>NC_086450.1:411847892-412173170 GCF_028390025.1 Pseudophryne corroboree
CCTCCTGCGGAGCCCGTCTATTCCCCATGGTCCTTACGGAGTCCCAGCATCCTCTACGGACTACGAGAAATAGATTTACCGGTAAGTGTAAAATCTTATTTTTTCACTACACTTTTGTTATTTTTTCATCTTTAGAAAAAGTTTAGTATACTGTGTAATATCAGCCCCACATCATTGAAGAAGCCATGGCCGTTCCGTACATTATAATATCAACCATATTGCACTTGATTATGCCAACCCAAATACAAGACAAGGTTATGAAAGCTTCCATGCCAACATATAATGCCATAAATCAAGGCTTCAAGTGTGGGCGCAGTGCCCACACACGATTAAACTGGCATCGCAGCAGCCCACCCAAGAATAAAACATTTAAATTGCCAGCAACTAATGGATTTATTTTGCCTGTGTTTTGTGTGGGAGTGGATCATTGGGTTGACAGTAACTAGGTCGACCACTGTTGGGCGACAGTGACTAGGTCGACACCTGAAATAGGTCGACACGGCCATTAGGTCGACATGGAAAAAGGTTGACATGAGGTGGTTATTTATTTATTTATTTTTTCATTTTTGGTGTCGTTTTCTTTGTAAGGTGACTGGGAACCCCAACTAGTGCACCGTGTTCCCTCGCACGGTTTGCTTCGGGCAGGTTACTATACCCAGTCGTAGTCCACGTGGCTCATAAAGTATGAAAAGTATATAAAAAAAGTTTTATTCTTTAAAAAAAATCTCATGTCCACCTTTTCATGTGTCGACTTTTTGCCATGTCGACCTAATGCATGTAACCAATAGTGTTCGACCTAATGAGTGTTGACATAAGTGTTGTCGACCAAAAGACTGGATACCGTTTTGTGTGGCAGTTCTGAAGAAACTCACCATAGTGCAGCGGGTTATGGTGGCAGCATAGCCATGACTCACGCCTGATGACAGGTATCATCCCTGGCAATGTAGTTGTGCATCTTCTGTACTTGTGGGCGGGCATCCTGTTAATAATTAGGGAGCAGCAGCACCAACGCTATACCACTGCCCTCAGCTCATGGCACCCGGAAGTGCCCACTAGCCGGAGCAGATGACAACTTCCGATTTGCTTTCCAGCTCTATGGCAGGTGCAGTTCTCTGTCTGAACATGGTCTCTGTGGTTGTGCGTCTGAGAACACAGCCGCTATCACTGACACACCCACAACACTCCCAGGACACGCCCACGCCGCAGACTTTCTTTGCTTTCAATTCCAGACACTTTCCAGACACCGCCCAGGAACTGCCATTATTTTGCCGCTCCATTCTCTGATACCGTCTGATCCATACGCAACAGCGCCTCTGTGTGTACACCCAGGGTAACACACGCACAGTCTGGTTTTCAGAATTTTGCACAAATGCACATTTACAAATAATCACTCAGCTATGTGAACATCGGCATTGCTTCGAATTTGCGTCCAATTTAGAATCATGCCCTTTGTATCATGTATGTTGATGCAGTTTCTATTGTGGGCCTTATTCAGTCATCCTTCAACTTGTTGCATTTTTTTAATGCGCTTGCCTGTTCTTACACATTGCACTGATTGGCTAGGATCGGAAGGGGATAGGGTGTGCAGATGGGTATCCGGTCTATAGGTCGACCACACTTAGGTCAACAGTCATTAGGTCAACCACTATTGGTCCACATTCATTAGTTCAACATGGTCTATAGGTCGACATGGTCACTCGGTCGACATGGAAAAATGTCGACATGAGTTTTTCACATTTTTCTCTATCGTCCTAGTGGATGCTGGGGTTCCTGAAAGGACCATGGGGAATAGCGGCTCCGCAGGAGACAGGGCACAAAAAGTAAAGCTTTAGGATCAGGTGGTGTGCACTGGCTCCTCCCCCTATGACCCTACTCCAAGCCTCAGTTAGATTTTTGTGCCCGGCCGAGAAGGGTGCAATCTAGGTGGCTCTCCTAAAGAGCTGCTTAGAAAAGTTTAGTTTTAGGTTTTTTATTTTACAGTGAGTCCTGCTGGCAACAGGATCACTGCAACGAGGGACTTAGGGGAGAAGAAGTGAACTCACCTGCGTGCAGGATGGATTGGCTTCTTGGCTACTGGACATTAGCTCCAGAGGGACGATCACAGGTACAGCCTGGATGGTCACCGGAGCCTCGCCGCCGGCCCCCTTACAGATGCTGAAACGAGAAGAGGTCCAGAATCGGCGGCAGAAGACTCCTCAGTCTTCTTAAGGTAGCGCACAGCACTGCAGCTGTGCGCCATTTTCCTCTCAGCACACTTCACACGGCAGTCACTGAGGGTGCAGGGCGCTGGAAGGGGGGCGCCCTGGGAGGCAAATGAAAACCTTTTTTGGCTAAAAATACCTCACATATAGCCTCCGGGGGCTATATGGAGATATTTAACCCCTGCCAGAATCCGTTAAGAGCGGGAGACGAGGCCGCCGAAAAAGGGGCGGGGCCTATCTCCTCAGCACACAGCGCCATTTTCCCTCACAGAAAGGCTGGAGGGAAGGCTCCCAGGCTCTCCCCTGCACTGCACTACAGAAACAGGGTTAAAACAGAGAGGGGGGGCACTAATTTGGCGTTAGAAATATATAAAAAAGATGCTATAAGGGAAAACACTTATATAAGGTTGTCCCTATATAATTATAGCGTTTTTGGTGTGTGCTGGCAAACTCTCCCTCTGTCTCTCCAAAGGGCTAGTAGGTCCTGTCCTCTATCAGAGCATTACCTGTGTGTGTGCTGTGTGTCGGTACGTGTGTGTCGACATGTATGAGGACGATGTTGGTGAGGAGGCGGAGCAATTGCCTGTAATGGTGATGTCACTCTCTAGGGAGTCGACACCGGAATGGATGGCTTATTTAGGGAATTACGTGATAATGTCAACACGCGCCAAGGTCGGTTGACGACATGAGACGGCCGACAAACAATTAGTACCGGTCCAGACGTCTCAAAAACACCGTCAGGGGTTTTAAAACGCCCGTTTACTTTAGTCGGTCGACACAGACACAGACAGGGACACTGAATCCAGTGTCGACGGTGAATAAACAAACGTATTCCTTATTAGGGCCACACGTTAAGGGCAATGAAGGAGGTGTTACATATTTCTGATACTACAAGTACCACAAAAGAGGGTATTATGTGGGATGTGAAAAAACTACCGTAGTTTTTCCTGAATCAGATAAATTAAATGAAGTGTGTGATGATGCGTGGGTTCCCCCCGATAGAAAATATGGGCGGTATACCCTTTCCCGCCAGAAGTTAGGGCGCGTTGGGAAACACCCCTTAGGGTGGATAAGGCGCTCACACGCTTATCAGAACAAGTGGCGGTACCGTCTATAGATAGGGCCGTCCTCAAGGAGCCAGCTGACAGGAGGCTGGAAAAATATCATAAAAAGTATATACACACATACTGGTGTTATACTGCGACCAGCGATCGCCTCAGCCTGGATGTGCAGAGCTGGGGTGGCTTGGTCGGATTCCCTGACTAAAAATATTGATACCCTTGACAGGGACAGTATTTTATTGACTATAGAGCATTTAAAGGATGTATTTCTATATATGCGAGATGCACAGAGGGATATTTGCACTCTGGCATCAAGAGTAAGTGCGATGTCCATATCTGCCAGAAGATGTTTATGGACACGACAGTGGTCAGGTGATGCAGATTCCAAACGGCACAAAGGTGTATTGCCGTATAAAGGAAGAGGAGTTATTTGGGGTCGGTCCATCGGACCTGGTGGCCACGGCAACTGCTGGAAAATCCACCGTTTTTACCCTAAGTCACATCTCTGCAGAAAAAGACACCGTCTTTTCAGCTTCAGTCCTTTCGTCCCTATAAGAGTCATATCTGCCCAGGGATAGAGGAAAGGGAAGAAGACTGCAGCAGGCAGCCCATTCCCAGGAACAGAAGCGTTCCACCGCTTCTGACAAGCTCTCAGCATGACGCTGAGACCGTACAGGACCCCTGGATCCTACAAGTAGTATCCCAGGGGTACAGATTGGAATGTCGCGACGTTTCCCCTTCGCAGGCTCCTGAAGTCTGCTTTACCAAGGTCTCCCTCCGACAAGGAGGCAGTATGGGAAAAAATTCACGAGCTGTATTCCCAGCAGGTGATAATTAAATTACCCCTCCTACAACAAGAAAAGGGGTATTATTCCACACTATATTGTGGTACTGAAGCCAGAAGGCTAGGTGAGACCTATTCTAAATCTAAAAAAATTTGAACACTTACAAAGGTTCAAATCAAGATGGAGTCACTCAGAGCAGTGATAACGAACCGGGAAGAAGGGGACTATCTGGTGTCCCGAGACATCAGGGATGCTTACCTCCATGTCCCAAATTTGCTCTTATCACTAAGGGTACCTCAGGTTCGTGGTACAGAAATGTCACTATCAGTTTCAGACGCTGCCGTTTGGATTGTCTACGGCACCCCGGGTCTTTACCAAGGTAATGGCCGAAATGATGGTTCTTCTTCGAAGAAAAGGCGTCTTAATTATCCCTTACTTGGACGATCTCCTGATAAGGGCAAAGTCCAGGGAACAGTTGGAGGTCGGAGTAGCACTATCTCGGATACTGTTACAACAGCAGGGGTGGATTCTAAATATTCCAAAATCGCAGCTGATCCCGACAACAAGTCTCCTGTGCTTAGGGATGATTCTGGACACAGTCCAGAAAAAGGTGTTTCTCCCGGAAGAGAAAGCCAGGGAGTTATCCGAGCTAGTCAGGAACCTCCTAAAATCAGTGCATCATTGCACAAGGGCCATGGTAAAAAAATGGTGACTTCCTTCGAAGCAATTCCAGTCGGCAGATTTCATGCAAGAACTTTTCAGTGGGATCTGCTGGACAAATGGTCCGGATCGCATCTTCAGATGCATCAGCGGATAACCCTATATCCAAGGACAAGGGTGTCTCTCCTGTGGTGGTTACAGAGTGCTCATCTTCTAGAGGGCCGCAGATTCGGCATTCAGTTTTGGATGTTGGTGACCACGGAGGCCAGCCCGAGAGGCTGGGGAGCAGTCACACAAGAAAAAAATTTCCAGGGAGTGTGATCAAGTCTGGAGATTTTTCTCCACATAAATATAGCTAAGGGTAAAATTATAATGCTCTAAGCTTAGCAAGACCTCTGCTTCAAGGTCAGCCGGTATTGATCCAGTGGGATAAAACATCACGGCAGTCGCCCACGTAAATAGACAGGGCGGCACAAGAAGCAGGAGGGCAGTGGCAAAAACTGCAAGGACTTTTCGCTGGGCGGAAAATCATGTGATAGCACTGTCAGCAGTGTTTCATTCCGGGAATGGAAACTGGGAAGCAGACTTCCTCAGTAGGCACGACCTCCACCCGGCAGAGTGGGAACTTCATGGGGAAGTTTTCCACATAATTGTAAACCGTTGGGAATTACCAAAGGTGGACATGATGGCGTCCCGTCTGAACAAAAAACGGGACAGGTATTGCGCCAGGTTAAGAGACCCTCAGGCAATAGCTGTGGACGTTCTGGTAACACCGTGGGTGTATCAGTCGGTGTATGTGTTCCATCCTCTGCTTTTCATACCTAAGGTACTGAGAATTATAAGACGTAGAGGAGTAAGAACTATACTCATGGCTCCGGATTGGCCAAGAAGGACTTGGTACCCGGAACTTCAAGAGATGCTCACAGAGGACTTATGGCCTCTGCCGCTAAGAAGGGACTTGTTTCAGCAAGTACCATGTCTGTTCCAAGACTTACCGCAGCTGCGTTTGACGGCATGGCGGTGGAACGCCGGATCCTAAGGGAAAAGGCATTCAGGAAGAGGTCATTCCTACCCTGGTCAAAGCCAGAAAGGAGGTGACCGCACAACATTATCACCACATGTGGCGAAAATATGTTGCGTGGTGTGAGGCCAGTAAGGCCCCACGAAGAAATTTCAACTCGGTCGATTCCTGCATTTCTTGCAAACAGGAGTGTCTATGGGCCTCAAATTGGGGTCCATTAAGGTTCAAATTTCGGCCCTGTCGATTTTTCTTCCAGAAAGAATTGGCTTCAGTTCCTGAAGTCCAGAAGTTTGTCAAGGGAGTATTGCATATACAACCCCCTTTTGTGCCTCCAGTGGCACTGTGGGATCTCAACGTAGTTCTGGGATTCCTCAAAACACATTGGTTTAAAACCAGTCAAATCTGTGGATTTGAAGCATCTCACATGAAAAGTGAACATGCTCTTGGACCTGGCCTGGACCAGGCGAGTGTCAAATTGGTGGTTTTTTTCTCAAAAAAGCCCATATCTGTTTGTCCATTCGGACAGGGCAGAGCTGCGGACTCGTCCCCAGTTCTCTCCCTAAGGTGGTGTCAGTGTTTCACCTGAACCAGCTTATTGGGGTGTCTTGCGCCTACTAGGGACTTGGAGGACTCCAAGTTGCTAGATGTGGTCAGGGCCCTCAAAATATAGGTTCCAGGACGGCTGGAGTCAGGAAAACTGACTTGCTGTTATCCTGTATGCACCCAACAAACTGGGTGCTCTTGCTTTTAAGCAGACTTTTGCTAGTTGGATGTGTAATACAATTCAGCTTGCACATTCTGTGGCAGGCCTGCCACAGCCAAAATATGTAAATGCCCATTCCACAAGGAAGGTGGGCTCATCTTGGGCGGCTGCCCGAGGGGTCTCGGCTTTACAACTTTGCCGAGCGGCTATTTAGTCAGGGGCAAACACGTTTGTAAAATCCTACAAATTTGATACCCTGGCTAAGGAGGACCTGGAGTTCTCTCATTCGGTGCTGCAGAGTCATCCGCACTCTCCCGCCCGTTTGGGAGCTTTGGTATAATCCCCATGGTCCTTTCAGGAACCCCAGCATCCACTAGGACGATAGAGAAAATAAGAATTTACTTACCGATAATTCTATTTCTCGGAGTCCGTAGTGGATGCTGGGCGCCCATCCCAAGTGCGGATTATCTGCATTACTTGTACATAGTTACAAAAATCGGGTTATTATTGTTGTGAGCCATCCTTTCAGAGGCTCCGCTGTTATCATACTGTTAACTGGGTTCAGATCACAGGTTGTACAGTGTGATTGGTGTGGCTGGTATGAGTCTTACCCGGGATTCATAAATCCTTCCTTATTGTGTACGCTCGTCCGGGCACAGTACCTAACTGAGGCTTGGAGTAGGGTCATAGGGGGAGGAGCCAGTGCACACCACCTGATCCTAAAGCTTTACTTTTTGTGCCCTGTCTCCTGCGGAGCCGCTATTCCCCATGGTCCTTTCAGGAACCCCAGCATCCACTACGGACTCCGAGAAATAGAATTATCGGTAAGTAAATTCTTATTTTTGAACTTTTTCATACTTTACAATCCACATGGACTACAATTGGGAATAGTAACCTGTGCCGAGCGCAGCGAAGCACCTTGCCCGCCATGCGAGGGGACACGGTGCACTAATTGGGGTTCCCGGTAACTTTACGAAGAAAACGACACCAAACCCCACCAAAAAAAACTCATGTTGACCTTTTTTCCATGTCGACCTTGTTCATGTCGACCTAATGACGGTGTCGACCTATTTCAGGTGTCGAACTATTCACTGTTGACCAATAGTGGTCAACCTACTGACTGTCGACCTAAGTGTGGTCGACCCTATGATCCACGACCGTGCAGATGTGGCCATAGGCGTGTGGATGGGACCTTAGTACAGCAAGGGCTTTTTGTGGGCGTGTGCAACTAAAATGGCCGAAGGAAAATCGCGAACATAGCTGGCTAGAGGGTTCTGCCGTGCGCGTGCCTTAGCCCTAATGTAAGTTGATTGTCACAAATGTTTAAAACACACCCATTTATACACACACAGACAGACTCCTGCAGCTGAGTTGTAAAAGTCTCTTTATTCTACAAGGCACACTCGTTTTACACAAATAAAGGGCTCATTCCAATTGGGTGCGAGTTGCCGCACCATATCAACGCTGGCAACTGCACCGCATCTCACACCCATCGTGGACCGGTTGCAGCTAGAATTCGCACAAAAGTGCTCTCAGCTATGGGGCAGTATTGAGCGAGTTCAGCCTGCTGTTGCCAAGCTAACTCGTGGGTGTGAGAAACTCGCGGCTTATCGGATTGACCCCAAAGAATGCTTCACACTCAGTTGGGTAACAGGAAGCCGGCTCATACTGTAGATTTTAAGTGTAGCATCTGCCGCATCTGACCAAGGTATGTGAAGAGGAGGGAGCCGCGGCTAAAAGGTTGCGTATGCAACCAATTCTAAATTGGTCGCAAAAATGCAGCAATTTTCTGCAGCACTTATATGTTTAATGTTTATCCTGGAATGCAGGACGTGGATATTTATTGCGTGTGCTGTGCACAGTGCAAGCTGAGGATCTCATGATCATCACAGACGGTGTGGGTTAGGCAAGGTGGGTTGCAGGGATACTTCAGGGTAAAGAGAGTTGCTTGGAAATGTTGAAATTAATTTTCAAGAAAAATATTGAAAAAGTATTTGTTGTGTCCTCGAGGGGCGAGTAGTTATGGAACTTTCCCAGACGTCACAGAATTTACCAACCTTACATTCTCTATCATGAGAATTTTCCAACCAGTCTATTCTAAATACTATAGATAGAATATTTTTTGTTTAAACAATGACAAAGGAGGTATTCCTAGTTGGATTCAAACAGTGTTTTATTTAGCACTTCACTCATGGCAAGAAGAAACCTCTGGCCAGAGACTCTGGGCACGAGGTAATATTCCCAGTGTAGCCCAAGCTGCATTAAAAGGTAGGTAACCAAATGCTCTAGGACAAAACGTCTAACCTGAAGGCAAAGGGACCTTACCAGGGGACAAGCCCAGAAACAATAAAACAGGTCTGCTTATTGCTCCTGACAATGAAATCCTCAGTGCAGACTAATATATGTTCTGTGGTATATGTTTAAAAAAAGCCCCCTGTTTGAGCTAGCAGACATGAGGAAGCAGGACTCCACCAGAGCTACTAGCCAATTGTCAGTTGTTAAAATGATGCAGCCATTGGGGCAGCCCTGTTCTGATATACCCATAGTTTAGTTGTGTTGGGTTCGAAAAGCTGGGGCTGCAGGCGATCAAAATACATACTGCGGCATGGTGAGAATGCTGACGGGGGGAAGATAAGTATACTTACCTTTCCCCAATGGACCCCTATCCCCACCTCCCCTCAGCCTAACCCTAACCCTCTCCGGTGGTACCTAAACCTAACCCTCCCCCTCATCCCCCCACCATCCCTGCAGCATAACCCTACCCCCTACACCCCCCCCCCCCCCATGGAGGTGCCTAACCTGCATCCCTGCAGCATAAACCTATGCCCCCACCCCCGCAGCCTAGCCCTAACCCTCCCCTTCTTTTCTTTTTGTAATCGATCTAAAATTTGTGAAATTACAACACATTTTTGTACCCATTGGTTTGTCACCAGTTCATGTCTAGTGGCCAGTTGGAAATATATGTGTTCTGTTACATATGGTGGCATGGTTCACAATGGTGGCAGGTAAAGTTGGAATTAAGGGCCTGTTCATGTTTGTAAGTAAACGAAAAAAGCAAGCAACTGGGCAAAGCCATGATGCACTGCAGGTGGGGCAGATGTAACATGTGCAGAGAGAGTTAGATGTCCAAGGTTTTATACATCTCTCCCCTGAAGAGTGGACAGAAGTATTGTCTGAACCAATATTTTTGAGATGTACTACTTGAGTACCAAGCGTGTAGCACGTAGACACTATGGGGTAAATTTACTAAAGCTTCTGTCAGATGCTGTCTATCATTTCTCTATTGCCTTTTACAAAAGGATAAACAGCATCTGATTGGTTGCTATGGACAACATCACCAATTCTCTGTTTTAGATGCTTTAGTAAATTCATCCCCTAGGGCAGGCATGTCCAAACTGCGACCCTCCAGCTGTTGTGAAACTACATATCCCAGCATGCCCTGACACAGTTTTGCGGTCAGAGAATGCTAAAGCTGTGTCAGGGCATGCTGGGATGTGTAGTTTCTCAACAGCTGGAGGGCCGCAGTTTGGACATGCCTGCCCTAGGGTGTATTTCAATTATTTTTCACCCCTGTAGCTTCTGTCTAAAGTGACCGGGAGATATTCAATTGCTAGGACGCCCAGCCTATGCTGTGTGCTGTGTAAAGTGGCATTTCCAGTGCAAACTACTGGGCTGCTACAGTGAGGGTGCCCAAGTGGCCCCGAAAGTCCTACTTTAGATGGATTTGTGCTTGCACCTCCAGAGGATGCGAGCAGGAATCCACAATAAGTGATGGGCACCCAAAAACAATTGAATAGCTCCCGGTCCCTTTAGACGGGAGCTATGGGCATGCAAAACAATTTAATTCCCCCTCTAGGGCAAGTGTAGATGTACATAGCTACTAATCAGATTCTAGCTTTCATTTTATAAGAATATACTAGATAAGTGATAGCTACAGTACAATCTCCACTGTCCGGTATGGAAGGTTTGATGAATCTCCTCAATAAACACCTAGGGGTAAATTTACTAAGATGGGAGTTCTATTTAAGATGGGATGTTGCCAATAGCAGCCAATCAGATTCCAGGTATTATCTTCTAGAAGGTGCTAGATAAATGAGAAGTAGAATCTGATTGGTTGCCATGGGCAACATCCCATCTTAAATAGAACTCCCATCTTAGTAAATTTACCCCCTAGTCCAGGCCTGGCCAACCTGTGGCTCTCCAGCTGTTGTTAAACTACACATCCCAGCATGCCTTGCCACAGTTTTAGCATTCCCTAATAGTAAAAACTGCGGCAAAGCATGCTGGGACTTGTAGTTTCACAACAGCTGGAGAGCCACAGGTTGGCCAGGCCTGCCCTAGTCGGTGATATACACTCACACATATTAACAGAGCTTTCTCTGACGTCCTAGTGGATGCTGGGAACTCCGTAAGGACCATGGGGAATAGCGGGCTCCGAAGGAGGCTGGGCACTCTAGAAAGATTTATGACTACCTGGTGTGCACTGGCTCCTCCCACTATGACCCTCCTCCAAGCCTCAGTTAGATCTTGTGCCCGGCCGAGGTTGGATGCACACTAGGGGCTCTCCTGAGCCCTTAGAAAGAAAGTATAGATTTAGGTTTTTTATTTTCAGTGAGACCTGCTGGCAACAGGCTCACTGCAGCGAGGGACTAAGGGGAGAAGAAGCGAACTCGCCTGCTTGCAGCCGGATTGGGCTTCTTAGGCTACTGGACACCATTAGCTCCAGAGGGATCGACCGCAGGCCCAGTCCTTGGTGTTCGGTCCCGGAGCCGCGCCGCCGTCCCCCTTACAGAGCCAGAAGCAAGAAGAGGTCCGGAAAATCGGCGGCAGAAGACATCAGTCTTCACCAAGGTAGCGCACAGCACTGCAGCTGTGCGCCATTGCTCCTCATACACACTTCACACTCCGGTCACTGAGGGTGCAGGGCGCTGGGGGGGGGCGCCCTGAGAAGCAATAATAACACCTTGGCTGGCAAAAATACCACAATATATAGCCCCAGAGGCTATATATGTGGAAAATACCCCTGCCAGAATCCAGAAAAAAAGCGGGAGAATAGTCCGCGGAAAAGGGGCGGAGCTATCTCCCACAGCACACTGGCGCCATTTCTCCTTCACAGATCCGCTGGAAGGAAGCTCCCTGGCTCTCCCCTGCAGTCTACACTACAGAACAGGGTTAAAACAGAGAGGGGGGGGGGCACTAAATTTAGGCGCAGTATAAATTATATAAAAGCAGCTATAGGGGACATAACTCAGTTAGTCCCTGCATTATATAGCGCTCTGGTGTGTGCTGGCATACTCTCACTCTGTCCCCCCAAAGGGCTTTTGTGGGTCCTGTCCTCATTGGAGCATTCCTTGTGTGTGTGCGGTGTGTCGGTACGGCTGTGTCGACATTTTTGATGAGGAGACTTATGTGGAGGCGGAGCAGATGCCGATAAATAAGATGTCGCCCCTGTGGGCCGACACCAGAGTGGATGGATAGGTGGAAGGTATTAACCGACAGTGTCAACTCCTTACATAAAAGGCTGGATGACGTAACAGCTATGGGACAGCCGGCTTCTCAGCCTGCGCCTGCCCAGACGTCTCAAAGGCCATCAACGCTCCCTCAGATGGCAGACACAGATGTCGACACGGAGTCTGACTCCAGTGTCGACGAGGTTGAGACATATACACAATCCACTAGGAACATCCGTTACATGATCCCGGCAATATAAAATGTGTTACACATTTCTGACATTAACCCAAGTACCACTAAAAACAAAGGGTTTTATGTGTAGGGAGAAAAAGCAGGCAGTGTTTTGTTCCCCCATCAAATGAGTGAATGAAGTGTGAAAAAGCGTGGGTTTCCCCGATAAGAAACTGGTAATTTCTAACAAGTTACTGATGGAGTACCCTTTCCCGCCAGAGGATAAGTTACGCTGGGAGATATCCCCTAGGGTGGATAAGGCGCTCACACGTTTGTCAAGGTGGCACTGCCGTCTTAGGATACGGCCACTTTGAAGGTACCTGCTGATAAATAGCAGGAGGCTATCCTGAAGTCTGTATTTACACACTCAGGTACTAGACTGAGACCTGCAGACTGCTGCAGCGTGGTCTGTACCCCTTTCAAACAGGGATACTATTTTGCGAACATAAGACGTTGTCTTATATATGAGGGATGCACAGAGGAATATTTTGCCGGCTGGCATCCTGAATTATTGCAATGTCCATTCTGTCAGGAGGGTATTGGAGACCCGACACTGGACAGGTGATGCTGACTTTAAAAGGCACATAGAGCCTTATAAGGGTGAGGAATTGGTTGGGGATGGTCTCTGGGACCTCGTATCCACAGCAACAGCTGGGATGAAAATATTTTACCTCAGGTTTCCTCACAGCCTAAGAAAAGCACTGTATTATCAGGTACAGTCCTTTCGGCTTCAAAAAAGCAGGCGGGTCAAACGAGGGAAGAGGGAAAAAGCTGCACCAGCAGCCTGTTCCCAGAATCAAAATTCTTCCCCTGCTTCCTCTGAGTCCACCGCATGACGCGGGGGCTCCACAGGCGTAGCCAGGTACGGTGGGGGGCCGCCTCAAAAATTTCAGCGATCAGTGGGCTCGCTCACAGGTGGATCCCTGGATCCTTCAAGTAATATCTCAGGGGTACAAGCTGGAAGTCGAGGCGTCTCCCCCCCGCCGTTTACTCAAATCTGCCTTGCCGACAACTCCCTCAGGCAGGGAGGCTGTGCTAGAGGCAATTCACAAGCTGTATTCCCAGCAGGTGATAGTCAAGGTGCCCCTACTTCAACAAGGACGGGGTTACTATTCCACACTGTTTGTGGTACCGAAACCAGCCGGTTCGGTGAGACCCATTTTAAAATGGAAATCCTTGAACACTTACATAACAAAGTTCAAGATGGAATCGCTCAGGGCGGTTATTGCAAGCCTGGACGAGGGGGATTACATGGTATCCCTGGACATCAAGGATGCTTACCTGCATGTCCCTATTTACCTTCCTCACCAGGAGTACCTCAGATTGTGGTACAGGATTGCCATTACCAATTCCAGACACTACCGTTTGGAATGTCCACGGCACCGAGGGTGTTTACCAAGGTAATGGCAGAAATGATGATACTCCTTCAAAAAAAGGGAGTTTTTATTTATCCCATACTTGGACGATCTCCTTATAAAGGCAAGGTCCAGGGAGCAGTTACTGGTCGGAGTAGCACTATCTCAGGAGGTGCTACAACAGCATGGCGGGATTCTGAACATTCCTAAGTCACAGCTGGTTCCTTCCACTCGCTTACTGTTCCTGGGGATGATTTTGGACACAGAACAGAAAAAAGTGTTTCTCCCGCAGGAGAAAGCCAAGGAGCTGTCATCTCTAGTCAGAGACCTCCTAAAACCAAAAAGGGTATCGGTGCATCGTTGCACACGAGTCCTGGGAAAAATGGTGGCTTCATACGAAGCAATTCCATTCGGCAGGTTCCATGCGAGGACCTTCCAGTGGGACCTCTTGGATAAGTGGTCGGGATCGCATCTTCAAATGCATCAAATGATAACCCTGTCTCCAAGGACCAGGGTGTCTCTACTGTGGTGGCTGCAGGGTGCTCATCTTCTAGAGGGCCGCAGTTTCGGCATACAGGACTGGGTCCTGGTGACCACGGATGCCAGCCTTCGAGGCTGGGGAGCAGTCACACAGGGAAGAAACTTACAGGGCCTATGGTCAAGTCAGGAGACTTCCCTACATATAAATTCTGGAACTGAGGGCCATTTACAATGCCCTAAGTCAGGCAAGACCCCTGCTTCAAAACCAGCCGGTACTGATACAGTCAGACAACCTCACGGCAGTCGCCCATGTGAACCGACAGGGCGGCACAAGAAGCAGGATGGCAATGGCAGAAGCCACAAGGATTCTCCGATGCAGACTTCCTCAGCAGACACGTCCTACACCCGGGAGAGTGGGGACTTCATCCAGAAGTCTTCCTGCTGTTGGTAAACCGTTGGGAAAGGCCACAGGTGGACATGATGGCGTCCCGCCTCAACAAAAAGCTAAAGAGATATTGCGCCAGGTCAAGGGACCCTCAGGCGATAGCTGTGGACGCTCTAGTGACACCGTGGGTGTACCAGTCGGTTTATGTGTTCCCTCCTCTGCCTCTCATACCAAAGGTACTGAGAATAATAAGATGGCGAGGAGTAAGAACGATACTCGTGGTTCCGGATTGGCCAAGAAGGGCTTGGTACCCGGAACTTCAGAAAATGATATCAGAGGACCCATGGCCTCTGCCGCTCAGACAGGACCTGCTTCAGCAGGGGCCCTGTCTGTTCCAAGACTTACCGCGGCTGCGTTTGACGGCATGGCGATTGAACGCCGGATCCTGAAGGAAAAGGGTATTCCGGAAGAAGTCATTCCTACGCTTATTAAAGCCAGGAAAGATGTTACGGCAAAGCATTATCACCGCATATGGCGGAAATATGTTGCATGGTGCGAGGCCAAAAAGGCCCCAACAGAGGAATTTCCTCTAGGTCGATTTCTACATTTCCTGCAAGCAGGAGTGAATATGGGCCTAAATCTAGGCTCCATTAAAGTACAGATCTCGGCTCTGTCGATTTTCTTTCAAAAAGAACTAGCTTCAGTACCTGAAGTTCAGACATTGTGAAAGGAGTGCTGCATATTCAGCCCCCGTTTGTGCCCCCTGTGGCACATTGGGATCTCAACGTGGTGTTGAGTTTTTTCTTAAAATCACATTGGTTTGAGCCACTAAAAACCGTGGATCTAAAATATCTCACGTGGAAAGTGGTCATGTTGTTGGCCTTGGCTTCGGCCAGGCGAGTGTCAGAATTGGCGGCTTTATCATGTAAAAGCCCTTATCTGATTTTCCATATGGATAGGGCAGAATTGAGGACTCGTCCCCAATTTCTCCCTAAGGTGGTGTCAGCGTTTCACCTGAACCAGCCTATTGTGGTGCCGGCGGCTACTAGTGAATTGGAGGACTCCAAGTTGCTAGACGTTGTCAGGGCCCTGAAAATATATGTTTCCAGGACGGCTGGAGTCAGAAACTCTGACTCGCTGTTTATCCTGTATGCACCCAACAAGCTGGGTGCTCCTGCTTCTAAGCAGTCTATTGCTCGCTGGATTTGTAGTACAATTCAGCTTGCACATTCTGTGGCAGGTATACAACAGCCAAAATCTGTAAATGCCCATTTCTCAAGGAAGGTGGGCTCATCTTGGGCGGCTGCCCGAGGGGTCTCGGCTTTACAACTTTGCCGAGCAGATACTTGGTCAGGGGCAAACACGTTTGCAAAATTCTACAAATTTTATACCCTGGCTGAGGAGGACCTGGAGTTCTCTCATTCGGTGCTACAGAGTCATCCGCACTCTCCCGCCCGTTTGGGAGCTTTGGTATAACCCCCATGGTCCTTACGGAGTTCCCAGCATCCACTAGGACGTCAGAGAAAATAAGAATTTACTCACCGGTAATTCTATTTCTCGTAGTCCGTAGTGGATGCTGGGCGCCCATCCCAAGTGCGGATTGTCTGCAATACTTGTAAATAGTTATTGTTAGCTAAAGGGTTATTGTTGAGCCATCTGTTGAGAGGCTCAGTTGTTTTCATACTGTCAAACTGGATATAGTATCACGAGTTGTACGGTGTGATTGGTGTAGCTGGTAAGAGTCTTACCCGGGATTCTAAATCCTTCCTTATTATGTCGGCTCGTCCGGGCACAGTGTCCTAACTGAGGCTTGGAGGAGGGTCATAGTGGGAGGAGCCAGTGCACACCAGGTAGTCATAAATCTTTCTAGAGTGCCCAGCCTCCTTCGGAGCCCGCTATTCCCCATGGTCCTTACGGAGTTCCCAGCATCCACTACGGACTACGAGAAATAGAATTACCGGTGAGTAAATTCTTATTATTTGTGACTATTGGAGTTTGTGACATATAAACTGAAGGCAATAAGGATGAAGGCAGCATGTAATTGCCACGAATCCCACCGTGCAGCAAGCGTTTGTGCATTTTGGCCTGTGGAATGACGGTCAGGGTTAAGCGGTGGTCTGGAGCATAGTAAGTATGTATGGAGTGACTGCGCCCAGTGTGAGAGCTGTTCCTGCCCTGTAGGGATTCTGTAATTCTGCTGCTTAGATGCACAGCTCCTTTGAAGAGATTGTAGATGGCTCGTGTTCAGCATACAGACGCCCCTCCATACCGCCTGGCACCTGCATGGGGCCTTTATACGTGTGACATGTATCAGGCGCTCCCTAGCATTCTGTTTCTCCTGATAGACATTTCAGCCCATCCTCTTTGTTATATCCAAGTTCCTAATAGTCACGAAGCACCAAGGTCTTGTAGTGTCGGCATCTGTATTTACGCAGTAAGGATGTAAGAGGGATAATGTATTCACTAATGCAGATTATGACGGTTGTAAAAGTCATTGAGGCCAACCATATAAAGGCACATTGGTGTTTGCCACCTAAAATTTAAGGTGACTTCTAATATCAAAATGGACCTTCTAAAATGTAAAAAAAGTTAAATTGGGACAATATAAATCTCTCCATGATCACCCAAACCCCACCGCAAAGCGCCAAAAACATCGCCTGTTTGCTCATGAAGCCGCAACCTAGTACTAGGCCAAACCCCATTTCGGATCTAGTGTTTGGGACAGTCTTGACAAAAATCTGGACTGTTGGTGGTACGATAACCTAATAATTAATATCGGGGTATTATTTATTTCTCTGCTCAATTTCTGATTGGGGTATGCAAGGGACACCTCAGCTCAATAAATTACAAGATGTTAATGGAAAATTAATAATAGCATATTTTGTGTTGCTCACACATGTTATACCATAAAACACAATGATATACAATATTGTCATGTTTGGTGTATGATTTTGTGATGTCGGACTGCATTAAATCCAGATATTCCATTTGTGTCTTGCATCCGCCTTCTAGGCTTCAAGGCTATCATAGGATTCTTTGTAAGTATTATCGCCAGTATTACGCGCAGTTTTAAATGATAGGGGGGGGGGGATGTATCAAACCGTGGAGAGTGATAAAGTGGAGAGAGATAAAGTACCAGCCAATCGGCTCCCAAATGTCATTTGTCAAACCCAGCCTGTAACATGGCAGTTAGGAGCAGGTTGGTTGGTACTTTATCTCTCTCCACTTTTTCACTCTCCAAAGTTTGATACAGCTCCCCCTTTATCAATTAAAACTAAGGGGATTCAGGGGTCTATTCATGAAGCAGTGAAAAGTGTGGAGAAGTGAGCTAGTGGAGAAGTTGCCCATGACAACCAATCAGCATTGAAGTAACATTTATAATTTGCATACTATACAATTGTACGGAGCAGCTGATTGGTTGCCATGGGCAACTTCTCCACAGGCCCACTCTTTTCACTGCTTCATGAATACACCCAGTATGTAAAACAGCTTGATGGGATGTCGGCAGTCACATGACCGACATCGGGATCCCAACATTGAAAATCTCGACTTCAGAGTGGGTAAGTGTTTTCAAACCACCCACCCCTCCCCTACACTACCCCTAAACCTCCGGGGTTGGCGGCTAGGGCTAACCCTCCAGGGTGGCTTGGGCTAACCTCCTCCTAGCGCCTTACCATAACCCCCCCGGTCCCTAACAGTTACCCCAATACCTACGGGATGTCGGCTGTCGATGTTCCGTTGCCGGTCTCCTGAAGGGTGTCAGGGTTCCAGCGTCGGTCACATAACTGCCGGCACCCCTTCCATCGGGATGCTAAACGCATCCTCTCCAAGGCTTAGTAGATCTACCCCATAGTACCAACCAATCCCCTTCTAATTGTCGTGTTCCAAAGGCAGCCTGTAAAATGATAGGAGCTAATTGGTTGGTACTTTATCTCTCTTCACTTTATTTCTCTCCAAGGTCTGATTCATATCTCCATCAGTATAAGTTATTTGAATAATAGGTGGTGAAGAGAAGTAAGGCTGGAGTTATAAAGCATTGGCCTTGGGCAAATAATAATATCTCTCTGTTTTGTGTTATTCATAAACACAGAATAGCTGACCTCTGACGCACGTCATGTTCATCCTACAGTTACCATACATCTAATACTTACCATAGCAACAACACTCAACATACTGTATAATAAGCACATACCTCCTCACAGACCCACACCACATATTATAAAGTATAATTGCATAAACTGGTTATAAAACAATGATGCTCCTCTTGGTGACTGATGACCATGGCACATACATTTAGATTTGTATCATAAATAGATAAATGCATAAATAATGGTAATAAATATTCATTATTAATAAAATGACAATCCCCCTGGACGGCAGGTGACTGAGAGAAGCAAGGGGAATGTAGTCCCTTAGCTGCTTATCACATGACCGGGTTTAGTATGAAATACCTACAATCAAAATCCCGACGGTCAAAATACCGACAGCAATTGACTGATGGTAAAAATCCCACTAAGGTCAAAATACCGTGGTCAAAATACCGACATTTAAATTGTCGACAGGTCAAAAAGTCGACACAATCTTTACAAATTTTTGTGCGTATGTTGAGACAGGTGGACATGGACACTGTATAACGGTAGCGTGTCCCCTCGCATTGCGAGCGCTTCGCTGCACACGGCACACTATTATATTCCCCCTCCAGGTCCGCTGCCATGGTAAAGTATGAACAAGTCGGTTTCAATGAAGAAAATCATGAAAAACTCATGTCGACTTTTTGACCAGTTGACATTTTAAATGTCGGTATTTTGACCTTGTCAGTATTTTAAATGTCGGTAATTTGACCATGGGGTAAATTTACTAAGATGGGAGTTCTATTTAAGATGGGATGTTGCCCATAGCAACCAATCAGAATCTAGGCCCTCATTCCGAGTTGATCGGTCGCAAGGCGAATTTAGCAGAGTTACACACGCTAAGCCTACGCCTACTGGGAGTGTATCTTAGCTTCTTAAAATTGCGACCGATGTATTCGCAATATTGCGATTACAAACTACTTAGCAGTTTCAGAGTAGCTTCAGACTTACTCGGCATCTGCGATCAGTTCAGTGCTTGTCGTTCCTGGTTTGACGTCACAAACACACCCAGCGTTCGCTCAGACACTCCCCCGTTTCTCCAGCCACTCCTGCGTTTTTTCCGGAAACGGTAGCGTTTTCATCCACACGCCCATAAAACGCCGTGTTTCCGCCCAGTAACACCCATTTCCTGTCAATCACATTACGATCGCCGGAGCGATGAAAAAGCCGTGAGTAAAAATACTATCTTCATTGTTAAATTACTTGGCGCAGTCGCAGTGCGAATATTGCGCATGCGTACTAAGCGGATTTTCATTGCGATGCGATGAAAAATACCGAGCGAACGACTCGGAATGAGGGCCCTAGTTCTCATTTATCTAGCACCTTCTAGAACATAATACCTGGAATCTGATTGGTTGCTATGGGCAACATCACATCTTAAATAGAACTCCCATCTTAGTAAATTTACCCCCATGTCGGGATTTTGACCTTGTCGGGATTTGACCGTCGGTCAGTTGTTGTCGGGATTTTGATTGTAGGTAAATTGATCACATCATCCCACATGACCAGCTGCCTCTGCCCAAGCTGCTAGGCCCGGCTGGCCATTATCATAGATACGCTCTGAAAAAGTGACTTATCTTAAAATATATAAAATAGGATTTTTCTTTTCAGAAGATTTTTAATTTTTCTTGTACAACAATCTTGTTAAAAGATAGTAATTCTTTGTGCTGACCAATTTGTGTAATGCATGACAGTGAGAAGGCCCTCAACCCAAACTGTATCTCATACGCGTCATACAGATGTAAAGTCATCTTCACAGTTTCAGTAAAAGATTTATAGAAATAGATTGGCAGCATTCTGAACACATCTAAGGGGCGGGATGTAATGAGGTCTAAGTTCGGCGGCTGTGTCGGATGCCTGCCAAACTCTGACGTTTTTTTAAATGGGCAATCATTTACATGGCATGGTTTAGCCTGGTACATGATTGCCCCTTTAAAAAAAAAAAAAGTCCAAGTTTGGCCAGCATCCCGCACGGCCGCCGAATTCGGACTTCATTACATACCAGCCAAGGACTCACATACATAGCGGCTGCTTTAACGTTCTTTCTTAAAATCCAAAACGTACATTAGTGCTGTTGGGGTTAAAAATACGGTAAAGTATCTACAAACTGCAGCTGTCAGAGGCTTACTGCAATACATAGGACTCGCCGTATGTTTTATAGAGGGTCTGCAGCAAATTTCAGAGATATCTTGTGTATGGATCTGTCTCATACAATTCTATGTGCCCGTATGCAGCAAGCTCCTGGACGTTGCATGAGAGATGGCATTGCCCATAGAAGCCTATGGGCTAATTTATGCTAAAATTCCGAAGGATCTCTCTCTGTCACCCTAGCGCTAACTCTGAGGAAAAAAGTAATGAGGTTGGAAATTAGCGCTCCTTACTGTAAGTACTCTCTCCTATAGGGAAGCTCTGAGAACATGCTTTGAATGCTTTTGGATTAAGGACAAATTATACTGTAATACAGCTATATGTATGAGCACTAAAGCGCTAACGTTAAGGAAGAAATCATTTTATTACTAACCTACTCTCCTGAAATGTCCGGAAGGCTCTACAGATTTCTGGCGTTCTCCTGGACTCCTGGAATAGCAGGTCACCTGCCAGCATCCTGCTCACTAGTGAAGTAGACTGGATTAATGACATGGGGCCTAATTCAGATCTGTTTGCTCGCTAGCTATTTTTTTGCAGCGCTGCGAACAGACAGACGCCGCCTATAGGGGAGTGTATTTTAGCTTTGCAAGTGTGTGAACGCGTGTGCAGCCGCACTGTACAAAAACAGCTTGTGCAGTTTCTGAGTAGCTCTGACCTTACTCAACCGCTGCGATGACTTCAGCCTATTCGAGCCTGGAATTGACGTCACACACCCGCCCTGCAAGCGCTTTGACACGCCTGTGTTTTTCCAACCACTCCCTGAAAACGGTCAGTTGACACCCACAAACAGGGCGTCAATCTCCTTGCGATCGGCTGTACGAATGGTTTCTTCGCTAGAACCAGTGCACAACAAAGATCCGCTTTGTAACCGTACGGCGCGTCTGTGATTTGCGGTGCATGCGCAGTAGTTACCTAATCGCTGCGCAGCGAAAAACGCTAGCGAGCGAACAGATCTGAATAAGGCCCCATGATTCGCTGCACTCATGTTACTTCCCCCCCCCCCCCCCACACACACACACGTTGTAATGCTGCAAATTAGTTTAACTGTGTGAACGAGCTAACTGCACATGTCCCCTCAGACTAACACAGCAAAGCCATGTCATATTTTCTAAAATTCATCATATTGTCATATTTGGTGATTTTTAGCTTTCTAAATATGCCTCCTTAATAACAAATGGCTCCAGAATGTGGCACAGAGGTGGAACTACCATTTGTGCAGCAGGTGCATTGCACCATGGTCCCTGGCTACTACGAGGCCCAATGCTGCCCAGGCCAGCAATGAATTTTCCCCTTGGCCATTGCACAACCATTTTGAGCAAAGTCAGACGACTGGCTCAGCGAAGGGAGCAGGGTGGGCCCCACTGCCTGAGGAAATTGCCTCTTACCTCAGGGAGGTGGGGTAGAACTTGCGTGGGTTGCATCTGCATCAGTTTGCCACGTGAGCCGGACTGATAGGAGAGTCCTGCCGCCTGTTACCGCTGATGAACACGTATTGTCTCTAATTCACAGTTGTCTGTGAATTAAAGGCAGCTCACGGCCGGTGTAATTGGCGCTGTCAGAGCCTGCATGAAGCTAAGTAGGAGACTTCTATTTCCAACCATGTCACTACACAGTCTTATACAGTAAATAAATAAGATGTGACCTGGACATTCTCAATAATAATCTTGGTGGCCATCTTGGGATAGGGCATGAGACCTCCCTGGAGGACAGAAAGACTAGAGTCCGTGCAGTAGTACACTCTTCTTGCAACACCCACCATCACCAAGGTATATCCCTTCCTTGTTCTCCACACAGTGGAGGACTGTGTACAGGAGTGTGTTTTTGTACTCCTGTCACACCCTCCCTGTCACCCACTGCCTCTCTCTCTGCCACCCACTGCTTCTACTTGTCATCCCCTGCATCTTCTTGTCACCACTGGCGTGTGTTATGAAGTCAGGGTGGGTCAGAGGAGAGGGCCCAAAGTATATTTTTGCACTTAGGTCAACCACTCACTAGGTCCGCCACTGCTGTGACATATCTATAATGGGTGCAGGAGTTCCCGGAATTATGCGCACGGACAGTAGAGCAGTCACTGGGAAAATGTCTACCATGCACATGCTTCGGCACTAGGGGATTGTGGGATGCTGGACCACTGCACACAGTCCCCCTCTGCTCATAGGCCCTCATTCCGAGTTGTTCGCTCGCTAGCTGCTTTTAGCAGCATTGCACACGCTAAGCCGCCACCCTCTGGGAGTGTATCTTAGCTTAGCAGAATTGCGAACGAAAGATTCGCAGAATTGCGAATAGAAATTTCTTAGCAGTTTCTGAGTAGCTCCAGACTTACTCAGCCATTGCGATCAGTTCAGTCAGTTTCGTTCCTGGTTTGACGTCACAAACACACCCAGCATTCGCCCAGACACTCTCCCGTTTCTGCAGACACTCCTGCGTTTTTCCCAGAAGCGCCAGCGTTTTTTCGCACACACCCAGAAAAAGGCAAGTTTCCGCCCAGAAACACCCACTTCCTGCCAATCACACTACGATCACCAGAACGATGAAAAATCCTCGTTATGCCGTGAGTAAAATACCTAACTTTTGTGTAAAATAACTAAGCGCATGCGCTCTGCGAACCTTGCGCATGCGCAGTAAGCGACTAATCGCAATATAGCGAAAATCGTCAACTAGCGAACAACTCGGAATGACCCCCATAAGGCGCACCTGATAGTAATAGTAATAAGTGAGAATTGCATTTAATATACAGACTAATAGGAATGGTGCTTTGCATTTGGTTAATAGTGAAACAACAGGGGCATTTTCAGGGACAGGAATATATGCTAATAAATCTTTAAAACCAGGAGCTGTCAGTGGAAAAGGAAGCCGGCCATGAAGGAGTCAGCATGACAGACAGCTGCTCCCAGCGCTGGTATGTGCAAGACAACTGTCCCCATTTAGTAATGCTGCCTCTCTATTTGGTGCTGAGCATCCCCTGTGTCAGGAAGCGGACAGATTCAGGAACGTACTAATTTGCCTTGTTAATTGCAAGTAAAATAGAAGGGAGCAGGCTTGTGTGAAAAGCTGGTGGGAGGACAGATAATTACTAGATATCACCCCGGATATATTGTTTTTCTCATCATGGCAAAAAATGTCAATGCAATGAATATCTTATATATATATATATATATATATATATATATATATATAGTGACCCCTATAATTACTGCATTAGAAGAAAATGACATGAATCTTGCATTGCTGAGTATTGTTCTTTGGTTCTTCACGTGATCTCTTCCTGGCGGCATTCGTGTTATTACTGCTTATTACTTGTATATTACACACAAGTACCACATATTGGTATGCCGGTTTTCGTTATTCTGGCGCTGGTATACTGTGCGCCGGGATCCCAACAACCGGTATACTGAATACCACCCACATATCCCGCTGCTTCCCAGATCAGTTTGCTAAATCGTACAAATTGGATTCTTATTCAGAGCCGCCACGGTGTCTGCCTAATGATCTTAAAAGCCAAGTGTATGTAATGCAGTAACTCTTCTTCTACAAAAAAGTCTCAATATTAACATTGAAAACATTTGTTAAATAATTATACTGCATATGGGGGTAATTCTGAGTTGATCGCAGCAGCAAGTTTGTTAGCAATTGGGCAAAACCATGTGCACTGCAGGGGGTGCAGATATAACATTTGCAGAGAGAGTTAGATATGGGTGGGTTATTTTGTTTCCGTGCAGGGTAAATACTGGCTGCTTTATTTTTACACTGCAATTTAGATTTCAGTTTGAATACACCCCACCCAAATCTAACTCTCTCTGCACATGTTATATCTGTACCCAGTGCCGTAACTAAACATTTTAGTGCTGTGTGCAAGAAACGGCATCGGCGCCCCCCCCCCCCCCCCCATGCAAAACAGGGGCAGTGCGCGCCGTAGGCGTGCGCAAAAAATAGAGGCGTGGCTTCATGGGGAAGAGGTGTGGCCACAAAATAATACCAATTCATATAACGGTGCACAGTAGTCTCCATTATTCAAATTACGCCGCACAGTAGCGCCACTACACCAGGTAGAGACCCTTTTACACATTATGGCGGACAGATTCCCCTTTTTTACACATTACGGCAGACAGTGTCCCTTTTTTACACATTATGGCAGACAGCGCCCCCTTTTTTACACATTACGGCAGACAGCGTCCCCTTATTACACATTACGGCAGACAGAGTCCCCTTCTTACACATTACGGCAGACAGCGTCCTCTTATTACACATTACGGCAGACAGCGTCCCCTTCTTACACATTACGGCAGACAGCGTCCCCTTATTACAGATTACGGCAGACAGCGTCCCCCTTTTTACACATTACGGCAACCAGCGTCCCCCTTTTTACACTTTACGGCAGAGAGCGTCTCCTTTTTACACATTAAGGCAGACAGCGTCCCCTTATTACACATTACAGCAGACAGCGTCCCCTTATTACACATTATGGCAGACAGCGACCACTTTTTATTTTCAACCACATCTGTAGCTGAGTGGCTGAGCTCTCTCACCCGGTGCAAGTGGTTCTCCCTCCCGCAGCAGCGACTCCCTCCCGGCGGCAGCAGCTCTTCCTCCGCAGCAGCGCTTCTCTCCTGGTGGCAGCGACTCTCCCCCCCAGCGGAAGCGGCTTACCTGGAGGCAGCGGCTCTTCCCCGGCAGCAGTGGATAACGGAGGCAGCGGCTTTCTCCAGGTGGCAGTGACCCCCCCCCGGCGGAAGCAGCGGCCCTCATCCCCGGCGGAAGCGGCTCTTCTCTGGCCGCAGCAGGTAACCCGGAGGCAGCGGCTTCAGAGCGGGTCACTTCCCCATGGTCTCTCCATCGCCTACACAGGGGCCAAGAGAGGGCGCGGGAGCGCAGGGGGAAAATGCGCTCTAACTAGGTGTGCGCTGTGGGCAATGCCCCTTCTGCACACACCTAGTTACGGCGCTGTCTGTACCCCCCCTGCAGTGCACATGGTTTTGCCCAACTGCTAACAAACTTGGTGCTGCGATCAACTCAGAATTAGGCCCATAGATAGATAGATATATTTATTAAGAGAGATATTAGGTAGAATAATAAAATGTTATTCCTGCATTGTAAGGAATAATAATTTCTGAATATTTAATAAGGTTTAATATATTGATTGTTTTTCACATGGTTTTTATTGGGCATGGCCACAACATCTGGGGCGCATGTGAATTATGGGAGCTGTGAAACTTTAAGTTATGATGGTAAAGAGAAAAACATAAACAACTTTAATTACACACATTAAGCAGCCGTTTTGCTACTACCGTATAAATTGTAAGATCTTTTCCATAACATGAGTGTTACTTACACCCACGTGAAACTGCTTTATTAGAAGAAATGTTTCTCTGGCGGTGACGTCTTGGCTGACTGCTCTGATCTCTCCACCTTCCAGAGCCCGCCCAACTAATGTGGTGGATACTATGAGAAGAAAAGGGACAGGGGTGAGTCACACGTTCCCTGGGGAGCAAGAAAGCTCAGATTTTATTCTACAGTATAAGGCAAAATAAGAACGGATACTGAGAAATCAATGCAGTTTCTCTGTGTTACAGCTCTCCACCCTCAAATTACTCCCCAATTTATATAATGCCTCTCCAGTCTTCTAGTTCTCTCCACTGAGACTCTCACTATTACCTTAAATGCTCTGCTCTTCTTGCAGATGCTCACTCCTTTCAGAAATAGCCCCATAGCTCCCGGCAGAAGCTCCTGACTTTGATCCTCCTGTAGTACGCCTACTGTAGGGGTTGCTGCTGTGAGATGACTGCGGTATTTGTGTCAGTGATACAGGAAGACAAGACTTGCCTATCCGGCATAAGGCCAACTCCTCAGAGGCCCAGACATCATCTGGACAAAGGCTGTATAGAGCTCCCTTCAATGAGTACCTACAGGGCTGGCCCTCCACCACATTCATACAATTAAGGGTTCTATTTACTAAGCTTTGGAGAGAGATAAAATGGAGGGAGATAAAATACCAACCAGCTCCTATATGTCATTTTTCAAACACAGCCGGTAACATGACAGTTAGGAGCTGATTGGCTGGTACATTATCTCCATCCACTTTCTCTCTCTCCAAGTCTTTGTAAATAGTTCCCCAAGCTCCTATATGGCGGTATACTAATAAAGGTGAGGTGTTCTCCAAAGTCATATACACGCAGATGGTTCCGGTATGAATGGTCGACCATGTTATGGTCGACAGTCATTATGTCGACCACTATTGGTCGACATTGGCATGGATACATGGACAAATGGTCGGCACATGAAGATGGTCGACACATGAAAAGGTCGACATGAGTTTTTTTACTTTTTTTGGTGTCGTTTTCTGCGTAAAGTGACGGGGAACCCCAATTAGTGCACCGTGTCCCCTCGCATGGCTCGCTTCGCTCACCATGCTTCGGGCAAGGTGCAGAGCGCAGATTACCTTTCCCAATCGTAGTCCACGTGGATCGGAAAGTATGGAAAAGTTCCCCAAAAGAAAAAAAAAGTGAAAAACTCATGTCGACCTTTTCATGTGTCGACCATGGGTCAATGTCGACCTAATGACTGTCGACCATCCAAACGGATACCCACGCAGATGAGGAAGACATTATGAGCTACAATACATGTATAAAAACGTAGACATAAATTATAGAGAGATAAAGTACCAACCAATCAACTCCTGTCATTTTTCAAACACTGCCTGTAACGTGACAGGAGCTGATTGGTTGGTACTTTATCTCTCCAAACTTTGGTTGGTACTTTGGGGTAAGTTTATCAATTAGCTGATTGGTTGTTACCGATTGGTTGTACTGCGTGTGAACTTTATCTATCTCTCTACATTATCTCTCTACAAGCTTTAATACATCTCCCTTTTTGTGGACTGGACCAATATTCAAAGTAATGCGGCCTATCAGATCACCAGCAAGCAGTCTGCAGAACTTCCTGACCAGCATTTTTGAGGCATTTTTGAGGCACTTGTCCCACTTGATAGTGAAATTACGTATTCTACTGAATGTCACTTCAGCCGGCAAAATGGTTTCCCCTGGCGCGTCTAGCCAGAGTTCATTTGTCCACTTTTTTTAGGTACAAATAAATGAACACATAAATCTTTAGCAGCAGTGGATAAAAGACAGCAGACATTTAATCAAGTGTTTTTTTCGTGTAGCCGTAGCATACGATTTTGTGACTATCATGAACCGTCTTGAGGGGAAGTTTCCCTGTGCGTGAACGTAATCCATCACCATCCGGGGCTTTATAATCAGAGCACACACGCTGTGAGAGGCTCGTGCGTCATACGCTGTCACTCATAGCTCCAATATCTCTGTTAAGAGCTATTTGTCGGAGGGATTGAATATTAGATAAAAGGATGATTTACCTGTCATGTTCGACATTTCTGCCCAAGCACTAATAACAGGGACAGGTTTCTGTGAAATGGCAGCTCTCAATGGGCTGAACCTGCCTGTGCTTTATGGCTGCCTCTGTGAGCTGGTTTATAGCCCTTTGTGTTGCAGACAGAGGATGGATGAGCCCTGTGCCTTCCTGTCTGTGTCTCACTACGCTCCACCAGAGTCACATTTCAATAGGCATTTATCCCCGCTTCCATTTCGTCATTCAGATGCCTGTAATCACTAAGCCATAACTGCCCACATTGTGCTCGGCCCCTAAGTCAGTCTCTGTGATGCTGGGAATGAGGCAGAAAGCGTTGCCATCCCTCATACTGATCTGTGTTTCTCCTTAAAGGGGTTTCCATCCATCAGATTACTTGTGCATGCCCTCCTAAAACTTCTAAGTGGGTTCAGTATGACTTACCGATGGACGGGATGCTGGTGGTCATTGTTCCGACAGCGGCATCCTGTCCATCAGAATCCCAACAGCCCCCCATTTACCCTAACCGTCTCTTTTGGGTGCCTAACCCTCCCCGGTTGGTGTTTAACCCTAACCCTCCCTTCCCCGCTGCCTAAACCTAACCCTCCCCGCTTTGTGTCTAACCCTAACCCTCCCTTCCCTGCTGCCTAAACCTAACCCTCCCCGCTTGGTGTCTAACCCTAACCCTCCCTTCCCCGCTGCCTAAACCTAACCCTCCCCGCTTGGTGTCTAACCCTAACCCTCCCTTCCCCGCTGCCTAAACCTAACCCTCCCCGCTTGGTGTCTAACCCTAACCCTCCCTTCCCTGCTGCCTAAACCTAACCCTCCCCGCTTGGTGTCTAACCCTAACCCTCCCCTCCCCACTGTCTAAACTTAACCCTCCCCGCTTGGTGCCTAACCCTAACCTCCCCTGCTATGTCCCTAACCCTCCCCCCCGGTCCGTAACCATAACCTCCCTGTGCTTGCACCTTATCCCTAACCCCCCTTCTGCTTCCTAAACCTAACCTCCAACTCCTCCCCCCCCCCCCCCCCGCGCGGCAGGGCGATCGGGATACAGGCTGTTGGTATTTTGATGCCAGCATCCCGCTTGGCGTTTGTATTTTGACGCCAGGATTCTGTCCTCCCTTGGGATCCCGGCATCGGTATATTGACCATGTTCGTTGGGAAGCTAACTGATTCTAAGTTTATTGGTTTAAATGGCAGATAAGTTCAGTTGATCAATGAGGATCCCAGGTGCTTGTATACAATTGTGCCTCAGCTATTGTCCCTTACCAAAAGGCAAGCAAGGATTTTAATTGAAATATTTCTGTATGGTGTAACACACATATGCATAGCACATATATAATATACATAAAAGTTGTAGTAGAAATCCTGCCCTAGAACAGTTTAACCGCATGTTAATAGGAAGAATGAAAGAGCGCCACTACCAGATGCTGGTCACAATAGGTGCTGCAGCATATTTATATTGCATAAAACAGTATTTCTGGTGTAGAGGCCGTTCTGCATGAGATGTATGTACTTTTATCTAGTCATGAATGAGAATGACAGCGCAGCATTTAGTAAAATGGGATAAAACAGTAAATTGTGTGAATAATGCAGGTGTTCAGCATCAGAGCCTGCTTGAGCAATTATATTTGTTCTCAATCATTTCCTTTCTCTTTTGTTGTCACAGAGCTCCTTGGTTCTGCAAAGAGAGTGAATGTAAATTTTCAAGACACGGATGGGTAAGTGAATGGTCCTCTCTCTTGTTACTTAGACAATCTATATATATATTGGATGTGACCTTGTTTAGGAATATACACCCACATTTGCAAGATGTATACAGTGAAATCTTAGAACATGGCTTCTATTTCATTGCATAACAGATAAACAGTCCATTATATAATAATGTATTGTGGGTTATAGTTTTATGATCTGTAAGAATTGATCTTGTAATCTGTAAAGTGATCTGTCTGTAAATCAGCACAGGACTCTGGAGAGCTGCAGAAGTGTGTCTTTACTACCTGTAACCATGCTAAATAATGGCTGCAGAGGAGCCTCCTATAAAACAAATACTTCCTGTATGACAAATTGTATGGCAATGATATACCTTCTGTCCATCCACATACAGCATACATCTACTGTACATAAACAATTGTAAATTGCGGGAAAAGCCACATACTGTAATCCTCACTTAGGATAGTAATCATTGTTACAGTGTCTTCATTACATGGAATAATACACGGTCGAGTCACGTTATTATGACCACCTCCTACATTTGACGTCAGCAGCGTGTAGCCCATGAAGTACGTCACGTGTCGTGCGCTGGCTTGGTGGGTATATAAGGTGTGCGATAGGCCGTCTGCACACACATCATTCGCTGCTGTCATGGGTAAAAGGGGTGATTTATCCGAGTTGCAAAAAAGGAATGATTATCAGCGTTCGGGCCAAGGGTGGCAGTATTTCTGACACAGCGCAGTGTGTGAACTGTTCGCGTGCTGCTGTGGTGAAGGTGTATTGTGACTGGATAAATGGCATCACTCTGAATAACCGACGTGGAAACTGCGGAGCACCACGTGCCATTGATGTGAGAGGTGAACGTTGGCTACGAAGGTGCGTGAGGGCCAACCAACACTCTACAGTGGAGCAACTCACCGTCATAATGAACCTGGAGGCTACCAGACGTGTGCCTAAAACACTAGGTCAGCCCGTCTAGCTGCTGTCCATGCTGCACACGGCGGTTACTCTGGTTATTAGCTGGGGGTCATAATAATGTGACTTGGCCGTGTATAATACTACATTAGTGGTAGGTTTTAAGGATGTATAAAGTAATTTTGGTGTTCCATGGTCAGTATAATACTTATTATGTGCCTATGCATCTCCTGTATAAGACCTACAACTCCTGTCTAATGGATATACACATCTGTGAAGATGGGCCTGGTAAAGTGGTAAGATAACCCATACTGCTTCAGGCCGCTATTGCTAAGCTGCCTCTGTGATTATATTTTATTTTGTTAAAATGCATAAATAATTGATTTTTATTTAAATAAAACAAAAACAAATGATAAAACGATCAATCGCTCTCCAAATTTTCCAAACGATCAATCGCTCTCCAAATTTTCTGCTACTTATAAGAAGCTGAACCTAGTGTGGAATGCAGTTGTTACACTATATACTGGATGTAAGGCTCAGCCGATGATCTTTTACATTCTGCTCTAAAACTGGCCTTGTATGAAGGCTACTCTAGGTTCGGAGTAATCTCGATTGAATTCTTTGTTACAGGTATTTGGTATATGTGTTATGTTTGATCCGCAAATCTTATTGTACATACTTGTTAGTTTGCGTTTCTCCGTTTCTGGTTGCGGTACTGGACATATTTGTGCCAATTTTAGCAGTACATATAGACTAATGTACTTTCAGATTTGATTTTAAAGCTTTGATATAATCCTGACAATTGCTGATAGGAGAATCTGCACGAAAATAACTGGTGCTCTGGTGAAACACGTTTTCACAAGAGCAGCATAAGATTTACCACAATGAGGCAACTCGGATATTCTGGGTTCAGCCGATGCTCCAGTGCTAAAGCAGCGGATAAGACCTACTCACAGTGAGAGCACTGTAACTATTTTTCTGACATTAAATTCTTACCCACTGAAGCTACCACGCAAAAGTCCACGCAAACCACTGACTGAAGAATATTTGAGTCTGGGATTAAACAGGACAGGGCTGTCCAACTCTGGGAGACCCATAACGGCTTTTTATGCCATTGTACAGTATTATTTTCTTTTGCTACAGAGCTCCTGCACATAGTGACATACATGTGGCCTTCTTCGTGAAAACACTGGAGTCTCACAGAAATAGGACATACAGTAAGGTTGTTTTTTTTAGTTAAGCAACTCAAATTATCAACACTTACACAAGTGGATGGGAAGACAGCGCCAAAAACAGAGGTGCTAATGAGGCTGGGGATAGTGGAGCATGCTGAATGGAAATAATTAGTTCCTGAAAGGTTTATGTGGGAATGAGATTCTTCAGTTTGGAAACCCTGAAGGTTCTGGAGAAAGTGAAGTCCTGGGTATGCAATCATTAAATATGCATAACGAAATAAACACAGCAACACTGTCGCCTCTGAACAGGGTACAATACAGTCGCTGCAGCTATCACTAATAAGAAGTGTGATGTTTGGAGAACGGCTGCGAAGCATGACAGTGTTCCTGTCTCTGGAATAAGAATATTACATTGCTAATCAATATATATATATATATATATATATATATATAAAACAACACTCACTTCTCCAGCGATGCAGAAAAAGTAGACAAGCCAGCACTCACATGTAGATGAGAGGAAAGCAGGATTTATTCCTTAACCAAACGGCATGGTGAAGTACAGCAAACACAGCCCGACAGCTGTTTCAACCGACTGGTCTTCCTCAGGGGCTAACCGCACTGTTGTCAGAAATATAAGCCTCAAATGGCTCCACAATCAACCCAGTAGCATCAGGACGTGGGCTGAGACAAGTCCGGGCATGTCTAATGCATCCCCTGTTGTCTCCTCCCACTCCATGACACTAGTAACTAAGCTAAACAAACCCGGTATCATGCATAGCAATGGCTCCGGAGTGCGGCAATACGTGCGGCGAGTGGTCTCAGCAGCCTGACTAGTAAATGGCATGCTGATAGTGAGGGGAATTGCAAGGACGCTGTACATCAAAACAGAAGTAAATGAAATGAAGTGATGTGTTTAAAAAAGTATATATATATATATATATATATATATATATATAAATTTAAATACCAAATATGATTGCTGCAAATGAATTGGTGCGTCAGTGCCGTAGATCTCATTTATTGTGAGTGTCCTATACTTGAACCCATGTTTTGTGGTAGGACATGTTCCATACACTTGTACAAAAAAATAATTGTTTCCATGGTGGAGTAGTGGTTAGCACTACTGCCTCACTCATGAGTTGCATTCCCAGAAATGACCTACCTGAGGTTATATGTTCTCCCCATGTTTGCGTGAGTTTACTCCGGTTTCCTCCCACACTACAAAAACATACTGGGAGGTTTATTGTATTTGTTAAAATGAACGTGTGCGCTTGTATGTTAGGACATTTAGACTGTAAGCTCCAGTGGGACAGAGACTGATACGCATGATCAATATTCTCTTGATAATGCTGCATAAAATTGGTACTATATAAATAAATGCTACCAATAATATTATTATTACCAGGCCCCATGGAAAGGATTGAATAAGGCCCCAGTGATGTCACTCTAGCGTACCACGGCCCTGGGTTGCTTTCAGAAGATATGGCTCGGGTTTAGGATGACTTGGGGGTGTAGTTTGTTTGTTCCTATTTGTCTGGATAATGTTGGGAGCTACTCTTTTAGGATCATTTAAAAAAGCAAACTCAGGACACAAATAAGCTCAAACCACACCCAGAACCACCCAAACCACACCCAGCCCTGCCCAAACCACTCCCACATCCTTCCAAGCTCCACCCATTTTTCCACCCAATCCTTGGCCATATTTCCATGAGACCCATTTCAGGTTCGGGTATTGGAGTAGACCCATGTTGGGAGGTGTGCCCATGCTTCTGTCTACAAATGAATGCTCTCAGTAAGTGGCACTGCCACACAGTTTTATAAGACAGGAATTCCAAGAGCCTTACCCCTATGTACTAAGCCTTGGATGGAGATAAAGTGGACGGAGATAAAGTACCAGCTCCTAATTTCCATTTTTCAAACCAGCATGTGACATGACAGTTAGGAGCTGATTGGCTGGTACTTTATCTCCATCTAAAGCTTGGTACATAGGGGCAAAGCTCTTGGATTTCCTGACACCTGTGAATGTGTAATGGTGTATGCAGTGCATCTGTAGTGTAAGTGCTGTCATGCGACAAGACACCAGATATTCCAAGTATACACAGCCATCTTACTATCCGTCTCCCCTCTGCTCCAGTTGAGGTCACTGATCTCTTCCTAAAAAAGGACAATAGCGACAGGGATATTTACTGCTTTACAGCTTTGCGCTATATAATGATATACCCCCCCTACTGTAAATTATAAGGATATTATAAGTCACAAAGGAGTTTTATGTCCTTGTAAAAGCTCAAGGCCATATTGCAAGCAATTACCTCAGAACACATTTTTGATACAGATATCATTTGCAGGCGTTTATATGTACATCAGCAGCTATTGTCTATTACAAGCACATAAACAGCTGAAATTGTCCTGCTACCACCACAACACCACCACCACCACCACGGAAAGAGGCTTTATCCAAACCCCATGTAATTACACCCACTGCAAGCACTGACAATACAATATAGTACATAAACTACAAATGGCATAACACTCCCAGCGAGAACTGCAATGCAGGCGTAAAACCATGTACCATGTACAAGAGGGCTGGCGCCATCTTGTGGCAACTGTCCCCATGAGCAGCCTTTGATTAAGAGAAGCACATCTGGCCAGCTAATTGGGGAACGTCTATAAATGTGGCTTGTAAGTCACTTTGTTCTGTCACTGCCGGAATGCTAATTACCAGATTACCATATGGAAGCGATGACAGGCAGCATTTTAACTTTGTTTTATGATTATTATGTATGCGTTTACAGTATTTTTTTACTTTTTCTCCCTGATCATTTAACTTATCTTTACCTTCATGCACTGGGAATGCAGCGGTAAAGGCTAAAAAGTTAGCAGTCCTAAATTCAGCCCTGTGATATGTGACCAGCTGCATTGTGAATGATTTTAGGACATGAGTAGAGTCCCATTTTCTGATGTCAGATGGAGAGAGATGGATCCAAACAGTCAGCCAATGAGCTAGATGATAATGACACAGAGACACGTTTTGGATGGCGTTGGACACAGCTGTTTATGGATGCTTCCTTGCCAGAATAAAGGACGTTTATAATAACAGCCATATAATGACAGCCGTCCGCACAGTATCTTGTGACACCGTCCGGATCATCATGATTACATGCATGACTGATAACAAAACACATACATTCCCCCTACTGTGACAATAGGGAAGTATAGTGCTAAGAAGTATGGTCCTAAAAAGCCATTTGCAGTTAGTTTAATAAGTCACCTTCTGTTGAGTGTAATTTTTCCTGCTAATATTAATTTTGCTAACTATGGGCTGATTCGCACGCAGAGTGGCTGTAGCCATGGAAACCAGATGCTAATGTGAGTCTCCGTATGGCTATTGCGGATTCAGACGATAAGTTGTGCTGCCCAGTGATTTTGCACTGGCCGCCGCAACTGTCATAATTAGTATTGGCACTTGTACCAACCTCATGCTAGGTGCAAGAGCTCTGTACAGGCTTCCCTTCCCTGTATGGACAGCTCAGAATCGCACAGAGCTTTACATACACACCCACAAGACAGGGCGCTTCCGTGTGCTTGCATTGCTGCTGCCCCAAAACACCCAATTTCACGGACAGACTGATGCATCCAAGTTCCGCACAGCTCTGAATAAGACAGAGATTCGCAAAAATGCATAAATATGCCTCTGCGCATGCGCCGTATGCTCACCATTTGCGGATGTGTACATAGCACAGCAAGTCTCAGACTCAGGGGTAAATTTACTAAAAGTCGATTTTGGTCGATATTCGGTACATTTTTGATCGATTTTGTGTTTAAGGGGCTGATTCTGAGGATGGACGCAGCCGCAGGTCCACACGCAATGGGCGCTGCCATCTGGTCGTGTGCGACTGTCATGATCCTAGGCACGGCGATTCCCCAGATACGCCAATCTGCGAATCCCTGCCACGTGACACCATTACTGGATACCTGAGCGCGTGCGTTAATTTCAACACGGTCACTGCCACCAGCCAAAGTACAAACGTTTAGGGTATGACCCAAGGCAAACTTAGGGCTTTTGCCTGCACCCAGAATTATTATTTTTTTGGTAACGCCTCTTTCAGAGAGTTGGGTTGGATACACAACAGAAACCAGAGCTAAAATTTATTATTTAATTAAAGTATAACACTTCAAAGCTCATGTAATCATGACAGCGACCTTACACATTGTGATTGCCAGGTGATGCAAAGTTGTTCGCAAAGGTGACGACGCAGCATGGGGGGAGGGGGGGCGGGCCGAACGGGGTGGGCCGGAACCGTTTTCATGTCAGCTTCGTGACATCACACGCAGCTACTCCAATTAAGAAATGGCAGCCGACCATCTGACAGTGCAGCCAAGCAAAGGGTCAACCTTAGGCGGACTCACACCTGCTGGGCGGCCTTGCCCTGTGCTGGCGCATGCAGGGATCTGCATCTATCTCTGAATAAGGCCCTAAGGGGGACATTTACTAAGCAGTGATAAGAGCGGAGAAGTGGAGAAATTTCTCCATCAACCAATCAGCAGCTCTGTATCATTTTATAGTATGCAAATTATAGATGTTACTTCAGTGCTGATTGGTTGCCATGGGCAACTTCTCCACTGGCTCACTTCTCTGCTCTTATCACTGCTTAGTAAATGTACCCCCGTATAGCTCACATTTACTAACAGATGGTTTTTGACAAATGTAAAAATCATCTGTTAGTAAATGTGGAATTTAGACCCTGAAATCCAAAATCGACCAAACATCGATCAAAAAATCGACCCAGATTTTTAGTAAATATACCCCTAAATCCCACATTTACTAACAGAGGATTTTTTAATTATCATTTTTTTTTAAAGGCTGTCAAAAATCATCTGTTAGTAAATATGTGATTTAGACCATGAAAAACGAAATCGACCAAACATTATCCAGATATCAATCAGCATCGTCCAAAATCGACTTTTAGTAACTATACACCTCAGCTTCTATACATGTATTTAATGAGAAATTTGATATTTATGAGAACACAGTCTAAAATCAATAAAAATAAGTCATCATGTATCAATCTCTCAGAATACCCGGGAAAATCCCAAATTTTGGAGACCTCTCCCGCGCTCCCAGGAGAGTGTTGTTATTATTATTATTATTATCGTTTATTTATATGGCGCCACATGGGATCCGCAGCGCCCAATTACAGAGTAAACAAATAAGCACAACATGAAGACAGTGACTTACAATTCAATACAATAGAGTGCATCCGGAAAGTATTCACAGCGCTTCACTTTTTCCACATTTTGTTATGTTACAGCCTTATTCCAAAATAGAATAAATTTGTTTTTTCCCTCAAATTCGACACAATACCCCATAATGACAACGTGAAAAAAGTTTGTTTGAGATTTTTGCAAATTTATTAAAAATAAAAAATTAAGAAATCACATGTACATAAATATTCACAGCTTTTGCCATGAAGCTCAAAATTGAGCTCAGGTGAATCCTGTTTCCACTGATCATCCTTGAGATGTTCCTACAGCTTAATTGGAGTCTACCTGGGGTAAATTCAGTTGATTGGACATGATTTGGAGAGGCACACACCTGTCTGTATAAGGTCCCATACTTGACAGTGCGTGTCTGAGCACAAACCAAGCATGAAGTCAAAGGAATTGTCTGTAGACTTTCGAGACAGGATTGGCTTGAGGCACAAATCTGGGGAAGGGTACAGAAAAATATCTGCTGCTTTAAAAGTCCCAATGAGGACAGTGGCCTCCATCATCCGTAAATGGAAGAAGTTTGGAACCACCAGGACTCTTCCTAGAGCTGGCCGTCCATCTAAACTGAGCGATCAGGGGAGAAGGGTCCTAGTCAGGGAGGTGATCAAGAACCCTATGGTCACTCTGTCAGAGCTACAGCATTCCTCTGTGGAGAGAGGAGAACCTTCCAGAAGGACAACCATCTCTGCAGCAATCCACCAATCAGGCCTGTATAGTAGAGTGGCCAGATGGAAGCCACTCCTTAGTAAAAAGCACCTGGCAGCGCGCCTGGAGTTTGCCAAAATGCACCTGAAGGACTTTCAGACCATGAGAAACAAAATTCTGTGGTCTGATGAGACAAAGATTGATCTTTTTAGTGTGAATGCCAGGCGTCATGTTTGGCGGAAACCAGGCACCGCTCATAACCAGGCCAATACCATCCCTACAGTGAAGCATGGTGGTGGCAGCATCATGCTGTGGGGATGTTTTTCAGTGGCAGGAACTGGAAGACTAGTCAGGATAGAGGGAAAGATTAATGCAGCAATGTACAAAGACATCCTGGATGAAAACCTGCTCCAGAGCGCTCTTGACCTCAGATTGGGGCAACGGTTCATCTTCCAGCAGGACAACAACCCTAAGCACACAGCCAAGATATCAAAGGAGTGGCTACTGGACAACTCTGTGATTGTCTTTGAGTGGCCCAGCCAGAGCCCAGACTTGAATCCGATTGAACATCTCTGGAGAGATCTGAAAATGCAAAGGAGGGAGCGCTATGAGAGTCTAATAGTTAAATTTATTAAAACAATGTTTCAAATGCCACATAGCTCATAATGGATATAAAAAGGTAAATACATTTATTTAATAAAATAAACAAGACATTGCAGCTGCAATATAACACCTGAATTGATAGAATTGTTATAAATTATCACTTTTGAGAACCAGTATTGCGGCCGTGCGTCCACGGACTGTAAATTGCTATAAACGGGAGACTGATGATAGGTACTTCTTATAGAAGCATTGCTGTTATATTGAATATAAGTCTCTAATTTCTTTTGACATGTACAAGTCCCGTTGTATGAATTGGAGACGGCTCGGTTTGTCCGAGCAACCAGCGTCTCAATGATTAGGTCATGACCGTTAACACTGGACAGCTCATACGTACTGATCAGACGGGAGCCGACTTCTCTTGTTAGATGGTATCCGGTGAAGAGAAGGCTTTCGGTATTGAAGGCTGTACTGAGCCGGGTATGCAGCGGCTCAATGCACTCTGTGTACAGATCCTTTCTCTAACGTCCTAAGTGGATGCTGGGACTTTGTAAGGACCATGGGGAATAGCGGCTCCGCAGGAGACTGGGCACAACTAAGAAAGCTTTAGGACTAACTGGTGTGCACTGGCTCCTCCCACTATGACCCTCCTCCAGACCTCAGTTAGATTTATGTGCCCGGCCGAGCTGGATGCACACTAGGGGCTCTCCTGAGCTCCTAGAGAGAAAGTATATTTTAGGTTTTTTATTTTACAGTGAGATCTGCTGGCAACAGACTCACTGCAGCGAGGGACTAAGGGGAGAAGAAGCGAACCTACCTAACTGGTGGTAGCTTGGGCTTCTTAGGCTACTGGACACCATTAGCTCCAGAGGGATCAACCGCATGGAACCGGCCATTGATGTTCGGTCCCGGAGCCGCGCCGCCGGCCCCCTTACAGAGCCAGAAGCAAGAAGAGTCCGGAAAATCGGCGGCAGAAGACATCAGTCTTCACCAAGGTAGCGCACAGCACTGCAGCTGTGCGCCATTGCTCCTCATACACACTTCACACTCCGGTCACTGAGGGTGCAGGGCGCTGGGGGAAGGGGGCGCCCTGAGCAGCAATAAAAACACCTTGGCTGGCAAATATATCACAATATATAGCCCCAGAGGCTATATATGTGATAAATACCCCTGCCAGAATTCATTAAAAAGCGGGAGAAAAGTCAGCCGAAAAAGGGGCGGAGCTATCTCCCTCAGCACACTGGCGCCATTTCTCCCTCACAGCTCCGCTGGAAGGAAGCTCCCTGGCTCTCCCCTGCAGTCTACACTACAGAAAGGGTAAAAAAGAGAGGGGGGGCATTAAATTTAGGCGCAATATACATATAGCAGCTATAAGGGGATATAATTTAGTTAATCCCTGTATTATATAGCGCTCTGGTGTGTGCTAGCATACTCTCTCTCTGTCTCCCCAAAGGGCTTTGTGGGGTTCTGTCTCCTGTCAGAGCATTCCCTGTGTGTGTGCGGTGTGTCGGTACGGCTGTGTCGACATGTTTGATGATGAGACTTATGTGGAGGCGGAGCAAATGCCTGAAAATGTGTTGTCACCCCCTGCGGGGCAGACACCTGAGTGGATGGACTTGTGGAAGGAATTACGTGAAAGTGTCGACTCCTTACATAAAAAATTTGATGACATGCCAAATGTGGGACAGCCGGCTTCTCAGCTCGTGCCTGCCCAGACGTCTCAAAGGCCATCAGGGGCTCTAAAACGCCCGCTACCTCAGATGGCAGACACAGATGTCGACACGGATACTGATACCAGTGTCGACGACGAAGAGACTAATGTTATGTCCAGTAGGGCCACTCGTTACATGATTGAGGCAATGAAAAAAAAATGTTTTACACATTTCTGATGTGACCACAGGTACCACAAAAAAAGGTATTATGTTTGGAGAGAAAAAACTCCCACTAGTTTTTCCCCCTTCTGAAGAATTAAATGAAGTGTGTGAAGTAGCGTGGGCTTGCCCAGATAAAAAATTGGTAATTTCTTAAAAGTTACTAATGGCGTACCCTTTCCCGCCAGAGGATAGGTCACGTTGGGAAACACCCCCTAAGGTGGATAAAGCGCTTACACGCTTATCAAAAAAGGTGGCACTACCGTCTCCGGATACGGCCGCCCTGAAGGAGCCTGCTGATAGAAAGCAGGAGGCTCTCCTGAAGGCTATATATACACACACTGGTATTATACTGAGACCAGCTATTGCTTCAGCATGGATGTGCAGTACTGCTGCTGCATGGTCAGATTCCCTGTCAGAAAACATTGACACCCTAGACAGGGACACTACATTGCTGAACGTAGAGCATATTAAAGACGCTGTCTTATACATGAGAGATGCACAGAGGGATATTTGCCGGCTGGCATCTAAAATAAGTGCACTGTCCATTTCTGCCAGGAGAGGGTTATGGACTCGGCAGTGGACAGGTGATGCAGATTCTAAAAGGCACATGGAAGTTTTGCCTTATAAGGGTGAGGAGTTGTTCGGGGATGGTCTTTCAGACCTACAGCAACGGCTGGGAAGTCAGCATTTTTACCACATGTCCCCTCACAACCAAAGAAAGTACCGTATTATCAGGTACAGTCCTTTCGTCCCCAAAAGAGCAGGCGGGGTAGAGGCGCGTCCTTTCTGCCCAGAGGCAGAGGTAGGGGAAAAAAGCTGCAGCATACAGCCAGTTCCCAGGAACAAAAGTCCTCCCCCGCTTCTTCTTCTAAGTCCGCCGCATGACGCTGGGGCTCAACAGGCGGAGCCAGGTACGGTGGGGGCCCATCTCAAAAACTTCAGCAATCAGTGGGCTCGCTCACAAGTAGATCCCTGGATCCTTCAAGTGGTATCTCAGGGGTACAGGCTGGAATTCGAGACATTTCCCCCCCGCCGTTTCCTCAAATCTGCCTTGCCAACATCTCCCTCAGGCAGGGAGGCTGTGATAGAGGCAATTCACAAGCTGTATTCCCAGCAGGTGATAGTCATGGTGCCCCTACTTCAACAAGGACGGGGTTACTATTCCACAATGTTTGTGGTACCGAAACCGGACGGTTCGGTGAGACCCATTTTAAATTTGAAATCCTTGAACACATATATAAAAAAATTCAAGTTCAAGATGGAATCGCTCAGGGCGGTTATTGCAAGCCTGGAAGAGGGGGATTACATGGTATCACTGGACATCAAGGATGCTTACCTGCATGTCCCCATTTACCATCCTCACCAGGAGTACCTCAGATTTGTGGTACAGGATTGTCATTACCAATTCCAGACGCTGCCGTTCGGCCTGTCCACGGCACCGAGGGTATTTACCAAGGTAATGGCCGAAATGATGATACTCCTTCGAAAAAAGGGAGTTTTAATTATCCCATACTTGGACGATCTCCTGATAAAGGCGAGGTCCAGAGAGCAGTTGTTGGTCGGGGTAGCACTATCTCGGGAAGTGCTACAACAGCACGGCTGGATTCTAAACATTCCAAAGTCACAGCTGGTTCCTGCGACACGTCTACTGTTCCTGGGGATGATTCTGGACACAGTCCAGAAAAAAGTGTTTCTCCCAGAGGAAAAAGCCAAGGAGCTGTCATCTCTAGTCAGAGGCCTCCTGAAACCAAAACAGGTGTCGGTGCGTCACTGCACGCGAGTCCTGGGAAAAATGGTAGCTTCCTACGAAGCAATTCCATTCGGTAGGTTCCATGCCAGAACCTTTCAGTGGGACCTGTTGGACCAATGGTCCGGATCGCATCTTCAAATGCATCGGCTGATAACCCTGTCTCCAAAGACCAGGGTGTCTCTGCTGTGGTGGCTGCAGAGTGCTCATCTCAGAGAGGGCCGCAGATTCGGCATACAGGACTGGGTCCTGGTGACCACGGATGCTAGCCTTCGAGGCTGGGGGGCAATCACACAGGGAAGAAACTTCCAAGGACTATGGTCAAGTCAGGAGACTTCCCTACACATAAATGTTCTGGAACTAAGGGCCATTTACAATGCCCTAAGTCAGGCAAAACCCCTGCTTCAAAACCAGCCGGTACTGATCCAGTCAGACATCACGGCGGTCGCCCATGTAAACCGACAGGGCGGCACGAGAAGCAGGACGGCGATGGCAGAAGCCACAAGGATTCTCCGATGGGCGGAAAATCACGTGTTAGCACTGTCAGCAGTGTTCATTCCGGGAGTGGACAACTGGGAAGCAGACTTCCTCAGCAGGCACGACCTCCACCCGGGAGAGTGGGGACTTCATCCAGAAGTCTTCCAAATGATTGTAAACCGTTGGGAAAGGCCACAGGTGGACATGTTGGCGTCCCGCCTAAACAAAAAGCTAGAAAAGTATTGCGCCAGGTCAAGAGACCCGCAGGCGATAGCTGTGGACGCTCTAGTGACACCGTGGGTGTACCGGTCGGTTTATGTGTTCCCTCCTCTTCCTCTCATACCAAAGGTACTGAGGATAATAAGGAGAAGAGGAGTAAGAACCATACTCATTGTTCCGGATTGGCCAAGAAGGGCTTGGTACCCGGAACTTCAAGAAATGATCTCAGAGGACCCATGGCCTCTGCCGCTCAGACAGGACCTGCTACAGCAGGGGCCCTGTCTGTTCCAAGACTTACCGCGGCTGCGTTTGACGGCATGGCAGTTGAACACCGGATCCTGAAGGAAAAGGGCATTCCGGAGGAAGTCATTCCTACGCTGATTAAAGCTAGGAAAGAAGTAACCGCAAACCATTATCACCGCATATGGCGGAAATATGTTGCGTGGTGTGAGGCCAGGAAGGCCCCAACGGAAGAATTTCAGCTGGGTCGTTTCCTGCACTTTCTACAGTCAGGGGTGACTATGGGCCTAAAATTGGGTACCATTAAGGTCCAGATTTCGGCTCTGTCGATTTTCTTCCAGAGAGAACTGGCTTCCCTACCTGAAGTTCAAACGTTTGTTAAGGGAGTGCTGCATATCCAGCCCCCTTTTGTGCCTCCAGTGGCACCTTGGGATCTCAACGTGGTGTTGGATTTCCTAAAGTCACATTGGTTTGAGCCACTTAAGACCGTGGATTTGAAATATCTCACGTGGAAAGTGGTCATGTTGTTGGCCTTGGCTTCGGCCAGGCGTGTATCAGAATTGGCGGCTTTGTCATGTAAAAGCCCTTATCTGATTTTCCATATGGATAGGGCAGAATTGAGGACTCGTCCCCAGTTTCTCCCTAAGGTGGTATCAGCTTTTTACTTGAACCAACCTATTGTTGTGCCTGCGGCTACTAGGGACTTGGAGGACTCCAAGTTACTGGACGTAGTCAGGGCCTTGAAAATTTATGTTTCCAGGACGGCTGGAGTCAGGAAGACTGACTCGCTATTTATCCTGTATGCACCCAACAAACTGGGTGCTCCTGCTTCGAAGCAGACTATTGCTCGCTGGATTTGTAGCTCAATTCAGCTTGCGCATTCTGCGGCTGGACTGCCGCAGCCTAAATCTGTAAAAGCCCATTCCACGAGGAAGGTGGGCTCTTCTTGGGCGGCTGCCCGAGGGGTCTCGGCTTTACAACTTTGCCGAGCAGCTACTTGGTCAGGGGCAAACACGTTTGCAAAATTCTACAAATTTGATACCCTGGCTGGGGAGGACCTGTAGTTCTCTCATTCGGTGCTGCAGAGTCATCCGCATTCTCCCGCCCGTTTGGGAGCTTTGGTATAATCCCCATGGTCCTTACGGAGTCCCAGCATCCACTTAGGACGTTAGAGAAAATAAGATTTTACTCACCGGTAAATCTATTTCTCGTAGTCCGTAGTGGATGCTGGGCGCCCGTCCCAAGTGCGGACTGTCTGCAATGCTTGTATATAGTTATTGTTAACTAAAGGGTTATTGTTGAGCCATCTGTTGAGAGGCTCTGTTATGTTCATACTGTTAACTGGGTATAATATCACGAGTTATACGGTGTGATTGGTGTGGCTGGTATGAGTCTTACCCGGGATTCAAAATCCTTCCTTATTGTGTCAGCTCTTCCGGGCACAGTATCCTAACTGAGGCCTGGAGGAGGGTCATAGTGGGAGGAGCCAGTGCACACCAGTTAGTCCTAAAGCTTTCTTAGTTGTGCCCAGTCTCCTGCGGAGCCGCTATTCCCCATGGTCCTTACGGAGTCCCAGCATCCACTACGGACTACGAGAAATAGATTTACCGGTGAGTAAAATCTTATTTTAACCGCTTGATGATTCTGTCCGTAAATTGCGGTAGTGAGTAATGCACCCGACTGGAAAGATGCTCTCCTGTCAACAGCTGAATGATCTTGTTGGTGAGTTCCAGGATCATACAGGAAGTGAGTTTTCATCGACAGCTGCAGCCTCCCAGTGTCCGTGGAGATAAGTAGTGAAGAAGATCTCTGGTGAGTGTGAGACACCCAGCAGCCATCATCGTGTGTCAGGTGGACTAAGCAGGACCCACAGCCCCGTCACAGTGCCTACACCTCACTCACTGATACATGAGAGAGACAGTGACCAGAAGATCCTGGAACTCACCAACAAGATCATTCAGCTGCTGACAGGAGAGCATCTTTCCAGTCGGGTGCATTACTCACTACCGCAATTTACGGACAGAATCATCAAGCGGTTAAAGGATCTGTACACAGAGTGCATTGAGCCGCTGCATACCCGGCTCAGTACAGCCTTCAATACCGAAAGCCTTCTCTTCACCGGATACCATCTAACAAGAGAAGTCGGCTCCCGTCTGATCAGTACGTATGAGCAGTCCAGTGTTAACGGTCATGACCTAATCATTGAGACGCTGGTTGCTCGGACAAACCGAGCCGTCTCCAATTCATACAACGGGACTTGTACATGTCAAAAGAAATTAGAGACTTATATTCAATATAACAGCAATGCTTCTATAAGAAGTACCTATCATCAGTCTCCCGTTTATAACAATTTACAGTCCGTGGACGCACGGCCGCAATACTGGTTCTCAAAAGTGATAATTTATAACAATTCTATCAATTCAGGTGTTCTATTGCAGCTGCAATGTCTTGTTTATTTTATTAAATAAATGTATTTACCTTTTTATATCCATTATGAGCTATGTGGCATTTGAAACATTGTTTTAATAAATGTAACTATTAGACTCTCATAGCACTCCCTCCTTTGCTTTTTTTTTATTTATTCAGACCTATTGGGGCAGCCCGCCCCAAATTGGTGAGCAGCTGTTAGAGTTTAATTGTGTTTTTGGTAATCACGGAGCGCCGATTCAACATCTATTTCTAGTTAGATCTGAAAATGGCTGTGCACTGACGCTTCCCATCTAACCTGATGGAGCTTGAGGTGCTGCAAAGAGGAATGGGCGAAACTGCCCAAAGATAGGTGTGCCAAGCTTGTGGCATCATATTCAAAAAGACTTGTGGCTGTAATTGCTGCCAAACGTGCATCAACAATGTATTGAGCAAATTCTGTGAATACTTATGTACATGTGATTTCTTAGTTTTTCATTTGTCATAAATTTACAAAAATCTCAAAAACATTTTTTTTTCACGTTGTCATTATGGGGTATTGTGTGTAGAATTTTGAGGGAAAAATGTAATTTATTCCATTTTAGAATAAGGCTGTATGATAACAAAATGTGGAAAAAGTGAAGCGCTGTGAATACTTTCTGGATGCACTGTATAGGACAAGTACATGGTATATAAACATAGCACTGAAATAAGTATCAGGGTGGCAGAAAACAGGGATTTGGTGCCATCAAAGGTATTATTGAAGAGAAGAGAAGAGAAGTAAGAGACGTAAAAGCACATGAGGGAAGAGGGCCCTGCTCGTGAGAGCTTACATTTTAAAGGGGAGGGGCAGACAGACAGGGGTGACACAGATGGGGTAGAAAGTGAGTGTGGGCCACATAAGATGAGAGATGGCTGGGTTTGGTGAAGAAGTGTGTCTTGAGTAGGCCAGGCTCCTGGATCTGCTCACTTTCCCAGTGAAATGAGCGGACCAGGGGCTTGATGACCTGATTTGTGGTGAATCCCATCATTGTGGCAATGATTCACCACTTCATGTCTCCAGCACCCTTCACCTGCCTGCCCTTCTGGCAACTGAGTGTGGCCTAGTGAGGACAGCGCTCCTATCAATTACGTCACTGGAAACAATTATTGGAACTGCATGTTAAATGTTCCCATAAGCTAGGTTATCTATCTGCATGTAAGTGCAATTATCATTGCACCCTTGTTTCAGTAACACAAGTATTGCTCTTTCATGGTCTACGGGGCAGTGCATTTGTTGGCCATGGCTAGGAGTTGCCGGTGTTTGGACCATTTCCCTTGTATCTTGCAGTCACATACATCACAGATTTTCCTTTGTAGCCCGTAAGGGTGGGAGGTAAATGCTGCAAGTTAATCTACCATAATTCTCAGTAATGTGCGCATTTCTGCTAATCGCTAAGAATTGAACCATCGCCCGTGTCCTTCTTATAGCACCCCCGTTATATTAACCGTGACCTACCGTGATAGCAAGTACCGGAGCAAAAGGACAAGAGGGCTAATTCAGACCTGATCGCTGCTGTGCGTTTTCGATGGTGTGAAAAATGGTGTGAAAAATCCGATCGCATCGGCAATCGCAAGAAGATTCACAGGAAGAGGGCGTTTGTGGGTGGCAACTGACCGTTTTCAGGGAGTGTCCGGAAAAACGCAGGAGGGACCCGGCGTTTTGTGGGAGGATTCGTGACGTCCGCTCCGGACCCGATGATCGCACAGGAAGAGTAAGTCCTGGGCTGTGCAGAGACTGCACAAACTTCTGTTTGTGCAGCTCTCCTGCACATGCGATCGCACCCCTGCACAGTGAATGCCCCCTCCCCTGTAGGCGCGGACTACCTGATCGCAGCACCCTAGCGATCAGGTCTGAATTACACCCTGGGATAGAAGCATTGACCACTCCAGAGGGTTGGTTGTACACAGACTATTAATCGCACATAACGCTGTGATGAAACCATTACAGGGGGCACAGCGGGGAATGCATGCTTGATGTAATGATGGGCCAGCTAATATATTGATCTATAGATTGTTTTAAATAGCAGTAAAGGTTTATTGGATACATATTGTGGATTTGGCCAGTTTACCGGAATCAACCGATTCTGAGCAGTGAGCTGTAATAAGAGAGCAGAAACAGTGCAGGGGTTTGCTGCTGATAGAATGGATTCCAGGGGGAAATAATGTACAGAGATATTTTTTTTTACATGGAGAAAGCATCAGGCTATGTGCACACTGGCGTAAATGTCCTGTGTGTATAATGTGCCTCTAACTGAAGTTAAGCACAGATAAATGGCTTAGAAAACAGAAATGATTGTAACAAAGGAGACATTACATAGCTCAGTTTTTACTTGAGTTATGTTGCTGGGAGGTGTGATGCGTGTTATGTTTTATTACTGTATTTGTTCCATTTCAGCGCATCTGATGCATGACTGAGCCCTTACTTTTCTCTCAATGGGAGTGCACTGTGAGTGCAGAGAGATGTGGCTATTATGAGTTGTCTCATGCATTTGGCTTCTACAAGATAACAGCTTCCTGTTTTGTCACAGAGACATGTTTAAATAAAGTGCGTATAAAGTTTGTTGCATCACTCTGTCTGATACCCATGCTCAGGACATCCTTTCGGATCCCGCCCACTTAGCTAGGGGGATATTAAATTACCGTCGAAGAAGCTTCGGGTGATTTTTACCGATGTTTTTTCAACCAGAAAAAATACATCCTTTCCACCCGAAAAAACACAGGTTCAGCGAAACCTGTGTGTTTTCGGTAGAAACAACCCAGTTTACGGGGATTTTGCTTCGCCTGCCGGAGGCAGGTGATACAAATCCCCGATAAGCGGCGCCTCGCGCCGGCTTATCGGGGCAAAGATCGCGGGTAATTGAATATCCCCCTCTAGTGTTTTGCAGCTTTATGGCCCAAATGTATTAAGCCTTAACAAGAGCTAAAGTGGAGACGGATAAAAGAGAGATAAAGTACCAGCCAATCAGCTCCTAACTGCCCTGTTACAGGCTGTGTTTGAAAAATGACAGGAGCTGGTTGGCTGGTACTTTAGCACTCTTTGGGGGGAATTCAATTGTTCGAAAAGCCTTTTTTTCCCCCTGTCCATTAGATAGGGAAAAAACAGACACCCAACTGACTTTTCAAACAATTGAATAGCGCCCTTTATTCGCCTCTACTTTATCTCTTGTTACTGCTTAATACATTTGGGCTAATGCAACAGGGGAAGGGGCTAAGCTGACGTCACCTCGTCCTCTGCCCTTGCCCTTAGGATTTCCTGGAAATTAAGGTGTACATTTACTAAAGCTTCTAAAAATGAGAAAGTGCTGATGTTGCCCATAGCAACCAATCAGATTCCGCTTATCATTTCTTTATTGCATACTAGAAAATGATAAACAGAATCTGCCTGGTTGCTATGGGCAACTTCACTACTTTCATTTTTAGAAGCTTTAGTAAATGTACCTCAAAGTGTCAAAAATCGGAAAGTATGAAGTTGCCTTAGTCCACTTAGTGTGTGTGTGTGCGCGTTTGTGTCTGTGTGTGCTATACATTGCGCATATAAAGTGAGATATAAAGAAGGGAACACTCAAAGGTGTTTCTACTCTCAGGCGCTTGATGCGAGGTTCACCACAGCAGCTATATATAAACAAGGGTTGGTCAGACCCCAAATAATACAAACAGTAAAGAAAGATATTAGCGCTTATAGGTCACAAATGTAAAGTGTGTCACGTTCAAATCACAATTTATTGAAAAGGTAAAATGCAATGCATAATGGTGGTTAATTACCACATATAAAAAAATACTAATATGAATAAAATTGTGTAGCTCCCAATACTGGTTAGGCCTGTTGGAGATTAGTAAAAGGCATGGACCTGTTCCTATAGTAGTCCCCTTGGAGAGAAAAGTTCAATGTCCCAGATGTGGATTCAATAGTTACCACCAGCGTGTCACGAGGCAATTAAGCGAAACTGCGTCCGCAAAGGTGCTGTTCCTCGGTGGGTGATGAAAGGATGGCTTTCCACGACAATAGGGAGGTCCTTGTATCCAGTGGATGTTCAACGGGGACTTGGTCCAGGTCCAGAGGTTCCAAAGGTGTGGGAGAATACACAGGTAGGCAGGCTACACCGACGCGTTTCGTTGCATCTAAGCAACTTTTTCAAGGCCTTGAAAAAGTTGCTTAGATGCAACGAAACGCGTCGGTGTAGCCTGCCTACCTGTGTATTCTCCCACACCTTTGGAACCTCTGGACCTGGACCAAGTCCCCGTTGAACATCCACTGGATACAAGGACCTCCCTATTGTCGTGGAAAGCCATCCTTTCATCACCCACCGAGGAACAGCACCTTTGCGGACGCAGTTTCGCTTAATTGCCTCGTGACACGCTGGTGGTAACTATTGAATCCACATTTGGGACATTGAACTTTTCTCTCCAAGGGGACTACTATAGGAACAGGTCCATGCCTTTTACTAATCTCCAACAGGCCTAACCAGTATTGGGAGCTACACAATTTTATTCATATTAGTATTTTTTTATATGTGGTAATTAACCACCATTATGCATTGCATTTTACCTTTTCAATAAATTGTGATTTGAACGTGACACACTTTACATTTGTGACCTATAAGCGCTAATATCTTTCTTTACTGATTGCGCATATAAAGCATTTCCTATAATAAATAAATGAGAACATTTGATTTAACATTATTTACTAATTTCTATATTATTAATTTTTGGGAATCTGCAACCGGAAAACCAATTCCAGGCTGCAAGCGCAAATATTGGTTGATAAATGGGCCCATTAGTTAGGAAAAGGTGTTTTCAGTAAAAGGTTTTTTTTTATTTTTTTCCAAGAAACATGATTTTTATGTTTTGTATTTTTTTAATAAGGTTACAGCAGTTATTTGTATACGGTGCAGACAGATACAAAAGAATTCGAGGGACAAACTAGGCCCGAGAATAAATAAGCGTCCTGGGTTTTTTAAAAGAAGGAGCCTGGGGCAGGGAATGGGAGAAAGGGTGAGGGGAGGGGGGGGGGGGAATAGAGCAGGTAGCATAGCAGCATCCTATAGGAAAAAGGGGAGGAGAGTTACCTGGGAGGTACAAAAGACCAGGAATGCCAGGCAGGCTCCCTCTTTCATGCTGATCAAGGATCCAAGAAGGCACCACCATCACAGCTCCCGGAATCAAGGAAGGAATAAGTACAATTTAAAATTATTAATCCTCCCCGCGCTCCCCCTCTCCCAAACTGCAGGTATACCCACACTGTAGCCCACATTCAAATATCCCCATACATTGTTTAGCAGAAGTCCCATCCAAGCCCCATCGCTGTATTACAACCAGCACACACTTTGCAGCATGCCCAGGCCTAAGAGGAATGCCGCCCCCCCCCCCCGGCGTCTCATACAAACGGACGCTTTCAAGTCCACGCCAGCGCGCGGCACCGCACACCACCACGGGCCCCGGCCGGGGTCGGCGAGACCTCCGCCCGCTTCCCCCCTCCATACGTGGCTGGCACGCGGCGGGCTCGAGGCAGGCTCCGGCGCGCCAGCACACAGCCCGTCGCGGGATGAGCTACCACACATCCCGTCGCACGGCGCGCCCCCCCCCTTCCGGCGCCGAGCGAACGCGTCACGCTCGGCGCCACTCTACAGCAGCGGCAGCCTGATACCTCGGCTTCGGCGGAGCAGGCCCCACCGCCGGAGCCCACACGGACACCCCCCGCATCCCTGGGCATGTACAGCACGTACCCACACATGATGGGGCGTTCACACCAGCAGCAGCAACAGCAGATCGCGGCTCCGGAGGGACAGGCCCCACCGCCGGAGCCCACACGCGCACCCCCCGCATCCCCGTACACGAGCAGCACGTACCCATACATGATGGGGCGTGCACACCAGCAGCAGCAACAGCATACTGCGGCTCCGGCGGGACAGGCCCCACCGCCGGAGCCCACACGTACACCCCCCGCATCCCTGTACATGAGCAGCACGTACCCACACATGAGGGGGTGTGCCCAGCAGCAGCAGCCGCATATCACGCCTCCGGCGGGACAGGCCCCACCGCCGGAGCGCGTGCATACACCCCCAGCGACGCTGCATATGAGCCACCCGTGCCCACCAATGTTGGTGCGGGGCACCCTCACACCGCACGCGCAGGCAGAGCAAGCGGCATGCAGCCAGCCGCAATATGCAACGGTGCAGCAGCTGGGGTGGGGGCAGCAGCACACAGCGCTCCCCCCCCTCCCCCCCCCCCCTGGTGGCAGGCAGGCCTGCACCTTCCCCCGGCCCATTACCCACACTGGGCGGGATACTGGCCCACCAGTATCCAACCCCATGGTACCCAACCCCGTCGCAGCCCACAGCAGCAAGACAGCACGCTTAAATAGTTAATTATTTATTTCCATAAATTTTCCCTTTTTCTGTCATGTTACTTTGTAGTATGGTACTTTTCCCTTTCACTTACTGTACTTACTTACAGATGATCAGACTACTCGTCTCGTTTCTCCTTACGGCTTAGCTTCGGGGGGAGCCCACGCGAAACTTTGCAATCGAATGATTCCTTACGATGCACGCAGAGGGACCACCCAGATAAGTATCATGTATTTAGAGTAGAGATGAGCGCCTGAAATTTTTCGGGTTTTGTGTTTTGGTTTTGGGTTCGGTTCCGCGGCCGTGTTTTGGGTTCGAACGCGTTTTGGCAAAACCTCACCGAATTATTTTTGTCGGATTCGGGTGTGTTTTGGATTCGGGTGTTTTTTTCCAAAAACACTAAAAAACAGCTTAAATCATAGAATTTGGGGGTCATTTTGATCCCAAAGTATTATTAACCTCAAAAACCATAATTTACACTCATTTTCAGTCTATTCTGAATACCTCACACCTCACAATATTATTTTTAGTCCTAAAATTTGCACCGAGGTCGCTGTGTGAGTAAGATAAGCGACCCTAGTGGCCGACACAAACACCAGGCCCATCTAGGAGTGGCACTGCAGTGTCACGCAGGATGTCCCTTCCAAAAAACCCTCCCCAAACAGCACATGACGCAAAGAAAAAAAGAGGCGCAATGAGGTAGCTGTGTGAGTAAGATTAGCGACCCTAGTGGCCGACACAAACACCGGGCCCATCTAGGAGTGGCACTGCAGTGTCACGCAGGATGTCCCTTCCAAAAAACCCTCCCCAAACAGCACATGACGCAAAGAAAAAAAGAGGCGCAATGAGGTAGCTGACTGTGTGAGTAAGATTAGCGACCCTAGTGGCCGACACAAACACCGGGCCCATCTAGGAGTGGCACTGCAGTGTCACGCAGGATGGCCCTTCCAAAAAAACCTCCCCAAACAGCACATGACGCAAAGAAAAAAAGAGGCGCAATGAGGTAGCTGACTGTGTGAGTAAGATTAGCGACCCTAGTGGCCGACACAAACACCGGGCCCATCTAGGAGTGGCACTGCAGTGTCACGCAGGATGTCCCTTCCAAAAAACCCTCCCCAAACAGCACATGACGCAAAGAAAAAAAGAGGCGCAATGAGGTAGCTGTGTGAGTAAGATTAGCGACCCTAGTGGCCGACACAAACACCGGGCCCATCTAGGAGTGGCACTGCAGTGTCACGCAGGATGTCCCTTCCAAAAAACCCTCCCCAAACAGCACATGACGCAAAGAAAAAAAGAGGCGCAATGAGGTAGCTGACTGTGTGAGTAAGATTAGCGACCCTAGTGGCCGACACAAACACCGGGCCCATTTAGGAGTGGCACTGCAGTGTCACGCAGGATGTCCCTTCCAAAAAACCCTCCCCAATCAGCACATGATGCAAAGAAAAAGAAAAGAAAAAAGAGGTGCAAGATGGAATTATCCTTGGGCCCTCCCACCCACCCTTATGTTGTATAAACAAAACAGGACATGCACACTTTAACCAACCCATCATTTCAGTGACAGGGTCTGCCACACGACTGTGACTGATATGACGGGTTGGTTTGGCCCCCCCCCAAAAAAGAAGCAATTAATCTCTCCTTGCACAAACTGGCTCTACAGAGGCAAGATGTCCACCTCATCTTCACCCTCCGATATATCACCGTGTACATCCCCCTCCTCACAGATTATCAATTCGTCCCCACTGGAATCCACCATCTCAGCTCCCTGTGTACTTTGTGGAGGCAATTGCTGCTGGTCAATGTCTCCGCGGAGGAATTGATTATAATTCATTTTAATGAACATCATCTTCTCCACATTTTCTGGATGTAACCTCGTACGCCGATTGCTGACAAGGTGAGCGGCGGCACTAAACACTCTTTCGGAGTACACACTTGTGGGAGGGCAACTTAGGTAGAATAAAGCCAGTTTGTGCAAGGGCCTCCAAATTGCCTCTTTTTCCTGCCAGTATAAGTACGGACTGTGTGACGTGCCTACTTGGATGCGGTCACTCATATAATCCTCCACCATTCTATCAATGTTGAGAGAATCATATGCAGTGACAGTAGACGACATGTCCGTAATCGTTGTCAGGTCCTTCAGTCCGGACCAGATGTCAGCATCAGCAGTCGCTCCAGACTGCCCTGCATCACCGCCAGCGGGTGGGCTCGGAATTCTGAGCCTTTTCCTCGCACCCCCAGTTGCGGGAGAATGTGAAGGAGGAGATGTTGACAGGTCGCGTTCCGCTTGACTTGACAATTTTGTCACCAGCAGGTCTTTCAACCCCAGCAGACCTGTGTCTGCCGGAAAGAGAGATCCAAGGTAGGCTTTAAATCTAGGATCGAGCACGGTGGCCAAAATGTAGTGCTCTGATTTCAACAGATTGACCACCCGTGAATCCTTGTTAAGCGAATTAAGGGCTGCATCCACAAGTCCCACATGCCTAGCGGAATCGCTCCCTTTTAGCTCCTTCTTCAATGCCTCCAGCTTCTTCTGCAAAAGCCTGATGAGGGGAATGACCTGACTCAGGCTGGCAGTGTCTGAACTGACTTCACGTGTGGCAAGTTCAAAGGGCATCAGAACCTTGCACAACGTTGAAATCATTCTCCACTGCACTTGAGACAGGTGCATTCCATCTCCTATATCGTGCTCAATTGTATAGGCTTGAATGGCCTTTTGCTGCTCCTCCAACCTCTGAAGCATATAGAGGGTTGAATTCCACCTCGTTACCACTTCTTGCTTCAGATGATGGCAGGGCAGGTTCAGTAGTTTTTGGTGGTGCTCCAGTCTTCTGTACGTGGTGCCTGTACGCCGAAAGTGTCCCGCAATTTTTCTGGCCACCGACAGCATCTCTTGCACGCCCCTGTCGTTTTTAAAAAAATTCTGCACCACCAAATTCAAGGTATGTGCAAAACATGGGACGTGCTGGAATTTGCCCATATTTAATGCACACACAATATTGCTGGCGTTGTCCGATGCCACAAATCCACAGGAGAGTCCAATTGGGGTAAGCCATTCCGCGATGATCTTCCTCAGTTGCCGTAAGAGGTTTTCAGCTGTGTGCGTATTCTGGAAAGCGGTGATACAAAGCGTAGCCTGCCTAGGAAAGAGTTGGCGTTTGCGAGATGCTGCTACTGGTGCCGCCGCTGCTGTTCTTGCGGCGGGAGTCCATACATCTACCCAGTGGGCTGTCACAGTCATATAGTCCTGACCCTGCCCTGCTCCACTTGTCCACATGTCCGTGGTTAAGTGGACATTGGGTACAACTGCATTTTTTAGGACACTGGTGAGTCTTTTTCTGACGTCCGTGTACATTCTCGGTATCGCCTGCCTAGAGAAGTGGAACCTAGATGGTATTTGGTAACGGGGGCACACTGCCTCAATAAATTGTCTAGTTCCCTGTGAACTAACGGCGGATACCGGACGCACGTCTAACACCAACATAGTTGTCAAGGACTCAGTTATCCGCTTTGCAGTAGGATGACTGCTGTGATATTTCATCTTCCTCGCAAAGGACTGTTGAACAGTCAATTGCTTACTGGAAGTAGTACAAGTGGGCTTACGACTTCCCCTCTGGGATGACCATCGACTCCCAGCGGCAACAACAGCAGCGCCAGCAGCAGTAGGCGTTACACGCAAGGATGCATCGGAGGAATCCCAGGCAGGAGAGGACTCGTCAGACTTGCCAGTGACATGGCCTGCAGGACTATTGGCATTCCTGGGGAAGGAGGAAATTGACACTGAGGGAGTTGGTGGGGTGGTTTGCGTGAGCTTGGTTACAAGAGGAAGGGATTTACTGGTCAGTGGACTGCTTCCGCTGTCACCCAAAGTTTTTGAACTTGTCACTGACTTATTATGAATGCGCTGCAGGTGACGTATAAGGGAGGATGTTCCGAGGTGGTTAACGTCCTTACCCCTACTTATTACAGCTTGACAAAGGGAACACACGGCTTGACACCTGTTGTCCGCATTTCTGGTGAAATACCTCCACACCGAAGAGCTGATTTTTTTGGTATTTTCACCTGGCATGTCAACGGCCATATTCCTCCCACGGACAACAGGTGTCTCCCCGGGTGCCTGACTTAAACAAACCACCTCACCATCAGAATCCTCCTGGTCAATTTCCTCCCCAGCGCCAGCAACACCCATATCCTCCTCATCCTGGTGTACTTCAACACTGACATCTTCAATCTGACTATCAGGAACTGGACTGCGGGTGCTCCTTCCAGCACTTGCAGGGGGCGTGCAAATGGTGGAAGGCGCATGCTCTTCACGTCCAGTGTTGGGAAGGTCAGGCATCGCAACCGACACAATTGGACTCTCCTTGTGGATTTGGGATTTCAAAGAACGCACAGTTCTTTGCGGTGCTTTTGCCAGCTTGAGTCTTTTCAGTTTTCTAGCGAGAGGCTGAGTGCTTCCATCCTCATGTGAAGCTGAACCACTAGCCATGAACATAGGCCAGGGCCTCAGCCGTTCCTTGCCACTCCGTGTGGTAAATGGCATATTGGCAAGTTTACGCTTCTCCTCCGACAATTTTATTTTAGGTTTTGGAGTCCTTTTTTTACTGATATTTGGTGTTTTGGTTTTGACATGCTCTGTACTATGCCATTGGGCATCGGCCTTGGCAGACGACGTTGCTGGCATTTCATCGTCTCGGCCATGACTAGTGGCAGCAGCTTCAGCACGAGGTGGAAGTGGATCTTGATCTTTCCCTAATTTTGGAACCTCAACATTTTTGTTCTCCATATTTTAATAGGCACAACTAAAAGGCACCTCAGGTAAACAATGCAGATGGATGGATTGGATACTAGTATACAATTATGGACGGGCTGCCGAGTGCCGACACAGAGGTAGCCACAGCCGTGAACTACCGCACTGTACTGTGTCTGCTGCTAATATATAGACTGGTTGATAAAGAGATAGTATACTCGTAACTAGTATGTATGTATAAAGAAAGAAAAAAAAACCACGGTTAGGTCACTGGTATATACAATTATGGACGGGCTGCCGAGTGCCGACACAGAGGTAGCCACAGCCGTGAACTACCGCACTGTACTGTGTCTGCTGCTAATATATAGACTGGTTGATAAAGAGATAGTATACTCGTAACTAGTATGTATGTATAAAGAAAGAAAAAAAAACCACGGTTAGGTGGTATATACAATTATGGACGGGCTGCCGAGTGCCGACACAGAGGTAGCCACAGCCGTGAACTACCGCACTGTACTGTGTCTGCTGCTAATATATAGACTGGTTGATAAAGAGATAGTATACTCGTAACTAGTATGTATGTATAAAGAAAGAAAAAAAAACCACGGTTAGGTCACTGGTATATACAATTATGGACGGGCTGCCGAGTGCCGACACAGAGGTAGCCACAGCCGTGAACTACCGCACTGTACTGTGTCTGCTGCTAATATATAGACTGGTTGATAAAGAGATAGTATACTCGTAACTAGTATGTATGTATAAAGAAAGAAAAAAAAACCACGGTTAGGTCACTGGTATATACAATTATGGACGGGCTGCCGAGTGCCGACACAGAGGTAGCCACAGCCGTGAACTACCGCACTGTACTGTGTCTGCTGCTAATATATAGACTGGTTGATAAAGAGATAGTATACTCGTAACTAGTATGTATGTATAAAGAAAGAAAAAAAAACCACGGTTAGGTCACTGGTATATACAATTATGGACGGGCTGCCGAGTGCCGACACAGAGGTAGCCACAGCCGTGAACTACCGCACTGTACTGTGTCTGCTGCTAATATATAGACTGGTTGATAAAGAGATAGTATACTCGTAACTAGTATGTATGTATAAAGAAAGAAAAAAAAACCACGGTTAGGTCACTGGTATATACAATTATGGACGGGCTGCGGAGTGCCGACACAGAGGTAGCCACAGCCGTGAACTACCGCACTGTACTGTGTCTGCTGCTAATATATAGACTGGTTGATAAAGAGATAGTATACTCGTAACTAGTATGTATGTATAAAGAAAGAAAAAAAACCACGGTTAGGTGGTATATACAATTATGGACGGGCTGCCGAGTGCCGACACAGAGGTAGCCACAGCCGTGAACTACCGCACTGTACTGTGTCTGCTGCTAATATATAGACTGGTTGATAAAGAGATAGTATACTCGTAACTAGTATGTATGTATAAAGAAAGAAAAAAAACCCACGGTTAGGTCACTGGTATATACAATTATGGACGGGCTGCCGAGTGCCGACACAGAGGTAGCCACAGCCGTGAACTACCGCACTGTACACTGGTTGATAAAGAGATAGTAGTATACTCGTAACAACTAGTATGACGACGGTATAAAGAATGAAAAAAAAACCACGGTTAGGTGGTATATAATACAATTATGGTTGGACGGACTGCCTGCCGAGTGCCGACACAGAGGTAGCCACAGCCGTGAACTACCGCACTGTACACTGGTTGATAAAGAGATAGTAGTATACTCGTAACAACTAGTATGACGACGGTATAAAGAATGAAAAAAAAACCACGGTTAGGTGGTATATAATACAATTATGGTTGGACGGACTGCCTGCCGAGTGCCGACACAGAGGTAGCCACAGCCGTGAACTACCGCACTGTACACTGGTTGATAAAGAGATAGTAGTATACTCGTAACAACTAGTATGACGACGGTATAAAGAACGAAAAAAAAACCACGGTTAGGTGGTATATATTATAATACAATTATGGATGGACGGACTGCCTGCCGAGTTCCGACACAGAGGTAGCCACAGCCGTGAACTACCGCACTGTACACTGGTTGATAAAGAGATAGTAGTATACTCGTAACAACTAGTATGACGACGGTATAAAGAACGAAAAAAAAACCACGGTTAGGTGGTATATATTATAATACAATTATGGATGGACGGACTGCCTGCCGAGTTCCGACACAGAGGTAGCCACAGCCGTGAACTACCGCACTGTACACTGGTTGATAAAGAGATAGTAGTATACTCGTAACAACTAGTATGACTATGACGACGGTATAAAGAAAGAAAAAAAAAACCACGGTTAGGTGGTATATAATACAATTATGGATGGACGGACTGCCTGCCGAGTGCCGACACAGAGGTAGCCACAGCCGTGAACTACCGCACTGTACTGTGTCTGCTGCTGATATAGACTGGTTGATAAAGAGATAGTATACAATACTACTAATATACTGGTGGTCAGGCACTGGTCACCACTAGTCACACTGGCAGTGGCACTCCTGCAGCAAAAGTGTGCACTGTTTAATTTTAATATAATATTATTTATCATGTACTCCTGGCTCCTGCTATAACAACCTGCAGTGCTCCCCAGTCTCCCCCACAATTATAAGCTTTATATACAATACATTGATGTGCAGCACACTGGGCTGAGCAGTGCACACAGACTGAGTCACTGTGTGACTGTGTATCGTTTTTTTCAGGCAGAGAACGGATATATTAAATAAAACAAACAACTGCACTGTCTCTGGTGGTCACTGGTCACTGTGGTCGTCAGTCACTAAACTCTGTCTGCACTCTGCACTCTCTTCTAATCTACAGTATCACAGCAATCTCTCTCTCTCTCTTCTAAATCTAATCTAAATGGAGAGGACGCCAGCCACGTCCTCTCCCTATCAATCTCAATGCACGTGTGAAAATGGCGGCGACGCGCGGCTCCTTATATAGAATCCGAGTCTCGCGAGAATCCGACAGCGTCATGATGACGTTCGGGCGCGCTCGGGTTAACCGAGCAAGGCGGGAAGATCCGAGTCGCTCGGACCCGTGAAAAAAAAAGTGAAGTTCGTGCGGGTTCGGATTCAAAGAAACCGAACCCGCTCATCTCTAATTTAGAGGCTAGGGGTATGGCTTCTGCGCGGTGGCTTAGTGGGTTAAAGCGACGGTCTGGTAAGAAAACATAAGATAATCACTCAAGCATGGAGTTTGTTTAAAAGACAAACGCATGGGAAGCAGATCATATAATCAAACCCCACATCTAAGCAGCCCTCCCCTTCCCCGTTGCTAAGGCTTCCCTCATAAAATCTTTGCTCGCACAGTAATACACTAGCTTCCCCCCTTCTTAATTACTGATAGCATGTCCAGCAGACGCTATCTGGCTGGGGGTTATCTTATCTCCCCTCCTCCAACAATGGTAGTGGTTCCCTTTCATCTTCTCCCCTGCACATAACCCCTCCCAGCAGCGTGACCAGTGTACGGTATACGAGGGAGGGGGTGTAAAAATAAAAAAATACATAAATGAATGAAATAAAACGGCAGGGGGGGGGGGGCTGGATAGAATTACAGGGTTGTGGGAGTTATGGCAGCGCATAGTGTGTAATAGTGTCATAGTAGACAGTATAACATGGGTCAGTGGTTACATTGCAGAGTCAGTATTAAATTACAGCGTATAAAGTATGATAGGGTTATAGTATGCGATTGATGCAAGGATCGCAGAAGTGCAACGGCATGTATATATTGCAGGGTAGAATAGGTACTAGTAATGCTGCTTTCACATAGCAAAACCTGCTTTTGAAACGGTTCTTAAAACGGGTCTGAGCAGTTAAACATTTCACATCTCATGTTATAACCAGTAAATTACCATTTCATTACCTTTTTGGTACCTTTCACACTGAACCCGTTTCACCCATAGAAAACAGTGGATTGTCATTATAAAGGGACTTTTCTAGCCCACACATTATTAATAAGTATTAATTAAATTAATTATTAATAATTTTGGATAGTAGTACGATGGAACCCAGCAGCTTGAAGCATTGTGCTATGTTTTATATATGAAGGTATCCTTGACGGTCCCAGTAATTTGGCAGCAGATTTCCTCATCCCCTCTGATCCTAAAGCAGCTCCCTCACCTCTTCATCACTCCAATTAGACATTTTATAACGGCTTTGCAGTCTAAAAGTTTATGAAGCCACTCTCACATGTGTCTCCTGTGTTTTCCAAGCTGTTTCCTGGTTGTGGCTGCTGACATCACACATGGAGACAGCCTATGACCTGCTGGGGCTGGCAAATACCGTTTCAGACCCTTTCACACTGCACAGTGAAATGGGACTGAAACGGGTAGGACCCTTCTTTTTCACCGTTTCAAAATACCTGTAGTTTTGGAGCGGTAAATTGAAGGGGACCATTTCACATCGCAGCTTGACCCGTTTAGGAAGCCAGTTAAAGCGGCAAAATACCGGGTACGGGCTGCGGTGTGAAAGGAGTATAGTATACGAGATAAAGCAAATCAGCAATGTCATTGCCGCACGGGTATATTACAGGGTACGGGTCGTACTAGGTATACAGCGTAATGATTACTAAGGGCATTGCGGCAAGAGCATATTTCAGCATCATAGGTATACTAGCGGGCTAATATAAAGCTTAATACCTGATCGAATGGCCAGAGGGTATTTTATTTTGCAGATTATAGAGGGGAATAGCGATAAATTATACAATATAAGGCAGAACAGTCATCGCATTGCCGTGAGCATGTATTATTGCATTGATAGTAGGTATATAAGAACAGTATAATACAGATCAGTGTGGGACAGTCACGCACCATATCGTTCATATTAGCAAATTTTTCGGTATTACCCGTGGCCTTAGCTCCATTATTATTGTATTGCAGTTAGTGGGAAGGCGTCACAGGCGATTTGCAATGCCTTGCACAGTCCATACATTAGAAAAATGCCTGGGTACACAGAGCGTAACGATGCAGTAACAAAAACCAAAAATAATAATAATAATAATAATAATAATAATAATATTCATATTCATAATAAATAAATAAAAATAAATAAAAAATAGAAAGTCCATGATTGGCATAGCGCGGTACAGCCCAGCGCTACACAGTACAACTTCCACTGTGCTAAACGCATGGTTTAATCCCCTGGCATTGTATTATGTGGTATATAGTTATAATGATAACCGCTTAGTACAAAGTAGCTTGTTATATAACCTGAGTGTCATACAAAAGGCAGGCCTGGGAGACAAAGCAAGTAGCGATAGCGATCTCAATAGAAAAACCATCAAAGCTGCTTTGAGGAGTGCGCAGTATTATGTTCACTTAGGTAGCAGAATAGCAGAAACGCACCATTTATGGGGCAATGGTTAGCATTACGGCCTCGCAGCACTGAGGTCATGGGTTCAATCCCAGTTCTTAATTCATATTACATTTACTGGCTATGTCTTTAAGCGCTGAATAAGTTTGTTCCATAACCAAACGGTCATACAAAATGCAACAAGTAGCGGTAGCGATCACAGTAAAAACCCATCAAAGCTACTTTAGTGAACGTGCAATAGGATGGTCACTTATAGTATCATAATAAGGTAGACAGGACAGAAGGAAAAGGAAAGCCAAAGGTCCAGGCGCAAAGCGAAGGTTTAAGGGCTGAATAGTACCTCGTCTCTGCATAAAGTAGGGGTCAAGGCTGCATGTGCCTTAGCGGTATATGGGATAACGCAGGACAACTATAGTCTGGCGCAAGGCATGAATATTAATTCAGCGTAAACGCAGCAGTTATGTGGCAATGGGTAGTATTACGGCCTCACAGTGCTTAGGTCATGGGTTCAATCCAGTTAAGAGCATTCTTTGTGGAGTTTATATGCACCCTCGGGTGGCTTATTTCATATGATAGTTGCTAGGTATAGATCATAGTGCGCTATATGATGAGTATACCTAACCGGATTGAACCCGTTAGGATGTAGAATTTTTATTTAATTTTTTATTTTCGGTGGAGGCACCATCAGGATGTAGAAATTTGTTATTTTCGGTGGTGGCACCGTTAGGATGTAGAAATTTTTTATTTTCGGTGGTGGCACCGTTAGGATGTAGAAATTTGTTATTTTCGGTGGTGGCACCGTTAGGATGTAGAAATTTTTTATTTTCGGTGGTGGCACCGTTAGGATGTAGAAATATTTTTTCTCTATCGTCCTAGTGGATGCTGGGGTTCCTGAAAGGACCATGGGGAATAGCGGCTCCGCAGGAGACAGGGCACAAAAAGTAAAGCTTTAGGATCAGGTGGTGTGCACTGGCTCCTCCCCCTATGACCCTCCTCCAAGCCTCAGTTAGATTTTTGTGCCCGGCCGAGAAGGGTGCAATCTAGGTGGCTCTCCTAAAGAGCTGCTTAGAAAAGTTTAGCTTAGGTTTTTTATTTTACAGTGAGTCCTGCTGGCAACAGGATCACTGCAACGAGGGACTTAGGGGAGAAGAAGTGAACTCACCTGCGTGCAGGATGGATTGGCTTCTTTGGCTACTGGACATTAGCTCCAGAGGGACGATCACAGGTACAGCCTGGATGGTCACCGGAGCCTCGCCGCCGGCCCCCTTGCAGATGCTGAAACGAGAAGAGGTCCAGAATCGGCGGCAGAAGACTCCTCAGTCTTCTTAAGGTAGCGCACAGCACTGCAGCTGTGCGCCATTTCCTCTCAGCACACTTCACACGGCAGTCACTGAGGGTGCAGGGCGCTGGGAGGGGGGCGCCCTGGGAGGCAAATGAAAACCTTTTTTGGCTAAAAATACCTCACATATAGCCTCCGGGGGCTAGATGGAGATATTTAACCCCTGCCAGAATCCATTAAAGAGCGGGAGACGAGCCCGCCGAAAAAGGGGCGGGGCCTATCTCCTCAGCACACAGCGCCATTTTCCCTCACAGAAAGGCTGGAGGGAAGGCTCCCAGGCTCTCCCCTGCACTGCACTACAGAAACAGGGTTAAAACAGAGAGGGGGGGCACTAATTTGGCGTTAGAAATATATAAAAGATGCTATAAGGGAAAACACTTATATAAGGTTGTCCCTATATAATTATAGCGTTTTTGGTGTGTGCTGGCAAACTCTCCCTCTGTCTCTCCAAAGGGCTAGTGGGTCCTGTCCTCTATCAGAGCATTCCCTGTGTGTGTGCTGTGTGTCGGTACGTGTGTGTCGACATGTATGAGGACGATGTTGGTGAGGAGGCGGAGCAATTGCCTGTAATGGTGATGTCACTCTCTAGGGAGTCGACACCGGAATGGATGGCTTATTTAGGGAATTACGTGATAATGTCAACACGCTGCAAGGTCGGTTGACGACATGAGACGGCCGACAAACAATTAGTACCGGTCCAGACGTCTCAGAAACACCGTCAGGGGTTTTAAAACGCCCGTTTACTTTAGTCGGTCGACACAGACACAGACACGGACACTGAATCCAGTGTCGACGGTGAATAAACAAACGTATTCCTTATTAGGGCCACACGTTAAGGGCAATGAAGGAGGTGTTACATATTTCTGATACTACAAGTACCACAAAAGAGGGTATTATGTGGGATGTGAAAAAACTACCGTAGTTTTTCCTGAATCAGATAAATTAAATGAAGTGTGTGATGATGCGTGGGTTCCCCCCGATAGAAAATTATGGGCGGTATACCCTTTCCCGCCAGAAGTTAGGGCGCGTTGGGAAACACCCCTTAGGGTGGATAAGGCGCTCACACGCTTATCAAAACAAGTGGCGGTACCGTCTATAGATAGGGCCGTCCTCAAGGAGCCAGCTGACAGGAGGCTGGAAAATATCATAAAAAGTATATACACACATACTGGTGTTATACTGCGACCAGCGATCGCCTCAGCCTGGATGTGCAGAGCTGGGGTGGCTTGGTCGGATTCCCTGACTAAAAATATTGATACCCTTGACAGGGACAGTATTTTATTGACTATAGAGCATTTAAAGGATGCATTTTCTATATATGCGAGATGCACAGAGGGATATTTGCACTCTGGCATCAAGAGTAAGTGCGATGTCCATATCTGCCAGAAGATGTTTATGGACACGACAGTGGTCAGGTGATGCAGATTCCAAACGGCACAAAGGTGTATTGCTGTATAAAGGAAGAGGAGTTATTTGGGGTCGGTCCATCGGACCTGGTGGCCACGGCAACTGCTGGAAAATCCACCGTTTTTACCCTAAGTCACATCTCTGCAGAAAAAGACACCGTCTTTTCAGCCTCAGTCCTTTCGTCCCTATAAGAGTCATATCTGCCCAGGGATAGAGGAAAGGGAAGAAGACTGCAGCAGGCAGCCCATTCCCAGGAACAGAAGCGTTCCACCGCTTCTGCCAAGCTCTCAGCATGACGCTGGGACCGTACAGGACCCCTGGATCCTACATGTAGTATCCCAGGGGTACAGATTGGAATGTCGAGACGTTTCCCCTTCGCAGGCTCCTGAAGTCTGGTTTACCAAGGTCTCCCTCCGACAAGGAGGCAGTATGGGAAACAATTCACAAGCTGTATTCCCAGCAGGTGATAATCAAATTACCCCTCCTACAACAAGAAAAGGGGTATTATTCCACATTATATTGTGGTACTGAAGCCAGAAGGCTAGGTGAGACCGATTCTAAATCTAAAAAAAATTTGAACACTTACAAAGGTTCAAATCAAGATGGAGTCACTCAGAGCAGTGATAACGAACCAGGAAGAAGGGGACTATATAGTGTCCCGAGACATCAGGGATGCTTACCTCCATGTCCAAAATTTGCCCTTCTCACTAAGGGTACCTCAGGTTCGTGGTACAGAACTGTCACTATCAGTTTCAGACGCTGCCGTTTGGATTGTCCACGGCACCCCGGGTCTTTACCAAGGTAATGGCCGAAATGATGATTCTTCTTCGAAGAAAAGGCGTCTTAATTATCCCTTACTTGGACGATCTCCTGATAAGGGCAAAGTCCAGGGAACAGTTGGAGGTCGGAGTAGCACTATCTCGGATACTGCTACAACAGCACGGGTGGATTCTAAATACTCCAAAATCGCAGCTGATCCCGACGACAAGTCTGCTGTGCCTAGGGATGATTCTGGACACAGTCCAGAAAAAGGTGTTTCTCCCGGAAGAGAAAGCCAGGGAGTTATCCGAGCTAGTCAGGAACCTCCTAAAATCAGTGCATCATTGCACAAGGGTCCTGGTAAAGATGGTGACTTCCTACGAAGCAATTCCATTCGGCAGATTTCACGCAAGAATTTTTCAGTGGGATCTGCTGGACAAATGGTCCGGATCGCATCTTCAGATGCATCAGCGGATAACCCTATATCCAAGGACAAGGGTGTCTCTCCTGTGGTGGTTACAGAGTGCTCATCTTCTAGAGGGCCGCAGATTCGGCATTCAGGATTGGATGCTGGTGACCACGGAGGCCAGCCCGAGAGGCTGGGGAGCAGTCACACAAGGATAAAATTTCCAGGGAGTGTGATCAAGTCTGGAGACTTTTCTCCACATAAATATACTGGAGCTAAGGGTAAATTTATAATACTCAAAGCTTAGCAAGACCTCTGCTTCAAGGTCAGCCGGTATTGATCCAGTGGGAAAAACATCACGGCAGTCGCCCACGTAAATAGACAGGGCGACACAAGAAGCAGGAGGGCAATGGCAAAAACTGCAAGGACTTTTCGCTGGGCGGAAAATCATGTGATAGTACTGTCAGCAGTGTTTCATTCCGGGAATGGAAACTGGGAAGCAGACTTCCTCAGCAGGCACGACCTCCACCCGGCAGAGTGGAAACTTCATCGGGAAGTTTTCCACATGATTGTAAACCGTTGGGAAATACCAAAGGTGGACATGATGGCGTCCCGTCTGAACAAAAAACGGGACAGGTATTGCGCCAGGTTAAGAGACCCTCAGGCAATAGCTGTGGACGTTCTGGTAACACCATGGATGTACCAGTCGGTGTATGTGTTCCATCCTCTGCTTCTCATACCTAAGGTACTGAGACTTATAAGACATAGAGGAGTAAGAACTATACTCATGGCTCCGGATTGGCCAAGAAGGACTTGGTACCCGGAACTTCAAGAGATGCTCACAGAGGACTTATGGCCTCTGCCGCTAAGAAGGGACTTGTTTCAGCAAGTACCATGTCTGTTCCAAGACTTACCGCAGCTGCGTTTGACGGCATGGCGGTGGAACGCCGGATCCTAAGGGAAAAAGGCATTCCGGAAGAGGTCATTCCTACCCTGGTCAAAGCCAGAAAGGAGGTGACCGCACAACATTATCACCACATGTGGCAAAAATATGTTGCGTGGTGTGAGGCCAGAAAGGCCCCACGAAGAAATTTCAACTCGGTCGATTCCTGCATTTCCTGCAAACAGGAGTGTCTATGGGCCTCAAATTGGGGTCCATTAAGGTTCAAATTTCGGCCCTGTCGATTTTCTTCCAGAAAGAAGTGGCTTCAGTTCCTGAAGTCCAGAAGTTTGTCAAGGGAGTATTGCATATACAACCCCCTTTTGTGCCTCCAGTGGCACTGTGGGATCTCAACGTAGTTCTGGGATTCCTCAAATCACATTGGTTTAAAACCAGTCAAATCTGTGGATTTGAAGCATCTCACATGAAAAGTGACCATGCTCTTGGCCCTGGCCTGGACCAGGCGAGTGTCAAATTGGTGGTTTTTTTCTCAAAAAAGCCCATATCTGGTTGTCCATTTGGACAGGGCAGAGCTGCGGACTCGTCCCCAGTTCTCTCCCTAAGGTGGTGTCAGTGTTTCACCTGAACCAGCTTATTTTGGTGCCTTGCGCCTACTAGGGACTTGGAGGACTCCAGGTTGCTAGATGTTGTCAGGGCCCTGTAAATATAGGTTCCAGGACGGCTGGAGTCAGGAAAACTGACTTGCTGTTATCCTGTATGCACCCAACAAACTGGGTGCTCTTGCTTCTAAGCAGACTATTGCTAGTTGGATGTGTAATACAATTCAGCTTGCACATTCTGTGGCAGGCCTGCCACAGCCAAAATATGTAAATGCCCATTCCACAAGGAAGGTGGGCTTATCTTGGGCGGCTGCCCGAGGGGTCTCGGCTTTACAACTTTGCCGAGCGGCTATTTAGTCAGGGGCAAACACGTTGGTAAAATCCTACAAATTTGATACCCTGGCTAAGGAGGACCTGGAGTTCTCTCATTCGGTGCTGCAGAGTCATCCGCACTCTCCCGCCCGTTTGGGAGCTTTGGTATTATCCCCATGGTCCTTTCAGGAACCCCAGCATCCACTAGGACGATAGAGAAAATAAGAATTTACTTACCGATAATTCTATTTCTCGGAGTCCGTAGTGGATGCTGGGCGCCCATCCCAAGTGCGGATTATCTGCAATACTTGTACATAGTTACAAAAATCGGGTTATTATTGTTGTGAGCCATCTTTTCAGAGGCTCCGCTGTTATCATACTGTTAACTGGGTTCAGATCACAGGTTGTACAGTGTGATTGGTGTGGCTGGTATGAGTCTTACCCGGGATTCAAAATCCTTCCTTATTGTGTACGCTCGTCCGGGCACAGTATCCTAACTGAGGCTTGGAGGAGGGTCATAGGGGGAGGAGCCAGTGCACACCACCTGATCTTAAAGCTTTACTTTTTGTGCCCTGTCTCCTGCGGAGCCGCTATTCCCCATGGTCCTTTCAGGAACCCCAGCATCCACTACGGACTCCGAGAAATAGAATTATCGGTAAGTAAATTCTTATTATTTTTCGGTAGGATGTAGAAATTTTTATTTTCGGTGGAGGCACCGTCAGGCCATTTGAAAGTGTAATTATCAACTGACAAGACATGGCAGTATTGGCACGTAAGGGGTTGCCAGCGGGCGAGATCAAAAAGCTGGGCAGGTGGAAATCAGGAGCGTACAAGGTATACTTACGCGCGGAAAAGCAAGACTAGAAGGCAGCTCGGCGTCTTTCGCGAAACCCAAGGCCTTAAGCTGCCCGCCATAAATGGGGGAATGAAGGACTTTTTCCAATTTTGCCCTCAAACAAAAAGAGGTTTTGTGGTTTTCACCTTCATATGGGTCGCGCGAAAGTTCGCACCATAGGTCCGCATACAACAGGGGGTAACGATTATGTGTAATTCTACTTTTCAGGAGTGCGAAAGGTCTAGGGGGCAACGATCTAGGAGAAAGCAAGGGGAGCGAGCTGATTACGGCAATCCAAGCCGACATACAAGGGCTGAAGGGCAGGTGGGATAATACACGGATCACATGGTCCGATATAGTCCCAAGGGCACAGGGGGGCCCGGGGTTACAAAGGGTCAGAAGAAAGGTGAACAGGGCGGTAGCCCGTCTCTTAACGGGAGAAGGCGATACGATCGCCAGGCACCCGTTGTTGAGGTACGGAGAGGAAGGGCTGTTCAGGCAAGACGGGGTACACCTGACAGAGAAGGGTTTAGCTTTATTCTTGGGAGGCACAGCAGAAAGCGTCAGTGGGAGGCAGGAGGTAGCAGCGGGTGGCGGGCCTGGGTTCTAGGAACCAGGCTATGGCGGCAAGCAGTGCTCCTCGGCAGTCTGTAGTAGCGCAACGTCGGTTGGCCGGCACTTCCCCCAGATACTCGGCGAGTTTGTCGTGGCCTCAAGGGCCGACACGGTCGTCATCTTAAGGGTGGACCGGTGCTATGCCAATGGTGGGAAGTGGTACCGCTCAGCTAACTTGCGCAAGGGCGGGACTTAGGTTCCGCCCCGTTGTTTAATTTAGGAGAAATTAATACGGAGGCTGTAGCCGGGGGTACGCACTGCTTTCTCGCCACCCACTTATAGAGTACCAATTCTAATTCGATCAATAAATTTGGCTGTGACCTTTTAAATCGCAATTCAGTTGTCCGAGTGTTTATTGGGGAGAAAAAGGGGTAGGGGGTGGACGGCGAGGCCGTTAATAAAATCAATGGACGGCTTAAAGAATTCGAGGGACAAACTAGGCCCGAGAATAAATAAGCGTCCTGGGTTTTTTAAAAGAAGGAGCCTGGGGCAGGGAATGGGAGAAAGGGGGAGGGGAGGGGGGGGGGGATAGAGCAGGTAGCATAGCAGCATCCTATAGGAAAAAGGGGAGGAGAGTTACCTGGGAGGTACAAAAGACCAGGAATGCCAGGCAGGCTCCCTCTTTCATGCTGATCAAGGATCCAAGAAGGCACCCACCCTCCCGCCCAGTTGGTAGGGCAGTTGGCCCTGGTAATTAGGAATGGAATTGTTTTTATTTTCGGTGGTGGCACCGATAGGCCAGTCCAGAGTTTTCATTATCACCAGGGCGAAGGCGAGGTAACTGGATTTTGAAATTAAGTTTACGTCCGGTGGAGGCACCGTCAGGCCAATTCGGTCTTTAATTATGGTCTGGCAAAAGAGGTCCAGCGGGCGAGGCAAGCAGTGCTCCTCGGCAGTCTGTAGTAGCGCAACGTCGGTTGGCCGGCACTTCCCCCAGATACTCGGCGAGTTTGTCGTGGCCTCAAGGGCCGACACGGTCGTCATCTTAAGGGTGGACCGGTGCTATGCCAATGGTGTAAGTGGTACCGCTCAGCTAACTTGCGCAAGGGCGGGACTTAGGTTCCGCCCCGTTGTTTAATTTAGGAGAAATTAATACGGAGGCTGTAGCCGGGGGTACGCACTGCTTTCTCGCCACCCACTTATAGAGTACCAATTCTAATTCGATCAATAAATTTGGCTGTGACCTTTTAAATCGCAATTCAGTTGTCCGAGTGTTTATTGGGGAGAAAAAGGGGTAGGGGGTGGACGGCGAGGCCGTTAATAAAATCAATGGACGGCTTAAGAGACTATTTGCAGATAGCAATAAGCTAAGAGGCCTGCAACCAAACGTAAGATAATGACAGAAAGATCTTGAGGTTACACAAGTAAGGCATTATAGGAATTCCAGAGAAAGGTCATCAAAGGAGCTGTACTCAGGAGTAGGAGAGAGAGAGAGAGAGGAAAATAGGGACTGGTGGGAGGAGAGAAAGGGAAGTGTTAGTAAGGGGAAAGGGAGGAGGATATTGCTGGAGGGCCAAACAATTGGGGATGTGATGATGTTCTATCAGAGCATCGTGAAGAAGATGAGGCCTCACTATAAAAATGTTGGCGAGCCCAGATATTGTTGAGTTTGTTGGGATGCTCATGCAGGATGCTAGAAATATAGGGGGTCATTCCGACTTAATCGCTCGCTAGCAGTTTTTAGCAGCCGTGCAAACGCTAAGCCGCCGCTCTCTGGGAGTGTATCTTAGCTTAGCAGAAGTGCGAAAATATTGTGCAGTTTCTGAGTAGCTTCAGACCTACTCAGCGCTTGCGATCACTTCAGACCATTCAGTTCCGGATTTGATGTCACAAACACGCTCTGCGTTCGCCCAGCCACGCCTGCGTTTTCCTGGCACCCCTGCATTTTTCCTGGCACCCCTGCGTTTTTCCTGGCACGCCTGCGTTTTTCGGGCACTCCCTGAAAACGGTCAGTTGACACACAGAAACGCCCACTTCATGTCAATCACTCTGCGGCGGCCTTTGCAACTGAAAAGCTTCGCTAGACCTTGTGTGAAAATACATCGGCCGTTGTGAAAGTACGTCGCGCGTGTGCACTGCGCCGCATATGCATGCGCAGAAGTGCCATTTTTTTTACTTCATCGCAGCACAGCAAACATTTTCAGCTAGCGATCAACTCTGAATGACCCCCATAGTCTATGTGGCAGGCGTTGCAATGGGAAAGAGGAGAGAGAAGGAGTGTTTGGATACTTCCAGCAGGCAGCATTCAGTAACAGTTTTAACATTTAAATGCTAGTTAAGACTTAATGGGCAAATACCAACTTCAGTGTATTCTATTGTGCAGGATGATCTGTTTATTATCGTTGTACCCCTTCACTGATATACTTATTCTGGGCGCTGGACTGCCCCTGCTGAGCTTCCCCCGTGTTAACAGCAGATCCCCTGGGTAAGATAGAGTGTCAGCCTGGGCAGTAGGTGGATCCCTGCTGTATATGAGGCATTTCCCCGTTACGCTTGTGTGGGACAGGCTTGCAGGTGATAAGAGAAATCATAGCAGTTCATTTCTGCTGTTCAGAGAGAATGGTCAGTAATGCTGCTTAGTTACACATAGCAATGGTGGGTACAATATATTAGCGTGTGACAGGGCTTCCAATACTGTGTGTCTGCTGGCACTGCCTCCTGGCAGCCTGACATGAAACACTGTACCTCCTGGCAGTGCAGCACATAAATCCCTGACAACGCTCCGCATCCTCTGGCACCGACTTTGCAGTTATCAGGCAGGATGCAGCACGGAGGGGGATCTCCATTCTGATTTTCTGCTTGAACAGACTGTACAACTTTACTCAACCATGACCCTGCATTTACTAACATCATCCCTGATGTTCTAATCAGCATCAAACAACAGAGGCAGGTAGCTGCAGGCTGCTTACTAATCTAGTCAGCTCTGCAGATATTGTCTTGCGGGCACTTAGCTGGGCTGTAAACCCACTGACCTATAGGCACAGGGCAGGGCATATTGCCTTAGGTACCGCAATACGCTATATATATATATTTATATATATAGACACACACACACACACACACACACACACACACACACACACACACACATATATACATACACACAGGCACACGCACACACATCCAGCATGGTGGTGTAGTGGATAGCATTACTGCCTCAAAGCACTGGGGTCTTGGGTTCAATTTTCACCTCATCCCTGTGTGGCATTTGTATAGTATTATTGTCCCATATTGTCCCTATGCTTGCGTAAGTTTCCTCCGGGTTCTCCGGTTTCCTCCCATAAACCAAGAACATACTGATAGGTTAATTGCCTCCTGACTAAAACGAGCCCTAGTGTGTACGTGTAATAAGGACTATTGATTGTAAGCTCCACTGGGGCAGGGACTGATCTGAATGACTACTGTAAAGCTGTAATGTGTTATAGCTGCTTTTCGGCCGTCTGCTCCCAACGCTGCATTGCGCAGAATTCAGTTATGCAATTGCATCCCAGAAGGATGCAATCGCATTTTGATTGACAGGCAACGGGCGTTCATGGGCGGCGACGCGGCATTGCGGGGGAGGGGGGCAGGAAACACAGGCATGTCATGGCTGTTTTCAGGGCGGCCTGATGATGTCGGCTGCGTTCTCTGCGACAGGAAACATGCTGGTTTTGCTCCTGTATACGTTTTTGATAAATTAGGACTCTGAATCACCCCCAATATGCACTATATATACTTAATTATTTACTTTTTTTTTCATTTAAAATAATGGACTAAGGGGTTTATTCAGTACATATTGCAAATTCTGCTAAAAAGCAGAATTTGCAATCCGTTCTTTCGCATGCTGGGGCCCACCCATTTGTAAAGTGCCAAATCAGCATGCCGCGATTTCCACCGAAGTGCCAGGATTTCCTCCGCAAGTTGGCACCATTAGCATAAGGGTTGGAGTTTGCAGAGGGAGACGTTGGCTGGATGAGGGAGTTCCTTGCATAGTGTAGACTAAAACCCCTTTTCCACTAGCTAAAAAAACACAGGTAAATGCACGGGGGCGCCCATTTACCCGTGTTTTTTGCTACTGGAAAAGGGTCAACCCGGATCAAGTGATCCGGGAATCCTACCTGGGTAGCTTACCGGGTTGAACACGAGTTCAACCCGGTAAGCTGTGCAGTGTAAACGGAAGCCGATGCGACACGGCTCCCGTTCACAGTGTATGGAAGGGCGGCGCTGGGAGATCATGTGATCTCCCAGCGCCGCCCCTGCCGCTGGGAGATCATGTGATCTCCCAGCGCCGCCCCTGCCGCGTCGCTAGCAGCGTCACCAACCCGGCAATATGCCGAGTTGGTGAGCGCAGTGGGAAAGGGGGCTGTAGCACGGGTCGCAGCCGGGTAGCACCCGTGTCAGGCTCCCGGCTGTGACCCATGCTTAGTAGGTGGAAAAGGGGTATAAGGGCCGATTCAGCCCACGGTTAATTGTCAGCCTTGACCTAGTGAAGTAGGTCTTGCATCCCCATGGGGTGAACTTTCACTGAAATATGACCGCAACCAATATTCCACGTAGAGATACCTACACTATCTACACCAGTGGTAGCCAATCCTGGTCCTCGAGAGCTACCAACAGTTCACGTTTTCCAGCTCACATTGCAGGTGCACAGGTGCAGTCATTACTAACTGACACATTTTAAAAGATCCACAGTTTGGAGCTAATTACTTCACTTGTGATTCTGTGAGGAGACCTGGAAAACATGAACTGTTGGTAGCTCTCGAGGACCAGGGTTGGCCACCCCTGATCTACACTTTTGGCGGAGGAGAGGAGGACAGAGTGGTTACAGTCCAGGCATGTCCAAACTGCGACCCTCCAGCTGTTGTGAAACTACATATACCAGCATGCCCTGGCACAGTATTGCTGTCAGAGAATGCTAAAGCTGTGTCAGGGCATGCTGGGATGTGTAGTTTCTCAACAGCTGCAGGGCCGCAGTTTGGACATGCCTGGGTTACACAAACACTAATTCATAGTTGCATATGTATTCCCAAGGTCTAATGCAGCATCAATCAATGCAGCCCAGCCTCTAAGCTATCTTAGTGGTAGATCTCCGTCGTCTATAAATATATATTTTCTTTGGGTGGAGTCAAATTGCTTTGGGCGCCACGCTAATTAATAGGCACCCAGCACACAGAGCTGTGTTAAAAACAATTGTATTCCCTCCCTTTATTTGTTTTCATCTAAGCAACACAATCTTTGCAAATATGTACCAAAATGTAGCACTTATCCTTGTGTATCAATGGCCCTCATTCTGAGTTGATCGCTCGCTAGCTGCTTTTAGCAGCAGTGCACACGCTAAGCCGCCGCCCTCTGGGAGTGTATCTTAGAATAGCGAACGAAAGATCAGAACTGCTACTAAATAACTCCATGCAGTTTCTGAGTAGCTCCAGACCTACTCCTAGATTGCGATCACTGCAGTCTTAGTTCCTGGTTTGACGTCACAAACACGCCCTGCTCTCGGCCAGCCACTCCCCCGTTTCTCCAGCCCCTCCTGCGTTTTTACCTGGCACGCCTGCGTTTTTTAGCACATTCCCTGAAAACACCCACTTCCTGTCAATCACTCACCGATCAGCAGTGCGAATGAAAAGCGCCACACGAACACCAGCAAATCTACTAAGTTTTGTGTTAAATAATGATAGAGTCAGAGATCTACCTTTTAACATTAGCTATATACTAATACCGTGTAGCCGTAATGGCTGCTAAACCACGTGCACATGCTACGCACTCCGTACGCTATTTGCGTATGAAGACCTCGCACGTGGTACGCAAATTAAGTACACACGCTGTGCTGGGTGTACGGAATACCCACAGCGAGCATACACACAGACAGTAACCTTTATAAACTTTAAACACAGAATATGCTTACACTGTAAGCCTTAATACCGTGGTACTATAATGGTATAACACTGAACCTTTGTGAGTATGCAAGCTGTTTGAGCAATTGAGATACTCAGAAACTCTTTGTACTAGCTAGAGAGACACAGACACCCTGCTGAGGTTCCAACACCTTTACTAACGAGCTTTTAGATATATCAAAAGGGGTACACAGTTTACAAGTCACACACTACAAGCTAACATATCATTCTAACAGAATATCTAGACAGAAATATACAATAGCGTCACAATCTTATACTATAACAGAGTGAGAGAGAGAGAGAGTATGGCTAATACAAACAGAGAACAAGTTGATTACAGAGAATTACTTACACACACTAGGAACGAATTGCTGCGCTAGTCCTGGTTACCAGCTCCAAGTTAGTCAAGATGAAAACCGTTTGTGGAGATTGAGACTGAGCTGCTTCAGGCTGGCTTGTTCTTATATACACTACAAAGGGACCTATAATCTCATTGTTCATTGGACACAGGAATGTCTCCTCGCATCATAACAAAAGGTCATAGGTTAGTTTGAACAGGTGGGCTGTGACTATATCAAATTGCTCAGGTGGAAGGGAAACTCAGGATTTCCAACACATGGACAATAAATAAATGTCCAGAAACTACTAATGGCCATAACTATACGCCGGAGCGATTAATCTTTACCTAACCAGCACCGGATTGTTTCTAATAAAATACTCTTCGGTTAGGTACCAAACACAAGTGCTCAAACCCTGTCTGGCCCTTTGTGCCATGAAAAGAGGAATTCCCTTGTCCAGGGACCAACTCACTTTAAACAAACTTACAGTTATCACTAAGGGGAACATTACCAATAAAACCTGCTATATGGATTTATTAAGCAGCGATTGAGTCGCTCGCTAGACGCACACAAACTCTACCGTAAATGCACATACCATGCGCTCGAGCGCACGCCCGTAGAGGCGCCGTCACGCAATTGCGAATATGCGCATGAGGTGAATATATGGCAACGTGTAGCGTGATATTTTTCCGACTTTGACAGTCCACCCTTTGGCAGTCACCAGTAACTGCCACTTCCTAAAACAGTTCAAAAAGAGAAAAAATATATGTCATATGTAAATACATTTCTATGATTGGGTAAGGGAGGAGAGAAGAAGGTGGGAAAAGGGTATGACCTAGTGAGATAGTAGAAGCATGTGTGTATGAATCCATGTTTGAGGGGTCATGTATCAAGATTCGAGGTATTGCGAAGTATACATTTGAATCCTTCTTATCCCGTATTAAGGGTCTGTGGATGGGCTGTCAAACTTTACCGAGCTCTTTTCGGCTTTTGGTTGCAACAAATGGGGGAGCACATTTAGTTGATGATACATGAATGGGGGAATATGTGAGTGCTGATATCTGTGTCTATATTCCCTATCGACTATGTGTGTCATTACCTGAAGGTTGTAGAAATGAAGATAAGAAGCAATTATGGCAAATGCAGTCATAATCTATGTGAGGTTAATATACATTTGTTGATTGAGGTCTTGTCTTGTGTCTTGTCTCGATGTACATGTTGACTGTAGTCTCCCGATGCTTTTGCTATAAATGGTGAGCAAAAAGCTTTCTCAATGTCCATAGACTTACAATCTTTTAAAGTATTGGGCTATCGTGTAAGTTAAAGTCACTAGGGATATTGGGGGTCTATGGCATTGTCCATCAATGGTCTGTATAAAAGAGGTTGTCAAATTCTTCTTCCAAGCGGATGTCTTTGTACCTTGGAGGAAAACAAAGGAGAAACGGGTGAAAGAAACGGACCGTGGAATCACATTTTCATCACAACATTGTCTCTATCGTTGGGTCATAAATCAAATTAGTTGTTGTTAGTACAGTGTCCTCGCTCCTTAGACTCATCACCCTGGTATTACTTTTACGCTTCGCTAAAACCCGAACGCATCTAAATATCAGGCCAACCAATATGACGACTCCCAGAATACACAAAAGAAATTTCCCTACGTCCATAATAATACCTTGGGCCCATTCTCCTAAGCCCGAGAACCAATTTCGTGGGTTCAACCATGACACCCAACTGGTCAGCTCATTACCCACAGCAGCGAGTGTGAGATTGTGTTTCCTTCGAAACTCCCACTTTAATTGTAAAATGTCATCCATCTTTTGGTCTATGACCTCGGCTGGGTCCTCCGTGCTGTTTGTAATGTACGTGCAGCACTTTATTCCATATTGAGTTGCCAGGGTAACACAATACCCGCTTGTCACAGCTGTGAGGTAATTGAGAATCATCCTATGCTGAACCAGCTCTGTTTTGTAGGCTTGTAACTCTTTCCCAGTGTACCTGAATGTGTCGTCATACATTTCGGTGATATTGTCTAATAAATTTGCAAGCGCAGATATATATTTATAATTTATCACTCCTCTGGCGGTACGAGTGATATCTAACGCGAGTAGGAATTGAATCCCGGTGGATTCATGGATCAGATCAGAGGCTGAATGCTCTGTCCTCTCTATCAGGTGCCGTTTAACGACGTGCTCGTAATGAGTGTGAGTATAAGGAGCTTGGGCACTGCGGTGAATATCTTTCATTTTGTTATGGGTTACAGTCATTACTTCAGGCAGTACTTTTCCAATATAACATAACCCTTCTGAGTTTGGGGCAAGCCACTTATACGCCTTCCTCCCGCATATGAAATATGCATCATCGGGGAGAACATATGGGACGGAGTATGACATTATCATGTTACAAATTTTCCATGTGAAATCTCCTAACCCTAGTTCTCCCATTTGTTTAGTACACGTATCAGTTTGTACGATCTGTGCACAGTATCCTGGTGATACTTCTCCAACTCGCATGGTCCTACTTCCTAAGGTGTACCTATACCGAAAGAATTTCCTATGGTCGGCTATCTGGCGTATAAGTTGTGTGTCTATGGGCATTCTGTCGGCTCTATGTGAAAATGTCATGGTTTGATTACTCCATGACACTTCCCAATTTCCCGGCTTTCGGGGATTGGAAATGTTAAAGCACACTAAGGACCTATCCACATGATATTGGTGGAGCTTCAAACTAGGAGGACTAGAGATATTAAACCTCCTGTCCACCGGCTCCCACCACTTAGCTCAAGTACCTCTCCTACCGTTAAAGGGAATGGTACTAGTCCTGATTTGCTATGGCCTTGAGGTACTTGAGAGCATACCCAACAATCTGTCTGATTTAACACTTTACCCACTAGGGAGTGATAGTCACTCAATGGATGCCGGTCCATGTGGACATTAAAACTGGACTGACATTTCTTGATGCACCCATCCTCAACTATACTGTCACAGTGTTCTACAGATGCAGTTCTCTTTAGCTAACAATCCTTCACAATGTCTATAAATAACATGGCTGCTAGATCGTTTTCCGGTACTCGCCTTTGCTCGGTGATTGTGTTTCTATTGGAAATTTATGCCTCCGTCTCTGTCATCGGAAACCCATTCTGGATCCTTTCTCGACCTCACTGGTACTCTCACCGAGACAGACTGCTCTGGTCAACATCATGGTCAACAGGAAAACACGGACTGCAGTATCTTGGGGCGAGTCCATCTTACAGGAGGAGAAAGAGAAATTTGTAATGGGGGTACAAAAAAAATATTTTGAGGGGAAAGAAAAATGTTACGATGTCTTATGTCCTCTAGTCTTGTTGTTTTTCTTGCTCTGCTGTCATCTCAAAGGTGCTGTCTCTCAGTCCTCCAAACGAACACTCCGGTGATACAATATTCCTTCCAAATCTGCGATCTTTCTGTAAGGAGCAAAAATCTTGCATTACCATTTGTTCAACTGATGTGTGACATACCATCTTTAAAGCATGAGAACACGAGAGAGAGAGAGAAGGAGAAAAAAAAAAACCGAGAGAGAGAACAATTCATCACATTTTGCATTAAGCAACAAACAAAAAACATTGTCAGATCTTCCGTTCACCATCAGGCTGTCACACCAACACATCCATTGGTATCTTTGCGCAGTCTCTCCCACCAGTATTTCCACACTCCACCTTTTTTGTGCCTGGCCAGGACACACCGACGTCGGTAGGTCACACTGGGGTTAGGTAGACTTCTGCAAAGACCAAGTAGCTATGTGATGTTTGAGTTCTGCCGATGAACGTCAGAGATGGGGGGAAAAAAAACATTTACAAATCAATTACAACGTTTACCCGGCCGTTCCTGTGTCTACAAGGAACTGACCTCCCAATTTCATTAACTGTAACCTCAGGTTTACTACCAGTCCTAATGATCACCTTTCCTGATTGCATATTATGGGTGTAGCTCAAAATTTTACATATGTGGTACCTGATTACGATTTTGTGTATCATGACTCTGTTCATGTTCTTGTCTAGGGGGTCTGACTTTATGTGGGCTGTTACAGTTGCTGGCATAATGCCCTTCTCTTTTACAAAGAGAACAAACCCTGGGCTTTCTCCAAGTGCCAGTGACCTGAGGTCTTGGTTGATTTGATGCCTCCTCAAACGCTTGGATGCTCATCACCATCAACCGCTTTCCCTGTCCTTCCCTGATTCCTTGGATACCGTGGTTATGTTGTTGTCTAGGGGGTTGATATACCTTCTGTAAATTTCTTGATCTACAATCTCTTGCATAATGACCTTCCTTCTGGCAATTATAGCACCTTATCACCTTTGACTTACCCACAGGGATCTGAGGCTTCTTACTTCTCTGTGTTTCCCTGTGCTTGATGATGTTTTGCTCATGCCCAACAGCGGACTTTCTTAATGCAGTCACTGAGTTGTTTCTCCAGTATGGATTGGTGGTCTGTATCCTTGCTCTCAACACTTCCTTTAAACCATCCATTAACACAAATACTGCTACTTCTCTATGCGGTGCACTTGTTTCAATGTTTTCTATACCTGTATACCTAGTCATGTCCTGCAATGCCCGATGGAAATAATTAGAAGTACTTTCCCCTTCGTTTTGTCTTATGGAGAAGATTTCGTTCCACTCGACAACGGCTGGGAAATATACTCCTAACTGTCGGTTGATCTGCTTAATACATTCCTGATTGTGTTCCTCCGTTTGAGGTACTTCTGTGTCTAATTTACAATCAGCAATAAATTTCGCAGGGTCAACACTGGAGGGCAAACCTGCCCTCAGCACTGTCCGCCAATCTTTGTTGGTGGGTTCTGTGGAGTTTCCTAGTTCATTAATAAACCTTTGACATGCAACTAGATCTTTCCTAGGATCAGGAAATTCAGACATAATTGACCTTAATTCCGTCCGAGACCAGGGACGGCGCATTGCACTGTCCTTGACGGGAATGATTCCCTGAGCGTCAGTCTTCCCATTGGGGACTGTGATCACCCTGACAGGACTAAATTCAATTACATCATCTTGTGTTGGTTCTACAATATGAGGTACATTTGTTTGTGTGTGATATATAACACCGTACGTACCTGTGGACACGACCTCACCTGACCCTCCGTTAGGGGGTTTGATTATTACCTTTACCGAATTGGTCGCGTCCACCTGGATGTCTTGTGTGTGATGGCTGCTGGAAAAGGTGCCGACATCGTGCTGGGCTCACTTTCTTGCTGGTAATCCTGAGGGAAGTTTAACATGGGGTGCGACTTGCACAGGTTAACGGTTGTACATTTAACAGTTTTACTTTTATCATTGTTACATTTGTTACACTTATCCTTATCATCTATAATACAGTTGCTAAGTGCATTTTTATCATACACCAGTGTGCCATTCTCTGTAACCACCTTCTCCCCTGTTGCCATATTTTTCCTACCACAGTGAGAGTCAGCTGTGTAAGCTAACTCTCCTTGTATTTCACCTTCCTGTTGCCATAACTGTAAATAATCATAATGTTTGATCCGTCTCTTTGCAGATTTAATGAGACATATCCTTCTCCTTAAATTTTGTAACACCTCTGGACCAAAACTGCCTACCCGTGGGAACTTTTCCCCGTCATGCACAGTCATTCTTTCCCATTCATTGCACAATACCTTTGTGTGTGATCCATTTCGGACTTCCCGTCTGTATCACACGTTATCCTTGCCGACTCTATTGGCCGGTTTACTAAGTCAACCCGAACCGAGGTTGATCGCCCCCTACCTGAACAACTGGCCCCCATCTTTGCAGGTGTTGCTTTCACTACCTCTGACCTTCAAATCAGGGTCTTCAGCGAACCCTTACAAAAACCAAGATGTCCGGGGTAGGCCGGCGGCGGAAGTTTACCGAGTACTCCACTCACTCGCCCACGTCGACCAATACGCCCACACACTGCCCTAGCGCTGGCGTACTCGACCTAGGGCCCCTGCGGCCTGAACCTCTATTTACTGGAACATGTGGGTGTGATCCGAAGAGCACTTAACCCTTTCCAGTAACTATTGGTTGTTGGATAGTTCCCAAGTGACCAGCGAACTTCCCTTAAAATAAAAAATTACACAAATCACGTTAGAATGTACAAATAGCGTTTATGACCCCTCTAGCGTACGCAAATGGTACTGGGTCAAGTTACTAACTAATGCACACAATTACGTGCGGTACAATCGTTCTGCACATAAGCAACTAATCTTATGTGCGGAGCGACCAGTGGAATCGAAAATTGTGGCTGCGAATTCCTTCAGCCTGAGCTTAATGGCCTATATGGGTACCGCACCAACCCTTTCTGGTGTTGTGCTGTTTTACTCTTTATCTATAGCGGACTTCTTAGTCTGCTGTACCTGGACCTCCTGGTCTGTCTGGACCTCCTGGTCTGTGCTACAGTAGACCTCCTGGTCTGCTATACTCTAATGCTCTTTTTTAAATGTTTAACAAGGGATGCCTCCCAAGCCACCGTGCAGTCACTTAAACGTATGTACCTCACGAGAACTCGATGATTTCCTGTGGTTCAACCCCAAAAATTAGAAACTTATATATATATATATATACACACACACTCTTTCACCTCATATACTCTTTACTTTCGTTTCTGCGCAGAAATCCCTTTCATTCAGTATCGCAGGCTAATCCCGAGGAGTTGCAACTAGAGAAGGATCTATTAGCTTAAAATTTTGGACACTGAGATCGATTTGCGCTATTATCGCGTTGCCTCCTTATCGCCTAACTAAAACAATACTATCGTGTGATTTGTATTATGTGGGCGTACCCAGACGCTCCGTTGCGTAATATACGCTCCGTGCGTCGGCCCTTGCGTCGCGTACACTAGTCCCGCCCTTTGTTAGAGACACGTGTACGCCAGCCAGGTATATCCACAGAAATACAATTAACACGTTTATATCAATGTAGATGATCTTTAACTGTAATCATCTACTGAACACCACACAGAACTTCCTTGTATCTTAGGCAAGCCGTGTGCGTGTTTTACAAATTACTTCCTTACGTATTATTTTTACTTTTAACTACAAATAGCAACAAATCTTTCTCAGCACGTTATCAATGATAAATGGCAAAACAGGAAAGTGAGATACGTGAAAATACACAAATGAAAATGCAATTCTAAATTAATCTAATAACATACATTGATGTAAGCACGCACATATAGATATTACATATATGTACTAATCACTATTACATATATGAGACCCTATTCAGAGCTTCTAATTTGCATATGAATGTGCTTTTTAACTAATCTGTGAAGGCGATTCTCTTCACTGCTAGGGAACAAAACCAGTTACACAGGTTCATTTGCATTTCAATGGCCCATCTCAGAAGTAGCAGAGTTAAAGCTCTTGAAGAGAGACAGTGACAAAAAAAAAACAAAAACAAAAAAACTACGTTTTATTTGTGTATTTCCTAAATCAAATATTTAATTTATTATTAACTTTTATTAAACTCTATCTGAACCACTTATGATTGACTATGATATGGACTAAACAAATGCATTAAACTCATTAAATGATGATTTATTTTTGACAATGGATGGCTGATTATTTCCTGAGTCAACTGAAAATCAGCCGCTTAGGGAAAAAATTTTTTTTGACCTTCCCAAAATGGCCACTGCTCCTCCCCCTTCCACATCCATGAGGGCTACACAAAATGGTGGACAGACCATGCTGCTTCTTTTGTCACAAAGAAAGTCATCATTCAAGCCCCTAAAGTTATTCTAGGCCTGAGCTAAAAACTATCACGCTATGCAGAGCGATTAAAAATACTTTTAAACCTATTTAAACAGACAAGCCATCCAATCTGCGTGTGCAGTTGGCACCAAATAGAAATAAAAACCAGATTTACAAAGAAAATAGCTTAATGTTCCTACCTCTGGTTCCGGATTCCACCAGCACTCCTACAACGTAGTGTAACAGACGCTTATCTAGTCAGCACCACTGAATCCCTCACCACCAATACGGATACGAAAGGACACTGCTTTCCCGCCCTTGCTGACAGATAAAGTCTGTTTGCACTAGTGTGGATATGTGGAGGGAGGACGAGGCCCCAATTGATAGTCAGAGATCTACCTTTTAACATTAGCTATATACTAATACCGTATAGAGATGTGCACCGGAAATTTTTCGGGTTTTGGGTTCGGTTCCGTGGCCGTGTTTTGGGTTCGAACGCGTTTTGGCAAAACCTCACCGAATTTTTTTTGTCTGATTCGGGTGTGTTTTGGATTCGGGTGTTTTTTTCAAAAAACCCTAAAAAACAAGCTTAAATCATAGAATTTGGGGGTCATTTTGATCCCAAAGTATTATTAACCTCAATAACCATAATTTCCACTCATTTTCAGTCTATTCTGAACACCTCACACCTCACAATATTATTTTTAGTCCTAAAATTTGCACCGAGGTCGCTGGATGACTAAGCTCAGCGACCCAAGTGGCCTACACAAACACCTGGCCCATCTAGGAGTGGCACTGCAGTGTCACGCAGGATGGCCCTTCCAAAAAACACTCCCCAAACAGCACATGACGCAAAGAAAAAAAGAGGCGCAATGAGATAGCTGTGTGACTAAGCTCAGCGACCCAAGTGGCCGACACAAACACCTGGCCCATCTAGGAGTGTCACTGCAGTGTCACGCAGGATGGCCCTTCCAAAAAACACTCCCCAAACAGCACATGACGCAAAGAAAAGAGGCGCAATGAGGTAGCTGTGTGAGTAAGCTAAGCGACCCTAGTGGCCGACACAAACACCTGGCCCATCTAGGAGTGGCACTGCAGTGTCATGCCGGATGGCCCTTCCAAAAAATACTCCCCAAACAGCACATGAAGCAAAGAAGAAAAAAAAGAGGCGCAATGAGGTAGCTGTTTGACTAAGATAAGTGACCCTAGTGGCCGACACAAACACCTGGCCCATCTAGGAGTGTCACTGCAGTGTCACGCAGGAAGGCCCTTCCAAAAAACACTCCACAAACAGCACATGACGCAAAGAAAAATTAAAGAAAAAAGAGGTGCAAGATGGAATTGTCCTTGGGCCCTCCCACCCACCCTTATGTTGTATAAACAGGACATGCACACTTTAACCAACCCATCATTTCAGTGACAGGGTCTGCCACACGACTGTGACTGAAATGACGGGTTGGTTTGGACCCCCACCAAAAAAGAAGCAATTAATCTCTCCTTCTACAAACTGGCTCTACAGAGGCAAGATGTCCACCTCATCATCATCCTCCGATTCATCACCGTGTACATCCCCCTCCTCACAGATTATCAATTTGTCCCCACTGGAATCCACCATCACAGCTCCCTGTGTACTTTGTGGAGGCAATTGCTGCTGGTGAATGTCTCCATGGAGGAATTGGTTATAATTCATTTTAATGAACATCATCTTCTCCACATTTTCTGGAAGTAACCTCGTACGCCGATTGCTGACAAGGTGAGCGGCGGCACTAAACACTCTTTCGGAGTACACACTTGTGGGAGGGCAACTTAGGTAGAATAAAGCCAGTTTGTGCAAGGGCCTCCAAATTGCCTCTTTTTCCTGCCAGTATACGTACGGACTGTCTGACGTGCCTACTTGGATGCGGTCACTCATATAATCCTCCACCATTCTTTCAATGGTGAGAGAATCATATGCAGTGACAGTAGACGACATGTCCGTAATCGTTGGCAGGTCCTTCAGTCCGGACCAGATGTCAGCATCAGCAGTCGCTCCAGACTGCCCTGCATCACCGCCAGCGGGTGGGTTTGGAATTCTGAGCCTTTTCCTCGCACCCCCAGTTGCGGGAGAATGTGAAGGAGGAGATGTTGACAGGTCGCGTTCCGCTTGTCTTGACAATTTTCTCAGCAGCAGTTCTTTGAACCCCTGCAGACTTGTGTCTGCCGGAAAGAGAGATACAACGTAGGTTTTAAATCTAGGATCGAGCACGGTGGCCAAAATGTAGTGCTCTGATTTCAACAGATTGACCACCCGTGAATCCTTGTTAAGCGAATTAAGGGCTCCATCCACAAGTCCCACATGCCTAGCGGAATCGCTCAGTGTTAGCTCCTCCTTCAATGTCTCCAGCTTCTTCTGCAAAAGCCTGATGAGGGGAATGACCTGACTCAGGCTGGCAGTGTCTGAACTGACTTCACGTGTGGCAAGTTCAAAAGGTTGCAGAACCTTGCACAACGTTGAAATCATTCTCCACTGCGCTTGAGATAGGTGCATTCCACCTCCTATATCGTGGTCAGTTGTATAGGCTTGAATGGCCTTTTGCTGCTCCTCCAACCTCTGAAGCATATAGAGGGTTGAATTCCACCTCGTTACCACTTCTTGCTTCAGATGATGGCAGGGCAGGTTCAGGCGTTTTTGGTGTTGCTCCAGTCTTCTGTACGTGGTGCCTGTACGCCGAAAGTGTCCCGCAATTCTTCTGGCCACCGACAGCATCTCTTGCACGCCCCTGTCGTTTTTTAAATAATTCTGCACCACCAAATTCAAGGTATGTGCAAAACATGGGACGTGCTGGAATTTGCCCAGATTTAATGCACACACAATATTGCTGGCGTTGTCCGATGCCACAAATCCACAGGAGAGTCCAATTGGGGTAAGCCATTCTGCGATGATCTTCCTCAGTTGCCGTAAGAGGTTTTCAGCTGTGTGCGTATTCTGGAAAGCGGTGATACAAAGCGTAGCCTGCCTAGGAAAGAGTTGGCGTTTGCGAGATGCTGCTACTGGTGCCGCCGCTGCTGTTCTTGCGGCGGGAGTCAATACATCTACCCAGTGGGCTGTCACAGTCATATAGTCCTGAGTCTGCCCTGCTCCACTTGTCCACATGTCCGTGGTTAAGTGGACATTGGGTACAACTGCATTTTTTAGGACACTGGTGAGTCTTTTTCTGAGGTCTGTGTACATTTTCGGTATCGCCAGCCTAGAGAAATGGAACCTAGATGGTATTTGGTACCGGGGACACAGTACCTCAAACAAGTCTATAGTTGGCTCTGCAGTAATGATGGATACCGGAACCACGTTTCTCACCGCCCAGGATGCCAAGGCCTCAGTTATCCGCTTTGCAGCAGGATGACTGCTGTGATATTTCATCTTCCTCGCAAAGGACTGTTGGACAGTCAATTGCTTGGTGGAAGTAGTAAAAGTGGTCTTACGACTTCCCCTCTGGGATGACCATCGACTCCCAGCAGCAACAACAGCAGCGCCAGCAGCAGTAGGCGTTACACTCAAGGATGCATCGGAGGAATCCCAGGCAGGAGAGGACTCGTCAGAATTGCCAGTGACATGGCCTGCAGGACTATTGGCATTCCTGGGGAAGGAGGAAATTGACACTGAGGGAGTTGGTGGGGTGGTTTGCGTGAGCTTGGTTACAAGAGGAAGGGATTTACTGGTCAGTGGACTGCTTCCGCTGTCGCCCAAAGTTTTTGAACTTGTCACTGACTTATGATGAATGCGCTGCAGGTGACGTATAAGGGAGGATGTTCCGAGGTGGTTAACGTCCTTACCCCTACTTATTACAGCTTGACAAAGGCAACACACGGCTTGACACCTGTTGTCCGCATTTCTGTTGAAATACTTCCACACCGAAGAGCTGATTTTTTTGGTATTTTCACCAGGCATGTCAATGGCCATATTCCTCCCACGGACAACAGGTGTCTCCCCGGGTGCCTGTCTTAAACAAACCACCTCACCATCAGAATCCTCCTTGTCAATTTCCTCCCCAGCGCCAGCAACACCCATATCCTCCTCATCCTGGTGTACTTCAACACTGACATCTTCAATCTGACTATCAGGAACTGGACTGCGGGTGCTCCTTCCAGCACTTGCAGGGGGCGTGCAAATGGTGGAAGGCGCATGCTCTTCACGTCCAGTGTTGGGAAGGTCAGGCATCGCAACCGACACAATTGGACTCTCCTTGTGGATTTGTGATTTCGAAGAACGCACAGTTCTTTGCTGTGCTTTTGCCAGCTTAAGTCTTTTCATTTTTCTAGCGAGAGGCTGAGTGCTTCCATCCTCGTGAAGCTGAACCACTAGCCATGAACATAGGCCAGGGCCTCAGCCGTTCCTTGCCACTCCGTGTGGTAAATGGCATATTGGCAAGTTTACGCTTCTCCTCCGACGATTTTATTTTAGATTTTTGAGTCCTTTTTTTACTGATATTTTGTGTTTTGGATTTTACATGCTCTGTACTATGACATTGGGCATCGGCCTTGGCAGACGACGTTGATGGAATGTCATCGTCTCGGCCATGACTAGTGGCAGCAGCTTCAGCACGAGGTGGAAGTGGATCTTGATCTTTCCCTATTTTTGGAACCTCAACATTTTTGTTCTCCATATTAAATAGGCACAACTAAAAGGCACCTCAGGTAAACAATGGAGATGGATGGATACTAGTATACTTATGGATGACGAGTGACTGACGACACAGAGGTAGCTACAGCCGTGGACTACCGTACTGCGTCTGCTAGTATAGAGATGATAATGATATAAAAAATATATATATCACTACTGCAGGTATATATAATATAATGACGGACCTGCTGGACACTGTCAGCAGACTCCTAAACTACTAGTATGAAGAAGATAGAAAAATAAACCCCACCACAGGTAGGTATACAATTATGGACGAGCACTGACGACACAGAGGTAGCTACAGCCGTGGACTACCGTACTGCGTCTGCTAGTATAGAGATGATAATGATATAAAAAATATATATATCACTACTGCAGGTATATATAATATAATGACGGACCTGCTGGACACTGTCAGCAGACTCCTAAACTACTAGTATGAAGAAGATAGAAAAAAAAACCCCACCACAGGTAGGTATACAATTATGGACGAGCACTGACGACACAGAGGTAGCTACAGCCGTGGACTACCGTACTGCGTCTGCTAGTATAGAGATGATAATGATATAAAAAATATATATATATCACTACTGCAGGAATATATAATATAATGACGGACCTGCTGGACACTGTCAGCAGACTCCTAAACTACTAGTATGAAGAAGATAGAAAAAAAAAACCCACCACAGGTAGGTATACAATTATGGACGAGCACTGACGACACAGAGGTAGCTACAGCCGTGGACTACCGTACTGCGTCTGCTAGTATAGAGATGATAATGATGTAAAAAAAATATATATATATCACTACTGCAGGTATATATAATATAATGACGGACCTGCTGGACACTGTCAGCAGACTCCTAAACTACTAGTATGAAGAAGATAGAAAAAAAAACCCCACCACAGGTAGGTATACAATTATGGACGAGCACTGACGACACAGAGGTAGCTACAGCCGTGGACTACCGTACTGCGTCTGCTAGTATAGAGATGATAATGATATAAAAAATATATATATATCACTACTGCAGGTATATATAATATAATGACGGACCTGCTGGACACTGTCAGCAGACTCCTAAACTACTAGTATGAAGAAGATAGAAAAAAAAACCCCACCACAGGTAGGTATACAATTATGGACGAGCACTGACGACACAGAGGTAGCTACAGCCGTGGACTACCGTACTGCGTCTGCTAGTATAGAGATGATAATGATATAAAAAATATATATATATATCACTACTGCAGGTATATATAATATAATGACGGACCTGCTGGACACTGTCAGCAGACTCCTAAACTACTAGTATGAAGAAGATAGAAAAAAAAACCCCACCACAGGTAGGTATACAATTATGGACGAGCACTGACGACACAGAGGTAGCCACAGCCGTGGACTACCGTACTGCGTCTGCTAATATAGAGATGATAAAGATGATAGAGATGAACAAAAAAAATATAACACTACTGCAGGTAAATATTTATATAATATAATGAATGACGGACCTGCTGGACACTGTCAGCAGAATGCGTTTATAGAATAAAAAAAAAACACCACAGGAGTGTTTAACTTTTTCAGGCAGACAATATACTGGTGGTCACTGGTCAGTCACACTGGCAGCAAAAGTGTGCACTGTACTCCTGCTATAACTGCACCCCAGTCTCCCCCACAATTCAGCTGTGTGAGCAGTGAGCACTCAGCACAGTCAGATATACATAGATGATATTATCATGCAGCACACTGAGGCTGAGCACTGATATGGTATGTGACTGTGTATCGTTTTTTTTCAGGCAGAGAACGGATTATATTAAATAATAAATAAAACTGGTGGTGGTCACTAGTAACTATCAGCTAAACTCTGCACTCTGAGTACTCCTAATGCTCCCCAAAATTTCTAAGTTAGTAGTAAATCAACTCAAGTGTCTCTATTCTAACGGAGAGGACGCCAGCCACGTCCTCTCCCTATCAATCTCAATGCACGTGTGAAAATGGCGGCGACGCGCGGCTCCTTATATAGAATCCGAGTCTCGCGATAGAATACGAGCCTCGCGAGAATCCGACAGCGGGATGATGATGTTCGGGCGCGCTCGGGTTAACCGAGCAAGGCGGGAAGATCCGAGTCTGCCTCGGACCCGTGTAAAAAGGCTGAAGTTCGGGGGGGTTCGGATTCCGAGGAACCGAACCCGCTCATCTCTAATACCGTGTAGCCGTAATGGCTGCTAAACCACGTGCACATGCTACGCACTCCGTACGCTATTTGCGTATGAAGACCTCGCACGTGGTACGCAAATTAAGTACACACGCCGTGCTGGGTGTACGGAATACCCACAGCGAGCATACACACAGACAGTAACCTTTATAAACTTTAAACACAGAATATGCTTACACTGTAAACCTTAATACCGTGGTACTATAATGGTATAACACTGAACCTTTGTGAGTATGCAAGCTGTTTGAGCAATTGAGATACTCAGGAACTCTTTGTACTAGCTAGAGAGACACAGACACCCTGCTGAGGTTCCAACACCTTTACTAACGAGCTTTTAGATGTATCAAAAGGGGTACACAGTTTACAAGTCACACACTACAAGCTAACATATCATTCTAACAGAATATCTAGACAGAAATATACAATAGCGTCACAATCTTATACTATAACAGAGTGAGAGAGAGAGTATGGCCAATACAAACAGAGAACAAGTTGATTACAGAGAATTACTTACACACACTAGGAACGAATCGCTGCGCTAGTCCTGGTTACCAGCTCCAAGTTAGTCAAGATGAAAACCGTTTGTGGAGATTGAGACTGAGCTGCTTCAGGCTGGCTTGTTCTTATATACACTACAAAGGGACCTATAATCTCATTGTTCATTGGACACAGGAATGTCTCCTCGCATCATAACAAAAGGTCATAGGTTAGTTTGAACAGGTGGGCTGTGACTATATCAAATTGCTCAGGTGGGAGGGAAACTCAGGATTTCCAACACATGGACAATAAATAAATGTCCAGAAACTACTAATGGCCATAACTATACGCCGGAGCGATTAATCTTTACCTAACCAGCACCGGATTGTTTCTAATAAAATACTCTTCGGTTAGGTACCAAACACAAGTGCTCAAACCCTGTCTGGCCCTTTGTGCCATGAAAAGAGGAATTCCCTTGTCCAGGGACCAACTCACTTTAAACAAACTTACAGTTATCACTAAGGGGAACATTACCAATAAAACCTGCTATATGGATTTATTAAGCAGCGATTGAGTCGCTCGCTAGACGCACACAAACTCTACCGTAAATGCACATACCATGCGCTCGAGCGCACGCCCGTAGAGGCGCCGTCACGCAATTGCGAATATGTGCACGCACGCCAGAGAAAGTGCATGTGCAGCGGGCAAGCGCATGAGGTGAATATATGGCAACGTGTAGCGTGATATTTTTCCGACTTTGACAGTCCACCCTTTGGCAGTCACCAGTAACTGCCACTTCCTAAAACAGTTCAAAAAGAGAAAAAATATATGTCATATGTAAATAAATTTCTATGATTGGGTAAGGGAGGAGAGAAGAAGGTGGGAAAAGGGTATGACCTAGTGAGATAGTAGAAGCATGTGTGTATGAATCCATGTTTGAGGGGTCATGTATCATCGTGCCGTACGTGTTTTAAATCAAGCTTCGAGGTATTGCGAAGTATACATTTGAATCCTTCTTATCCCGTATTAAGGGTCTGTGGATGGGCTGTCAAACTTTACCGAGCTCTTTTCGGCTTTTGGTTGCAACAAATGGGGGAGCACATTTAGTTGATGATACATGAATGGGGGAATATGTGAGTGCTGATATCTGTGTCTATATTCCCTATCGACTATGTGTGTCATTACCTGAAGGTTGTAGAAATGAAGATAAGAAGCAATTATGGCAAATGCAGTCATAATCTATGTGAGGTTAATATACATTTGTTGATTGAGGTCTTGTCTTGTGTCTTGTCTCGATGTACATGTTGACTGTAGTCTCCCGATGCTTTTGCTATAAATGGTGAGCAAAAAGCTTTCTCAATGTCCATAGACTTACAATCTTTTAAAGTATTGGGCTATCGTGTAAGTTAAAGTCACTAGGGATATTGGGGGTCTATGGCATTGTCCATCAATGGTCTGTATAAAAGAGGTTGTCAAATTCTTCTTCCAAGCGGATGTCTTTGTACCTTGGAGGAAAACAAAGGAGAAACGGGTGAAAGAAACGGACCGTGGAATCACATTTTCATCACAACATTGTCTCTATCGTTGGGTCATAAATCAAATTAGTTGTTGTTAGTACAGTGTCCTCGCTCCTTAGACTCATCACCCTGGTATTACTTTTACGCTTCGCTAAAACCCGAACGCATCTAAATATCAGGCCAACCAATATGATGACTCCCAGAATACACAAAAGAAATTTCCCTACGTCCATAATAATACCTTGGGCCCATTCTCCTAAGCCCGAGAACCAATTTTGTGGGTTCAACCATGACACCCAACTGGTCAGCTCATTACCCACAGCAGCGAGTGTGAGATTGTGTTTCCTTCGAAACTCCCACTTTAATTGTAAAATGTCATCCATCTTTTGGTCTATGACCTCGGCTGGGTCCTCCGTGCTGTTTGTAATGTACGTGCAGCACTTTATTCCATATTGAGTTGCCAGGGTAACACAATACCCGCCTGTCACAGCTGTGAGGTAATTGAGAATCATCCTATGCTGAACCAGTTCTGTTTTGTAGGCTTGTAACTCTTTCCCAGTGTACCTGAATGTGTCGTCATACATTTCGGTGATATTGTCTAATAAATTTGCAAGCGCAGATATATATTTATAATTTATCACTCCTCTGGCGGTACGAGTGATATCTAACGCGAGTAGGAATTGAATCCCGGTGGATTCATGGATCAGATCAGAGGCTGAATGCTCTGTCCTCTCTATCAGGTGCCGTTTAACGACGTGCTCGTAATGAGTGTGAGTATAAGGAGCTTGGGCACTGCGGTGAATATCTTTCATTTTGTTATGGGTTACAGTCATTACTTCAGGCAGTACTTTTCCAATATAACATAACCCTTCTGAGTTTGGGGCAAGCCACTTATACGCCTTCCTCCCGCATATGAAATATGCATCATCGGGGAGAACATATGGGACGGAGTATGACATTATCATGTTACAAATTTTCCATGTGAAATCTCCTAACCCTAGTTCTCCCATCTGTTTAGTACACGTATCAGTTTGTACGATCTGTGCACAGTATCCTGGTGATACTTCTCCAACTCGCATGGTCCTACTTCCTAAGGTGTACCTATACCGAAAGAATTTCCTATGGTCGGCTATCTGGCGTATAAGTTGTGTGTCTATGGGCATTCTGTCAGCTCTATGTGAAAATGTCATGGTTTGATTACTCCATGACACTTCCCAATTTCCCGGCTTTCGGGGATTGGAAATGTTAAAGCACACTAAGGACCTATCCACATGATATTGGTGGAGCTTCAAACTAGGAGGACTAGAGATATTAAACCTCCTGTCCACCGGCCTCCCACCTCTTAGCTCAAGTACCTCTCCTACCGTTAAAGGGAATGGTACTAGTCCTGATTTGCTATGGCCTTGAGGTACTTGAGAGCATACCCAACAATCTGTCTGATTTAACACTTTACCCACTAGGGAGTGATAGTCACTCAATGGATGCCGGTCCATGTGGACATTAAAACTGGACTGACATTTCTTGATGCACCCATCCTCAACTATACTGTCACAGTGTTCTACAGATGCAGTTCTCTTTAGCTAACAATCCTTCACAATGTCTATAAATAACATGGCTGCTAGATCGTTTTCCGGTACTCGCCTTTGCTCGGTGATTGTGTTTCTATTGGAAATTTATGCCTCCGTCTCTGTCATCGGAAACCCATTCTGGATCCTTTCTCGACCTCACTGGTACTCTCACCGAGACAGACTGCTCTGGTCAACATCATGGTCAACAGGAAAACACGGACTGCAGTATCTTGGGGCGAGTCCATCTTACAGGAGGAGAAAGAGAAATTTGTAATGGGGGTACAAAAAAAATATTTTGAGGGGAAAGAAAAATGTTACGATGTCTTATGTCCTCTAGTCTTGTTGTTTTTCTTGCTCTGCTGTCATCTCAAAGGTGCTGTCTCTCAGTCCTCCAAACGAACACTCCGGTGATACAATATTCCTTCCAAATCTGCGATCTTTCTGTAAGGAGCAAAAATCTTGCATTACCATTTGTTCAACTGATGTGTGACATACCATCTTTAAAGCATGAGAACACGAGAGAGAGAGAGGAGAAAAAAAAAAAACGAGAGAGAGAACAATTCATCACATTTTGCATTAAGCAACAAACAAAAAACATTGTCAGATCTTCCGTTCACCATCAGGCTGTCACACCAACACATCCATTGGTATCTTTGCGCAGTCTCTCCCACCAGTATTTCCACACTCCACCTTTTTTGTGCCTGACCAGGACACACCGACGTCGGTAGGTCACACTGGGGTTAGGTAGACTTCTGCAAAGACCAAGTAGCTATGTGATGTTTGAGTTCTGCCGATGAACGTCAGAGATGGGGAAAAAAAACATTTACAAATCAATTACAACGTTTACCCGGCCGTTCCTGTGTCTACAAGGAACAAACCTCCCAATTTCATTAACTGTAACCTCAGGTTTACTACCAGTCCTAATGATCACCTTTCCTGATTGCATATTATGGGTGTAGCTCAAAATTTTACATATGTGGTACCTGATTACGATTTTGTGTATCATGACTCTGTTCATGTTCTTGTCTAGGGGGTCTGACTTTATGTGGGCTGTTACAGTTGCTGGCATAATGCCCTTCTCTTTTACAAAGAGAACAAACCCTGGGCTTTCTCCAAGTGCCAGTGACCTGAGGTCTTGGTTGATTTGATGCCTCCTCAAACGCTTGGATGCTCATCACCATCAACCGCTTTCCCTGTCCTTCCCTGATTTCTTGGATACCGTGGTTATGTTGTTGTCTAGGGGGTTGATATACCTTCTGTAAATTTCTTGATCTACAATCTCTTGCATAATGACCTTCCTTCTGGCAATTATAGCACCTTATCACCTTTGACTTACCCACAGGGATCTGAGGCTTCTTACTTCTCTGTGTTTCCCTGTGCTTGATGATGTTTTGCTCATGCCCAACAGCGGACTTTCTTAATGCAGTCACTGAGTTGTTTCTCCAGTATGGATTGGTGGTCTGTATCCTTGCTCTCAACACTTCCTTTAAACCATCCATTAACACAAATACTGCTACTTCTCTATGCGGTGCACTTGTTTCAATGTTTTCTATACCTGTATACCTAGTCATGTCCTGCAATGCCCGATGGAAATAATTAGAAGTACTTTCCCCTTCGTTTTGTCTTATGGAGAAGATTTCGTTCCACTCAACAACGGCTGGGAAATATACTCCTAACTGTCGGTTGATCTGCTTAATACATTCCTGATTGTGTTCCTCCGTTTGAGGTACTTCTGTGTCTAATTTACAATCAGCAATAAATTTCGCAGGGTCAACACTGGAGGGCAAACCTGCCCTCAGCACTGTCCGCCAATCTTTGTTGGTGGGTTCTGTGGAGTTTCCTAGTTCATTAATAAACCTTTGACATGCAACTAGATCTTTCCTAGGATCAGGAAATTCAGACATAATTGACCTTAATTCCGTCCGAGACCAGGGACGGCGCATTGCACTGTCCTTGACGGGAATGATTCCCTGAGCGTCAGTCTTCCCATTGGGGACTGTGATCACCCTGACAGGACTAAATTCAATTACATCATCTTGTGTTGGTTCTACAATATGAGGTACATTTGTTTGTGTGTGATATATAACACCGTACGTACCTGTGGACACGACCTCACCTGACCCTCCGTTAGGGGGTTTGATTATTACCTTTACCGAATTGGTCGCGTCCACCTGGATGTCTTGTGTGATGGCTGCTGGAAAAGGTGCCGACATCGTGCTGGGCTCACTTTCTTGCTGGTAATCCTGAGGGAAGTTTAACATGGGGTGCGACTTGCACAGGTTAACGGTTGTACATTTAACAGTTTTACTTTTATCATTGTTACATTTGTTACACTTATCCTTATCATCTATAATACAGTTGCTAAGTGCATTTTTATCATACACCAGTGTGCCATTCTCTGTAACCACCTTCTCCCCTGTTGCCATATTTTTCCTACCACAGTGAGAGTCAGCTGTGTAAGCTAACTCTCCTTGTATTTCACCTTCCTGTTGCCATAACTGTAAATAATCATAATGTTTGATCCGTCTCTTTGCAGATTTAATGAGACATATCCTTCTCCTTAAATTTTGTAACACCTCTGGACCAAAACTGCCTACCCGTGGGAACTTTTCCCCGTCATGCACAGTCATTCTTTCCCATTCATTGCACAATACCTTTGTGTGTGATCCATTTCGGACTTCCCTGTCTGTATCACACGTTATCCTTGCTGACTCTATTGGCCGGTTTACTAAGTCAACCCGAACCGAGGTTGATCGCCCCCTACCTGAACAACTGGCCCCCATCTTTGCAGGTGTTGCTTTCACTACCTCTGACCTTCAAATCAGGGTCTTCAGCGAACCCTTACAAAAACCAAGATGTCCGGGGTAGGCCGGCGGCGGAAGTTTACCGAGTACTCCACTCACTCGCCCACGTCGACCAATACGCCCACACACTGCCCTAGCGCTGGCGTACTCGACCTAGGGCCCCTGCGACCTGAACCTCTATTTACTGGAACATGTGGGTGTGATCCGAAGAGCACTTAACCCTTTCCAGTAACTATTGGTTGTTGGATAGTTCCCAAGTGACCAGCGAACTTCCCTTAAAATAAAAAATTGCACAAATCACGTTAGAATGTACAAATAGCGTTTATGACCCCTCTAGCGTACGCAAATGGTACTGGATCAAGTTACTAACTAATGCACACAATTACGTGCGGTACAATCGTTCTGCACATAAGCAACTAATCTTATGTGCGGAGCGACCAGTGGAATCGAAAATTGTGGCTGCGAATTCCTTCAGCCTGAGCTTAATGGCCTATATGGGTACCGCACCAACCCTTTCTGGTGTTGTGCTCTTTTACTCTTTATCTATAGCGGACTTCTTAGTCTGCTGTACCTGGACCTCCTGGTCTGTCTGGATCTCCTGGTCTGTGCTACAGTAGACCTCCTGGTCTGCTATACTCTAATGCTCTTTTTTAAATGTTTAACAAGGGATGCCTCCCAAGCCACCGTGCAGTCACTTACACGTATGTACCTCACGAGAACTCGATGATTTCCTGTGGTTCAACCCCAAAAATTAGAAACTTATATATATATATATATATATATACACACACTCTTTCACCTCATATACTCTTTACTTTCGTTTCTGCGCAGAAATCCCTTTCATTCAGTATCGCAGGCTAATCCCGAGGAGTTGCAACTAGAGAAGGATCTATTAGCTTAAAATTTTGGACACTGAGATCGATTTGCGCTATTATCGCGTTGCCTCCTTATCGCCTAACTAAAACAATACTATCGTGTGATTTGTATTATGTGGGCGTACCCAGACGCTCCGTTGCGTAATATACGCTCCGTGCGTCGGCCCTTGCGTCGCGTACACTAGTCCCGGCCTTTGTTAGAGACACGTGTACGCCAGCCAGGTATATCCACAGAAATACAGTTAACACGTTTATATCAATGTAGATGATCTTTAACTGTAATCATCTACTGAACACCACACAGAACTTCCTTGTATCTTAGGCAAGCCGTGTGCGTGTTTTACAAATTACTTCCTTACGTATTATTTTTACTTTTAACTACAAATAGCAACAAATCTTTCTCAGCACGTTATCAATGATAAATGGCAAAACAGGAAAGTGAGATACGTGAAAATACACAAATGAAAATGCAATTCTAAATTAATCTAATAACATACATTGATGTAAGCACGCACATATAGATATTACATATATGTACTAATCACTATTACATATATGAGACCCTATTCAGAGCTTCTAATTTGCATATGAATGTGCTTTTTAACTAATCTGTGAAGGCGATTCTCTTCACTGCTAGTGAACAAAACCAGTTACACAGGTTCATTTGCATTTCAATGGCCCATCTCAGAAGTAGCAGAGTTAAAGCTCTTGAAGAGAGACAGTGACAAAACAAAAACAAAAAAACTACGTTTTATTTGTGTATTTCCTAAATCAAATATTTAATTTATTATTAACTTTTATTAAACTCTATCTGAACCACTTATGATTGACTATGATATGGACTAAACAAATGCATAAAAAAAAACTCATTAAATGATGATTTCTTTTTGACAATGGATGGCTGATTATTTCCTGAGTCAACTGAAAATCAGCCGCTTAGGAAAAAAAAAATTTGACCTTCCCAAAATGGCCGCTGCTCCTCCCCCTTCCACATCCATGAGGGCTACACAAAATGGTGGACAGACCATGCTGCTTCTTTTGTCACAAAGAAAGTCATCATTCAAGCCCCTAAAGTTATTCTAGGCCTGAGCTAAAAACTATCACGCTATGCAGAGCGATTAAAAATACTTTTAAACCTATTTAAACAGACAAGCCATCCAATCTGCGTGTGCAGTTGGCACCAAATAGAAATAAAAACCAGATTTACAAAGAAAATAGCTTAATGTTCCTACCTCTGGTTCCGGATTCCACCAGCACTCCTACAACGTAGTGTAACAGACGCTTATCTAGTCAGCACCACTGTATCCCTCACCACCAATACGGATACGAAAGGACACTGCTTTCCCGCCCTTGCTGACAGATAAAGTCTGTTTGCACTAGTGTGGATATGTGGAGGGAGGACGAGGCCCCAATTGATAGAGTCAGAGATCTACCTTTTAACATTAGCTATATACTAATACCGTGTAGCCGTAATGGCTGCTAAACCACGTGCACATGCTACGCACTCCGTACGCTATTTGCGTATGAAGACCTCGCACGTGGTACGCAAATTAAGTACACACGCTGTGCTGGGTGTACGGAATACCCACAGCGAGCATACACACAGACAGTAACCTTTATAAACTTTAAACACAGAATATGCTTACACTGTAAACCTTAATACCGTGGTACTATAATGGTATAACACTGAACCTTTGTGAGTATGCAAGCTGTTTGAGCAATTGAGATACTCAGAAACTCTTTGTACTAGCTAGAGAGACACAGACACCCTGCTGAGGTTCCAACACCTTTACTAACGAGCTTTTAGATATATCAAAAGGGGTACACAGTTTACAAGTCACACACTACAAGCTAACATATCATTCTAACAGAATATCTAGACAGAAATATACAATAGCGTCACAATCTTATACTATAACAGAGTGAGAGAGAGAGAGAGTATGGCCAATACAAACAGAGAACAAGTTGATTACAGAGAATTACTTACACACACTAGGAACGAATCGCTGCGCTAGTCCTGGTTACCAGCTCCAAGTTAGTCAAGATGAAAACCGTTTGTGGAGATTGAGACTGAGCTGCTTCAGGCTGGCTTGTTCTTATATACACTACAAAGGGACCTATAATCTCATTGTTCATTGGACACAGGAATGTCTCCTCGCATCATAACAAAAGGTCATAGGTTAGTTTGAACAGGTGGGCTGTGACTATATCAAATTCCTCAGGTGGGAGGGAGACTCAGGATTTCCAACACATGGACAATAAATAAATGTCCAGAAACTACTAATGGCCATAACTATACGCCGGAGCGATTATTCTTTACCTAACCAGCACCGGATTGTTTCTAATAAAATACTCTTCGGTTAGGTACCAAACACAAGTGCTCAAACCCTGTCTGGCCCTTTGTACCATGAAAAGAGGAATTCCCTTGTCCAGGGACCAACTCACTTTAAACAAACTTACAGTTATCACTAAGGGGAACATTACCAATAAAACCTGCTATATGGATTTATTAAGCAGCGATTGAGTCGCTCGCTAGACGCACACAAACTCTACCGTAAATGCACATACCATGCGCTCGAGCGCACGCCCGTAGAGGCGCCGTCACGCAATTGCGAATATGTGCACGCACGCCAGAGAAAGTGCATGTGCAGCGGGCAAGCGCATGAGGTGAATATATGGCAACGTGTAGCGTGATATTTTTCCGACTTTGACAATAACTTCGCGCATGCGCGCTGCGTACCATGCGCATGTGCATTTTCCACCTAATTGCTGCGTTGCGAAAAACGGCAACGAGCGAACAACTCGGAATGACCACCAAGGTCTGTAAGCTTGTGAGCAGGGCCCTCTTACCTCTTTGTCTGTCTGTTATTACTCAGTTTTGGTTTATTACTTTCTATCACTGTTGTGTTCTAAATTGTACAGTGCAACATAATATGCTGGCGCTATGGAAGTAAATGTTAATAATAATAATTTTAGTAAAATAAGGTCACAGAGATTGACATGGTATACAGGGAACGGCAAGAATTGCAGACGGCACTGTACGGAAAAGTTGAGTTTGGTAATTTTGTGACACAATGGGCCTAGTTCAAGGTTGATTGCAAAATAAAATTTTCCTTTAAAGCCCCGTACACACTGGTAGATTTGTGCCGGAGATGTGTGCTGAGCGAGGGAGGGGAAAAAAAAAAAGGCAGCTCACTTCACCCGGCGAAGTGAGCGATCTCACTAGATTGCCCACGCATGCATGACCAATCTAGATTCGGCGATAGCACCGCGCGGCCCTGTCGCCGGCACCCCTACACACGGAGCGATGTTGCTTAATTTCTAAGCAATCTAGTCATATTGCTTAGAAATTAAGTAAATATTGCTCCGTGTGCACCCCCCTTAATGGACAAAACCATGTGCACTGCAGGGGGGGCAGATATAACATGTGCAGAGAGACTTGGATTTCAGTGGGGTGTGTTGAAACTGAAATCTAAATTGCAGTGTAAAAATAAAGCAGCCAGTATTTACCCTGCACAGAAACAATATAAAATTAAATCTCTCTGCACATGTTACATCTGCCCCACCTGCAGTGCACATGGTTTTGCCCATTAGTGGAAAATGCTATTTTGCAATCAACCATGAATTAGGCCCTATAGGCGGTCACTCGTGCCTAGGCAGACACATGGGCTCATAGGTTATCCATCAATGGGCGTATATGAGAGAGGGCAGTGAAAGAACTTGGGGTTGGGAACATCCCACTTCCATAATTCCGCAGCAAGTAGCGCCTAGGAAGGAACAATAAGTAGCTGGACAACACAGTACATCCTAGGGATTAGCAGGCCTAGCACAGCCAAGTGTAATACTGTATGGGCCTAATTTAGACCTGATCGTAGATGTGCTAAATTTAGCTCATCTACGATCAGTCACACAGACATGCGGGGGGACGCCCAGCACAGCGCTAGTCCGACCCGCATGTCAGGCCTGCCCCCCCCCCCGCACAAGTACAAAAGCATTTCATAGCGGCGATGCTTTTGCACTTTAGGAGTAGCTCCCTGCCAGCGCAGCTCCTGCGCACTGGCAGGAGCTACTCGTCGTTGTGAGGGTCGCTGTGGCTGCGTGTGACATCACACAGCCGCTGCCGCCTCCTCCCGCCCCCTCCCACCCAGCGACTGTCTCTGCCTGTCAATCAGGCAGAGGCGGTCACAGGGCTGAGACAGCTGTCAGCTGTCTGGCATGTGCCGGTGCACTGCGGCGCCGGCGCATGCGCAGCTCAGACCTGATCGGCTGCTGTGTGAAAACGCACAGCAACAATCAGATCTGAATTAGGCCCCATGTGCACTGCAGGTGGGGCAGATATAACATGTGCAGAGAGAGTTAGATTTGGGTGGGTTATATTGTTTCTGTGCAGGGTAAATACTGGCTGCTTTATTTTTACACTGCAATTTAGATTTCAGTTTTAACACACCCCACCCAAATCTACTCTCTCTGCACATGTTACATCTGCCCCACCTGCAGTGCACATGGTTTTGCCCAACTGCTAACAAATTTGCAGCTACGATCAGGTCTGAATTAGGCCCAATATGATAAATGTTCTGGACATAGGGCCTAATTCAGACCCAATTCCTGATCGTAGATGTGCTAAATGTAGCACATCTACGATCAGCTTCCCTGACATGCGGGGAGACGCCCAGCACAGGGCTAGTCCACCCCGCATGTCAGTCCCTGCCCCGCCGCACAAGTACAAAAGCTTTTGTACTTGAAGAGTAATGCTGGCCATACACTTGTGCGATGCTTCACGACGCGACATCACGGGGCATCGCACCGGCAGTTCAGGTGCGATGAAATCGCACCTGAACTGCCAAAGTGATTACCATGTGATCATGCGATAGATCGCATGGTAATCACGTGATGGGCACGTCACCACCGAGAGGCCGCTTCCGGCGGGTGCCCATCGCAGTGCGAGATATCTCGTGGGTTTAAAACCACATGCGATCGCACTGCGATGCGAGAAATATTATGTGCAGCACATAATATCTTGAGACGCGATATTCGAGCGGCGTGCCCACGCATCTCAAGGTAACTAAAATGTGCATACAATCCTTCGATTTCTCTCACAGATGTGGTCGAAATCGAAGGATAGCACCGATTATCTCATAAGTGTATGGGCAGCATAACTCCCTACCAGCGCAGCTCCTGCACGCTGGCGGGGAGCTACTCGTCGTTGTCCGGGTCGCAGCTGCTGCATGTGACGTTATGCAGCCACTGCGGCTTGCCCCCCCGCACGGTCCGGGCACGTCTGCGTTGCCCAGACCGTGCCCCTAAAACTGCGGCCAAATGCCGCCGGCCCGCCCCCTCCCGCCCAGCGACCGCCTCTGCCTGTCAATCAATCAGAGGCGATCGCAGGGCTGAGACAGCCGTCGGCATGAGCAGTTCAGACCTGATCGGTTGCTGTGCGAAAACGCGCATCAGCTCTCAGGTCTGAATTAGGCCCATAGAGAGAGCATAGGAAGACCGTAAGCTCAGTGCGGCAGGGTTTTTTTTTGTATTGCTCATAGGCAAAGAATAGATCTTTGGTGACAAGTGTTTCTTTGTGATGCATGGCGATTGTCATTAACTCTGGGAATATTGTCTCTTGCAGCTTCTCGGCCCTGCACCATGCTGCCCTCATCGGGAACACTGAGCTCATCTCACTGCTGCTGGAGGCTCAGACTGCTGTGGACATTAAAGATAACAAAGGTGAGAGGAATAGCCGGCGGCCAGGACACACTGTCGCCCTAATACACCCTAATACAGAGTGAGATATGAATGTTATCGGTCCAGAGCACAGGAGGCTTAATGTGCACTGACCATGAAACCCGAATATCTGCCCAGCCATGTCAGGGGTGAGAGCGGGAAGTACACGGGGGCATTCTAGGCTGGTATGGAAGTCTTCACATTTTCTACATGACTACCCTACATTAGTCCTTGGCAATCTGTAGCTCTCCAGCTGTTACAGAGGCTCTGGAGCTTGTTCTCTACACAGTACTATACACCGCCATTTCTTCAGTCCTGTCCTCGGAGGACGCTAACAGGGCATGTTTTCCAGGTCTCCCCGTATAATCACAAGTGAAATCATTGCTTACACCTGTGGATCTTTAAGGAGGGGATTCAGTTATCAGCAAGTTGGATGAATATTGTGTAATGGCCACGAGATTTTGCTATTTAATTAGCAATTAAGTTAATGTGTGTCTCAATGGGAGTTGGTGCACATTTTAGCTCACATCTGCAGAGTAGTTGAAAAATCCTTATTTTAAGGCAAAAATTTAGAGACACGTTGCAGTGCCCGTGTAACACCCTCCTCAATAAATAATAATATATTTAGAGGCATTTAAATAGTAAAATATGGGAAATAAAGACATTTTTCAGTTGATGTTCTCTAAAAAGCGGGAAAATGGGTGTAATGATATGGGACATGTATGTTGAGGCTCTGTAATGATATGGGACATGTATGTTGAGGCTCTGTAATGATATGGGACATGTATGTTGAGGCTCTGTAATGATATGGGACATGTATGTTGAGGCTCTGTAATGATATGGGACATGTATGTTGAGACTCTGTAATGTTATGGCACATGTATGTTGATCAGGGCTGGTTCTTGCCCTTGCGGCACCCCGAGCAAAAAACCAAAAAAAACCAAAAAAAAAACAACAAAAAAAACCCGTTAGGGGCGTGGCTTAATACAGAGGCGTGGTCAGTTACACCCCGGGCAAAAGTCCTGCTTGCCCGTGGCAAGATCCGCTACTGATGTTGATGTTCTGTAATGATATGGGACATGTATGTTGAGGCTCTGTAATGATATGGGACATGTATGTTGATGCTCTGTAATGATATGGGACATGTATGTTGAGGCTCTGTAATGATATGGGACATGTATGTTGATGTTCTTTAATGATGTGGGACATGTACAGTATGTTGAGGTGTATTAATGGAGATTCGGATAATAGATGTACATTAATAAGATAGACAGTCATTAGGTCGACAGCATATGGTCAACATGCAACAGGTCGACAGGGTCAAAATGTCGACATGGAAATGGTCGACATAAGTTTTTACGGATTTGTGCATTTTTTGCTTTTCCTTCTTGTACCATCCACGTGGACAATGATTGGGAATACCTGTGGCTGAGCGATGTGAGGATATATATATATATATATATATATATATATATATATATATATATATATATATATATAAAATACATATTAATGTGCAAAAGTTTTTGGTAGGTGTGGGAAAAAATGCTGCACAGTAAGAATGCTTTTAAAAGTGTCAATAGTTTATTTTTATCAGAACTAACCACAGATCTTCTGTGGATGTAGTCTTGCTCAAATCCTTCTGTCTCTTCATGTAATCCCAGACAGACTTGATGGTGTTGAGATCAGGGCTCTGTGGGGGGCAATATCATCACTTCCAAGATTCGTTGTTCTTGTTTACGCTGAAGATTGTTCTTAATGGCACTGGCTGTATGTTTGGAATCACTGTACTGCTGCAGAATAAATTTGGAGCCAGTTAGATGCCTGGTATTGCAGAGCGACCCGTGTCGACCCGGCAATATGTTTATATATTTGTGAGTTGTGAAAGGGGTATAACACTCCTATTTTTGAGAGCATTCTTAAGGGCCCCATACACTAGAACGATAATGCCTGATTTCATCCAATTTCGGGCATTTAGGCCGATATATATCGGGTGAAATTGGGCATTTTGGAGGTGTATCCGATCAGATCTGATGCGTGTTCCCGTGAGGGTCGGATCGGCTCCCCTAGATCGTGCGGATCGGATCGGAAACACAGCCAAAATGCCCGATTTCACCCGATATATCGGCCTGAATGCCCAAAATTGGATGAAATCGAGCATTATCGTTCTAGTGTATGGGGCCCTTTACTTTGCAGCATTTTTCCCCACACCTGCCTAAAACTTTTGCACAGTACTATATATATATATATATATATATATATATATATATAGCAGTCAGATTTCCCAACGGGACATGGAGCTGGTCACACATACTCTTGTTGTTTAGCGATAACCGTGATAATCAAACAGGGGCCATCATGTTGGGCAATGAAATGGCACACCAGCCAATGAAGCCATGCACATGCCTGTTGCTATGGGCGATTACCATAGGTGTGCGCAGGGGGGGTGCCTGGTGCGCACAGGCACCCCCTAATGTCTGGCACCCCGATCTCACATGCCTGATGCAGCGATCGCAGAGCAGGCTGATTACTGTCCCCTCTGCACTGCACCCTGTCAGGACTGTATTACTGACCAGACGCCTGGGTTAATCAAGGGTGCCACTGCCACCAGCTTTCAAACTCCCGGCTCCACCTCCATGTACAAAAACAGCGTGATGTGATGTGATTACGTCATGCTGCTCGTACACCCACCCGCCACACGCCCACCTCTCTCCTTGTTATGCTATGCCAACGCCAACCACTGATGAGGATCAGCATGCAGCCAGTGTTCCTCTTAGGAAGACAAATTCAATACTGGCAGGCGGTTGGCAGCAACATTGACACGGCACTTGTTTTTCCAGCAGCAGCAGCAGTACTAGTCTGCGACTGTTAGTGTCAGTGAGTGACTGACTTGTAAGTAAGCTGCTGCAACTTGCAGAGGAAAGAGAGGGAGAGCCAGACCAGGCTGAGGAGGAGCAGTGTAATTGCACTGAGTGCCATCAGGGGTGTTTGTTTGGAGCACACCACAACATCTGACAATGCATCTGCTTTATTAGGATTGGTACAAGGGTGGATATTTTATATTGCATTGACCATCACTGTCGAAGGGGTGTGTCTAGCACCGCCTTTTGGGCGTATCTACACGCCCAAAAGGCGGTGCTAGACACACCCCTCCGACAGTGCACCCCCTAATAAAATGGTCTGCGCACGCCTATGGCGATTACTGACTTGATTAGATAGGAAATAACTGGATTGGATTTTTTCAGATTTCATTTGATTAGACTTTGATCAGTTGGATGATTGCTGTGGGGCCCATGTCCTTTACATGAAATACTGGCTGTCAGTAAAGTCTGCCTTTTCTTTTGCAGAAACGAAGTTATTAGTTATAGGTGAAGATACAGTAATTATTTATTGATGGCAGTGGCATTTTATTTAACAAGCACTGGTGGGAGGGGAGTGGGAAAATTGAATTAAGAAAAATTGAAACAACAAGATGATAGTGAGACACGTACAATCATTCCGCAGACCAAAATAACTGTCAGCTTCTGGGCTAGCTTTACATTTTCCTTTTGGCCACTGGATGTATTAAGTTACAACTTTCACCCAGAAATCATGGTTCCTAGCATCACACATAGGGCCTAATTCAGACCTGATTGCGGCTGTGCGTTGATCAGGTCTGAACTGCGCATGCTTGCGCCGGCACATGCCAGAGATACGATCGGCATCTCTGCCCAGCATTCGCCTCTGCCTGATTGACAGGCAGAGGCGTTCGCTGGGAGGGGGCGGGCCGGCGGTGTTGGGCCGCCGTTTTGGGGGTGCGGTCCAGGCAACACAGGCATGCCCGGGCCGTGCGGGAGGCGGGCAGTGGCAGCTGCGTGACATCACATGCAGCCACTGCGACCCGGAGAGCGATGGGGAGCTACTCTTCAGGTACAAAAGCATCGCCGCTGTACGATGCTTTGTACCTGTGTGGTGGGGGGAGGGCCTGACATGCGGGGCGAACTAGCCCTGTGCTGGGCGCCCTCCCGCATGTCAGGGTGGCTGATTGTAGCCGTGCAAAATTTTGCATGGCTACGATCAGGTCTGAATTAGGCCCCATTATCACTGATTCTACTAGTAATCTGCATTTAATTAAATAAATCAGTTAAATGCACTTATTATTGCTACTCGATATATATTGCTATATGGTACTTTCTACACCAAGAATAGCCATAAATCAATTTTATTTTTACTCCTGGTCTGTAATGATTCTGTTCCTGCAAATAGTTTCATGCAGGGACACTGAGGGTTATTCCAAGTTGATCGCAGCAGGAATCTTGTTAGCAGTTGGGCAAAACCAGGGGGGTAATTCCAAGTTGATCGCAGCAGGAATTTTGTTAGCAGTTGGGCAAAAGCATGTGCACTGCAGGGGAGGCAGATATAACATGTGCAGAGAGAGTTAGATTTGGGTGGGGTGAGTTCAATCTGCAATCTAAATTGCAGTGTAAAAATAAAGCAGCCAGTATTTACCCTGCACAGAAACAAAATAACCCACCCAAATCTAATTCTCTCTGCAAATGTTATATCTGCCCCCCTGCAGTGCACATGGTTTTGGCCAACTGCTAAAAAAATTCCTGCTGCGATCAACTTGGAATTACCCCCAATGTTCCTGTTGCATCCACCAGGCTGACTCCAGATCTCAGGATAACCCTGTACTGTGTATTTAAATAACTGCTTTCTTCTGTGTGGGCTGAATGCTGTGTTGGGCAGACATGCTCATATATACAACTGCAACATTTATATTCCTAATCTGGATGTTGGTGTCTGTTATACAGGAATGCGTCCACTCCATTACGCGGCCTGGCAGGGCAAGAAGGAACCCATGAAGCTGCTTCTGATGTCGGGCTCTGCGGTGAATATCCAGTCGGACGAGGGGCAGATCCCACTGCACCAGGCGGCTCAGCATGGACATTATGATGTGGTAAGTGAGATGCCGTCATGTACCCACCAGCTATGGCAGTACTTACATGCAGGTCACTAGCAGCTTACAGTGAAATCACTAAAGGGGGGAACACACGGAGAGATCCGTGCTTAACCACTTGCCTGGCATTGTCGCATCAGATGCGACCATGCCTGCAAGTGCTCTATCTGACCTGGTCGTACAGGATGCAACCAGTCAGATAAACAGTGTTAGCCCCTCCGCTGCTGCTGTCAGAGGGACCGGAAGGTCCATCTGTCTCCCTGCACTCTCCCCTACTTATTGCTGCGCTGCCGATCACTGCTGATCTGTCAGCATGGCAGGAACCCCCCCTCTCCAGTGGCTGCAGACAATAGCAGCCGCCAAGGAGTGTAAATTACCCCCCCCCCCCCCCCCCCCAAGCCCCACCTGTGTACCTGGAGCCGCGATGTTCCGATGGTCGTGATGTTCCCAAATCGATGTTTGGGGGGTATTTACAAAAAAAAATAAAAAAAAATTTACTTTTTTTTTTTTTACTAAAATCATTTTGGATAGGGTTAAATTCATGTTCTTCACCTAATTCACTCTTAAAAAAAAAAAAAAAAAAAATTTCGGAGCTGTATTGGGGGGAAAAAATGTCAGTTAAGTGGTTAAAATCTAAGCAATCTGACTGCGCATGCGCCGGCGCTACAGTGCGCTACGATCGCCTCAGCCTGATTGACAGGCAGAGGTGGTCGATGGGCGGGAGGGGGCGAAACGGCGGCATTTGGCCGCCGTTTCGTGGGCGCGGTCCGGCCAACGCAGGCGTGGCCGGACCGTGCGGGGAGTGGCCCGCAGCGGCTGCGTGATGTCACACGCAGCCACTGTGGCCTGGGGAGCTACTCTTGAAGTGCAAAGCCATCGCCGCTGTGCGATGCCTTTGCACTTCTGCGGGGAGGGGCGGCACTGACATGCGGGGCGGACTAGCCCTGTACTGGGCATCCCCCCGCATGTCTGAGTTCATGATCATAGCTGTGTATGCCATCCAGCGATAGCCGCGCATCACTATCGCCGGTGCTAGATTGAGCCTGCATGCAGGCTCAATCTAGCAGGTCGCTCACTTCAGCGCTGTGTGAAGTGAGCAGAAATGAGGTAATGGGGCATTCGCGTGGCAGCAAGCTTAGCATGGGTGCGTAAGAGGAGTTCCCGCCTGTGCTGGACGTGTGCGCTGAGATACGCAGAGATCTATTGCACCAAGGACAGGACTGATGACAGTTCGTGCTGATACTGATGATGACTAGGAAACCCTGTGTATAGGTAGCGACGGTGGGTCTGCATACGGCGAATAGCCGCCTTTATTGCCATGCATGCAGAGCGAGTGTAGTTGCCCGAGTACGCTGATGCACACAGCTTACATATAATAAGGGAGAGGTGCTGGGGTTACTGTGTGCAGAACAGGGATAATGGGCCTGAGGGGGACGCATTTCCCCTTGTACACAACGTATCCTAGAAGATGCGATAGTGACGCAGCCGCTGTCTATTGTACCGAGACGCCTAGCGGCTGTGCCTTATATCTGCTGCTTGCATACATAGAAGCAATGGGGGTCATTCCGTCCCGTTCGCACGCAGCGGTCCTTCGCTGCGGCGCGAACGGGTCGGGACTGCAGCTGCGCGTCGCCCGCAATGCGTACGCGCGTCGTTGCCCGGCGTCAGCAGTCGCCGGGTAGCGACGCCGCAAGCGCAGAAAGTGATCGCAGCGGCGATCGCAAGAAGACTGAAAGGCGGGAGGCGTTCCGGGGCATCAACTGAACGTTTTCCAGGCGTGGTGAGGCGAACACAGGCGTTTGGAGGACGGATATCTGACGTCAATCCCGGGACCTTTGTCGCTGGATCTCTCACACAGGGTAAGTAGGTCTGACCCTGGTCTTGTTTTGCATTAAACTTTTTTAGCATAGCAGGGCTGCACAAGCGATCGCAGCCCTGCTATGCTAAAATACACTCCTCCATAGGCGGCGTCCAGTTGATCGCATGAGCAGCAAAAAGTTGCTACGTGCGATCAATTCGGAATGACCCCCAATATTGGATGCACCCCTACGTCACCGCCCCAGTATGAATCTAGAGGCTCACGCAAAGTTAAATTAAGAAGATTTTTTTGCTTTTCTTAGCAGAGTTCAAACGAGGCAGCCTGAGTGCTTTTGTTTTACGCTGTGAATGAAATCTCGTTCCTGTGTGATAGCATCACCCGCAGAGTGTGCAATAAACAAAAGTCTAATGCTGTCTGTTATTACAATCTGGAGATCTTAGTTTATAGCATAGATTTCTCTTTGTGCAAACAAATGACGCCAGAATAATCTACAGAACATTGTGTCTGCGCTAAAGAGACTGCAGTGACTAAAGGGGGGTACTCACGGAGCGACCGCTGCTTAAAATCTAAGTAATCTGACTAGATTGCTTAGATTTTAAGCATGATCGCTCCATGTGTACCCCCCACAGCGATAGCGATGCGCAGCCGCTGGGTGAAATGAGAGCCCCCCTTGCCCCCCCCCCCCCCCCCCAGCACACATTTCCCCCACATCGGCCCGTGAGTACTGGGCTTTAGTATACAGACTAAGGAGCTAGTAATTAGTGTTTGTAATCTACGAAAGCCCAAATGTACTTCAGCCATATGTGGTTTTTACAGTTCAATAAGTTTGTTTTAAATTCGTTTAACGTTATTGGAATAAAAAATCCAACACAAATCACGGTGCAGCCTTTACCATCCAGCAACATTGAATAAATACATAAACCCTCTTACAACTTTTACTAACTGTGTTGCCTTATCTTTCTTTCTTCTGTGTGTTTCAGTAAGGTCTCTAGATCATTTATAAAAGCCTGTTTATATTTTTGCTACTCTGGGATATGACGCAAAACCATTGTCCAGAGCATGGTAGAGGGTAAAGAAGTAGACACCTGTTCTATCTCCTCTCATATAAAAGTTTTCCAACAGACATGGGGGGTAATTCTGAGTTGATCTCAGCAGCAAGTTTATTAGCAATTGGGCAAAACCATGTGCACTGCAGGGGGGGCAGATATAACATTTGCAGAGAGAGTTAGATTTGGGTGGGTTATTTCGTTTCTGTGCAGGGTAAATACTGGCTGCTTGTTTTTACACTGAAATTTAGATTTCAGTTTGAACACACCCCACCCAAATCTAACTCTCTCTGCACATGTTAAATCTGCCTCTCCTGCAGTGCACATGGTTTTGCCCAACTGCTAAAAACTTTCCTGCTGCGATCAACTTGGAATTACCCCCATCGTCCTTTTTAAAGCGTAGCTGGGCCATGTCGTAGTGACCATGGGGGGTTATTCGGGTTTGTTAGCAAATCAAAAAAGCACACTAATGGGCAAAACCATGTGCACTGCCAGGGGGGGGGGGGGGGGCAGATGTAACATGTGCAAAGAGAGTTAGATTTGGGTGGGTTCTACTGTATCTGCGCAGGGTAAATACTGGATGCTTTATTTTTACACTACAGGTTAGATTTCAGTTTGAACACACCCCACCCATATCTAACTCTGCACATTTTACATCTGCCCCACCTGCATTGCAACATGGTATTGCCAATTAGTGTGCTTTTTTGGTTTGCAAAACCTGAATAATCCCCGTAGTCCCTTAAGAGGAGTGACCGTCCATAGGAATGAATAGGGTGCGCTGACTGGGCACGGCCCTGTTCATGGCTAGTGACCTTGACGCGCATTTACAGTGCTATATGTGCTTGGACGCAGGATGCGCAGAATATAAGAACATGTACATTACTTTGTTGTGTAATTGTACATATGGGGGTAATTCCAAGTTGATCGCAGCAGGAAATTTTTTAGCAGTTGGGCAAAACCATGTGCACTGCATGGGGGGCAGATATAACATTTGCAGAGAGAGTTAGATTTGGGTGGGTTATTTTGTATCTGTGCAGGGTAAATACTGGCTGCTTTATTTTTACACTGCAATTTAGATTTCAGTTTGAACACACCCCACCCAAATCTAACTCTCTCTGCACATGTTATATCTCTCCCCCCCCCCCCTGCAGTGCACATGGTTTTGTCCAACTGCTAAAAAATTTCCTGCTGCGATCAACTTGGAATTACCCCCATATTTCTAATTTCTGTAAATTGATGCATAACAGTGAATAAAAAAATTATCAATGCATAAATATGCAGTAACTGCCGGCTGCATTGAGTACATTGTAATGAATGTCCATGTGACCTGCATCCCTGTGACTGGCTCGCTAGTGTTGCCTCAATCCACTGCACTGGCTGTTTGACGTGAGCAGAGTGCAGTTTTGGAAAGGCCATCTGCTGGTTGCAAAGTGGTATTACACACTCTTGTGGTTTAGGACATTACGCCGCATCTTAGGTGGTCATTCCGAGTCGATCGCTCGCTAGCTGTTTTTAGCAGCCGTGCAAACGCTATGCCGCCTCCCACTGGGAGTGTATTTTAGCTTAGCAGAATTGCGAACGAAAGGATCGCAGTGCAGCGGCATAAGTTTTTTGTGCAGTTTTAGAGTAGCTCAATACCTACTCAGCGCTTGCGATCACTTCAGACTGTTCAGTTCCTGTTTTGACGTCACAAACACGCCCTGCGTTCGCCCAGCCATGCCTGCGTTGTTCCTGGCACGCCTGCGTTTTTTTCGAAAACTCGCTGAAAACGGTCAGGTGACACCCAGAAACGCCCACTTCATGTCAATCACTCCGCGGCCAGCAGTGCGACTGAAAAGCTTTGCTAGACCCTGTGTGAAACTACATCGTTCGTTGTAATAGTACGTTGCGCGTGCGCATTGCACCACATACGCATGCGCAGAAGTGCCGATTTGTTGCCTCATCACTGCACAGCGAACGAATGCAGCTAGCGATCAACTCGGAATGACCACCTTAGTACCCTATGGTTTGCTGTAGTGTGAATATAGATCCCGCGTTATGTGACGGAACATTGATAGGCACCTGTACATTCTAAAATATTGAATAAATATAAATCAATAGGTATATAATTTCTTTAGAAAAGTATTGCAATGTGAAAAAAATATGAATGCATACAATTTTTGGTGGATTTTGCATACAAAATGAGTGTGATTCAGTGTTACACAGATGGTTATGCTGCATGCAAGGACCCTGGGCTGGTTATATCTTATTCCACCCCTAATATGTATTTCTCTAACGTCCTAGTGGATGCTGGGGACTCCGTCAGGACCATGGGGAATAGCGGCTCCGCAGGAGACTGGGCACAAAGTAAAAGCTTTAAGACTAGCTGGTGTGCACTGGCTCCTCCCCCTATGACCCTCCTCCAAGCCTCAGTTAAGATTTTGTGCCCGAACGAGAAGGGTGCAATCTAGGTAGCTCTCCTGAGCTGCTTAGAGTAAAAGTTTAAATAGGTTTTTTATTTTCAGTGAGACCTGCTGGCAACAGGCTCACTGCATCGAGGGACTAAGGGGAGAGAAACGAACTCACCTGCGTGCAGAGTGGATTGGGTTTCTTAGGCTACTGGACATTAGCTCCAGAGGGACGATCACAGGCCCAGCCATGGATGGGTCCCGGAGCCGCGCCGCCGGCCCCCTTACAGATGCTGAAGCAAGAAGAGGTCCATAAATCGGCGGCAGAAGACTTTCCTGTCTTCATAAGGTAGCGCACAGCACTGCAGCTGTGCGCCATTGCTCTCAGCACACTTCACACTCCGGTCACTGAGGGTGCAGGACGCTGGGGGGGGGGGGGGCGTCCTGGGAAGCAATGAATTTACCTTAGTTGGCAAAAAATACATCACATATAGCTCCTGGGCTATATGGATGTATTTAACCCCTGCCAGTTTTCCAGAAAAAAGCGGGAGAAGAGCCCGCCGTGAAGGGGGCGGGGCCTATCTCCTCAGCACACAGCGCCATTTTTCCCACACAGCTCCGCTGGTAGGAAGGCTCCCAGAATCTCCCCTGCATCCTGCAACTACAGAAACAGGGTAAAAAAGAGAGGGGGGCACTTATTTGGCAAAATAACAGATATAAGCAGCTATAAGGGATAGACACTTATTGTAAGGTTGTCCCTATACATATATAGCGCTCTGGTGTGTGCTGGCAAACTCTCCCTCTGTCTCCCCAAGGGGCTAAGTGGGTCCTGTCCTCTATCAGAGCATTCCCTGTGTGTGTGCTGGGTGTCGGTACGTGTGTGTCGACATGTATGAGGAGGAAAATGATGTGGAGGCGGAGCAGAGTGTCTGTAACAGTGATGTCACCCCCTAGGGGGTCGACACCTGAGTGGATGTACTGTTGAAAATTACGTGACAGTGTCAGCTCTATATAAAAAAACAGTGGTTGACATGAGACAGCCGGCTACTCAGCTTGTGCCTGTCCAGACGTCTCATAGGCCGTCAGGCAGATGGCAGATACAGACGCCGACACGGATACTGACTCCTGTGTCGACGGTGAAGAGACAACCGTGATTTCCAGTAGGGCCACACGTTACATGATTGAGACAATGGAAAATGTTTTATACATTTCTGATAATACGAGTACCACCAAAAAAGGGGTATTATGTTCGGTGAGGGAAAAACTACCTGTAGTTTTCCTGAATCTGAGAAATAAAATGTGTGATGATGCGTGGGTTTCCCCCCGATAACAATGAATAATTTCTTAAAAAGTATTGGCTGCATACCCTTTCCCGCCAGAGGTTAGGATGCATTGGGAAACACCCCCTAGGGGGGATAAGGCGCTCACACGCTTGTAAGAACAAGGGCTCTACCCTCTCATGAGATGGCCGCCCTTAAGGATCCTGCTGATAGAAAGCAGGAGGGTATCCAAAAAAAGGTATTTACACACATACTGGTGTTATACTGCGACCAGCTATCGCCTCAGCCTGGAGGTGCAGTGCTGGGTTGGCATGGTCGGATTCCCTGACTGGAAATATTGATATCCTAGATAAGGATAGTATATTATTGCCTATAGAGCATTTAAAAGATGCATTTCTATATATGCATGATGCACAGCGGAATAATTGCCGACTGGCATCAAGTATAAGTGCGTTGTCCAATTCTACCAGTAAAATGGTCAGGTGATGCGGATTCCAAACGTCATTTGGAAGTATTGCCTTTGAAAGGGGACATTTGGGGTCGGTCTTTTAGACCTGGTGGCCACGGCAACAGCTGGGAAATCCACGTTTGTACCCCAGGTCGCCTCTCAAAATAAGACGCCGTATTATCAGGCGCAGTCCTTTGTTGGCAAGCGGACAAAAGGTTCCTCTTTTCTGCTCGTGACAGAGGGAGAGGAAAAAGGCTGCAGAGATCAGCCAGTTCCCAGGAGCAGAAACCCTTTCCAGCCTCTGCCAAGCCCTCAGTATGACGCTAGGGCTTTACAAGCTCAGGCACGGTGGGGGCCCGTTCTCAATGAATTTCAGTGCGCAGTGGGCTCACTCGCAAGTAGACCCCTGGATCCTTCAGGTAATATCTCAGGGGTACATATTGGAATTCGAGACGTCTCCCCCTCGCCGTTTCCAAAAGTCGACTTTACCGACGTCTCCCTCTGACAGGTAGGCAGTTTTGGAAGCCATTCACAAGCTGTATTCCCAGCAGGTGATAATCAAGGTACCCCTCCTGCAACAGGGAACGGGGTATTATTCCACACTATTGTGGTACCGAAGCCAGACGGCTCGGTGAGACGATTCTAAAATCTAAAATCTTTGAACACTTACATACAGAGGTTCAAATTCAAGATTGAGTCACTCAGAGCAGTGATTGCGAACCTGGAAGAAGGGGACTACATGATGTCTCGGGACATCAAGGATGCTTACCTTCATGTCAAAATTTACCCTTCTCACCAAGGGTACCTCAGGTTTATGGTACAGAACTGTCACTATCAGTTCAGACGCTGCCGTAGGGATGGTCCACGGCACCCCGGGTCTTTACCAAGGTAATGGCCGAAATTATGATATTCCTTCGAAGGAAGGGAATTTTAGTTATCCCTTACTTGGACGATTCCCTGATAAGGGTAAGATCCAGGGAACAGTTGGAGGTCGGTGTAGCACTATCTCAGATAGTGTTGCGGCAGCACGATTGGATTCTCAATATTCCAAAATCGCAGCTGGTTCCGTCGACGTGTCTTCTGTTCCTAGGGATGATCCTGGAAACAGTCCAGAAAAAGGTGTTTCTCCCGGAGGAGAAAGCCAGGGAGTTATCCGAGCTAGTCAGGAACCTCCTCAAACCGAGCCAAGTCTCAGTGCATCAATGCACAAGGGTTTTGGGTAAAATGGGGGCTTCCTACGAAGCAATCCCATTCGGCAGATTCCACGCAAGAACTTTCCAGTGGGACCTGCTGGACAAATGATCCGGGTCGCATCTTCAGATGCATCAGCGGATAACCCTGTCACCAAGGACAAGGGTGTCCCTCCTGTGGTGGTTGCAGAGTGCTCATCTTCTAGAGGGCCGCAGATTCGGCATTCAGGACTGGGTCCTGGTAACCACGGATGCCAGCCTGCGAGGCTGGGGAGCAGTCACACAGGGAAGGAATATCCAGGACTTATGGTCAAGCCTGGAGACATCACTTCACATAAATATCCTGAAGCTAAGGGACATTTACAATGCTCTAAGCTTAGCAAGACCTCTGCTTCAAGGACAGCCGGTGTTGATCCAGTCGGACAACATCACGGCAGTCACCCACGTAAACAGACAGGGTGGCACAAGAAGCAGAAGGGCAATGACAGAAGCTGCAAGGATTCTTCGCTGGGCGGAAAATCATGGGATAGCACTGTCAGCAGTATTCATTCCGGGAGTGGACAACTGGGAAGCAGACTTCCTCAGCACGACCTCCACCCGGGGAGAGTGGGGACTTCACCCAGAAGTCTTCCACATGATTATAAACCGTGGGAAAAACTCGACAGGTATTGCGCCAGGTCCAGGGACCCTCAGGCAATAGCTGTAGACGCTCTGGTAACACCGTGGGTGTACCAGTCAGGGTATGTGTTCCCTCCTCTGCCTCTCATACCCAAGGTACTGAGATTGATAAGATGGTGAGGAGTAAGCACTATATTCGTGGCTCCGGATTGGCCAAGAAGGACTTGGTAACCGGAACTTCAAGAGATGCTCACGGAGGATCCGTGGCCTCTACCTCTAAGAAGGGACCTGCTCCAGCAAGGACCCTGTCTGTTCCAAGACTTACCGCGGCTGCGTTTGACGGCATGGCGGTTGAACGCCGGATCCTGAAGGAAAAAGGGCATTCCGGATGAAGTCATCCCTATCCTGATCAAAGCCAGGAAGGATGTAACCGCAAAAACATTATCACCACAATTGGCGAAAATATGTTGCGTGGTGCGAGGCCAGTAAGGCCCGACGGTGGAAATTCGACTGGGTCGATTCCTACATTTCCTGCAAACAGGAGTGTCTATGGGCCTGAAATTGGGGTCCATTAAGGTTCAAATTTCGGCCCTGTCAATTTTCTTCCAAAAAGAACTAGCTTCAGTCCCTGAAGTTCAGACGTTTGTAAAAGGGGTACTGCATATTATACAGCCTCCTTTTGTGCCTCCAGTGGCACTTGGGATCTCAATGTAGTTTTTTTTTGGATTCCAAAAGTCACATTGGTTTGAACCACTTAAATCTGTGGAGTTAAAATATCTCACATGGAAAGTGGTCATGCTGTTGGCCCTGGCCTGGGCCAGGCGCGTGTCAGAATTGGCGGCTTTATCCTGTAAAAGCCCTTATCTGATTTTCCATTCGGACAGGGCGGAATTGAGGACTCGTCCTCAATTTCTCCCTAAGGTGTTTTCAGCATTTCACTTAAACCAACCTATTGTGGTGCCTGCGGCTACTAGGGACTTGGAGGATTCCAAGTTGCTGGACGTAGTCAGGGTCCTGAAAATATATGTTTCCAGGACGGCTGGAGTCAGAAAATCTGACTCGCTGTTTATCCTGTATGCACCCAACAAGCTGGGTGCTCCTGCTTCTAAGCAGACGATTGCTCGTTGGATTTGTAGTACAATTCAGCTTGCACATTCTGTGGCAGGCCTGCCACAGCCAAAATCTGTAAAAGCCCATTCCACACGGAAAGTGGGCTCATCTTGGGCGGCTGCCCGAGGGGTCTCGGCTTTACAACTTTGCCGAGCAGCTACTTGGTCAGGGGCAAACACGTTTGCTAAATTCTACAAATTTGATACCCTGGCTGAGGAGGACCTGGAGTTCTCTCATTCGGTGCTGCAGAGTCATCCGCACTCTCCCGCCCGTTTGGGAGCTTTGGTATAATCCCCATGGTCCTGACGGAGTCCCCAGCATCCACTAGGACGTTAGAGAAAATAAGAATTTACTTACCGATAATTCCATTTCTCATAGTCCGTAGTGGATGCTGGGCGCCCATCCCAAGTGCGGATTGTCTGCATTACTTGTACATAGTTATTGTTACAAAAATCGGGTTATTGTTGTTGTGAGCCATCTTTTCAGAGGCTCCTTCTGTTATCATGCTGTTAACTGGGTTCAGATCACAAGTTGTACGGTGTGATTGGTGTGGCTGGTAATGAGTCTTACCCGGGATTCAAAATCCTTCCTTATTGTGTACGCTCGTCCGGGCACAGTATCCTAACTGAGGCTTGGAGGAGGGTCATAGGGGGAGGAGCCAGTGCACACCAGCTAGTCTTAAAGCTTTTACTTTGTGCCCAGTCTACTGCGGAGCCGCTATTCCCCATGGTCCTGACGGAGTCCCCAGCATCCACTACGGACTATGAGAAATAGAATTATCGGTAAGTAAATTCTTATTTTTCACTTCTCCATCCTCTGTTCTTTAGTCCGAGATGTTACTTCAACACCAGTCTAACCCCTGTATCATGGATATTTCCGGCAAGACTCCTCTGGACTTGGCTTGTGAGTTTGGAAGAGTCGGGGTGAGTTTTAATTATGCAGTGTATTTATCACTTTCTATGAGTTGAATGTATTCTAGTGAGCTGGACATTCTGGAAGCAGAATGCCTTGTCACTAGTATGGGCTACGGAACATAGAGCTCATTGAGCACTGGGTAGAAACTGCTGACAGTACCCAAGAACATTCAGAGAATGCTGCACTTAGCATTGATACATGACGGTGGGGCATGAGCCAGTATTCCCTGCTCCTGTCACACAATTCATGACCAATGTTCTGCAATCATCCCAATGCTTCTCTGTTGTACATTAACTTAGACTGTCTTAAGGCTGAATCAATAGATCCTGTGTAATTGTTCGGACACTTGAAGAACTGTCTTGTCATAAAATGATGCATATGATGACAGAAAGAAGAGATCATCACATCTGCTGTAGTACCATTTGTGGCCAATAGATGGTGATCTCCAGATGTTACATAGATTACATGTTGTACCTTAACTTGTAAACTGTTTTTTTGGCAGGACAAATAGATGTGTGTTTAGTGTCTGGTACCACAATTGTACAGTATCCCTCTGTCGTATCTGTGACGGTTTGTATTAGATTACAATGCATGGTTACTATTATTTACAATATATAATTTGCTTGGATACTACAGCAGGAGGTTACTATATATTTATCATGGCTTTGTATATGAGTTGGCAGAAGCGGCAGCTGTAGAACACACTCAGTTTCTTAATTTAACCCCAGCTAGGAAAGCAGGTTGACTCATGACTTTAGATTAAATATTGGTCATCAGAATGGACAAGAAAAATAAATGTTCTTCACCGTCCGTTAGTAGCATAGGTGGGATTGTGCCATATGTAATATGCACCGACCGTAGCGGCTGAGGGAGGGGAGGGCAGTGGGATTACTGCCACGGATGCCAAGACACTTTGTCCTTGCCTGTGAATTATTTATTAATAACAGCAGGGATCAACTTCTGTCTTTCATTTGCAGGTTGTTCAGCTGTTGTTAAACAGTAACATGTGTGCGGCATTGCTAGAACCAAAGCCTGGAGACAGTACGGACCCGAACGGTACCAGCCCCTTGCACCTAGCAGCCAAGAATGGTCACATCGACATCATTAGGTAAGGACTGCTGTCAGCTAATAAGAGGCCAATCAGTCATCATCCATGTAGCCTACACAGCACTCCTTTATTGACTATCCATAGACAGAATATCATCTGTAAATTGATTATATGTAACATCTGCATGAGATACTATAGCTGAGGTTTCGGCAAGGTTGGCCAATGAGCTTGTGTAGTTTGTTAGATACATTAGTAGAGTGTATCTAATAGTACCAAAGTTGAAAGTTTCATCACTGGGAGGACCACTGAAGGCGTATTGCCAGCCCACTCCATAACATCTTCTGCCAGATGTAATATACCCAGTCCACACCTATTATTGCTTGTACATTAGGGAATGTTGCAGGAATTTGTGTCAGGTGTCATGCCGGTTATGTGTGCAGATAAGCCGCACTTACGGTAGCCCCTAGCCCCTGTGGGTGCTGCAAACTAAACGTGCTACTTAAGGATGATTTAGGATGCCGTTGTTGTCGCTCCACCACTGTTGCAATGGCAGATTGCGAGCAAAATCCAGTGTGGCAGGGATTGATGTGGATAATATATTGAGGTGCATGTAATGCAGCGGTCACAGAGCTGAGTGATTTTTATATAATGGGTGTGTTATGGGTGTGTCGCTGAAAGCGGATACACACAGAGACATTCTCCCGCTCACTTGGCAGGCAGTACTCGGAGACACTGTGCCTACCATAGGGCTGGAGTTTTCGATGTTTGCAGCTTTACGCAGTAGGTGGTAAGCAGCATCTATAAATGCTGCAGATGTGCATCTCAGTCCTTGCACAATGATACGTCAGGAAGGAGGTCTGTATAGGCAGTAGCATAAAGCCACAGACGCAACTGCGGCAAAAGACAATATTCTCTAAACAGTGACATGTAAGTCGATGGCATTATATAGTAATAATAATTGCTGCTATTCAGTTTTGAAAAGCTACAGTGATTGGGAAAGTTGGAAGGGTCCAGAAAAGATACAGTAGTCTGATGAATAGGGTCATTTGGATTGCATACATGCACCCTAGCCAGGAAACATGGCAGTGGGACCACCTAGTGAGGCCTACAGTTAAGCATTTGAGAATGGTGACTGGCGGCTAAACCTGAAACTAATGCGTGCGTATCCTATTGTAGTCCATGTGGATGAAAAAAGTACAAAAATAGGAAAAAATTTGAACAACTCATGTGACCTTTTTCCATGTCGACCTAATGGCCGTGTCGACCTATTTCCTGTGTCGACCTGCTCACAGTCAACCAGTAGGTGTCGACCTAATGTGTGTCGACCTAGACACTGTCGACCTAGAATCCGGATACTGTGTATACATCATTGGGTAAATTAGGTTATGGATTAATTCTAGTTCTAGTTATTAATTCTAGTTAAATTGAGCCAATGACTTATGCGTAGCAGTAGACAGAAAGTACTGGCTGAGATGTTCCTGCTATATTATTTCTGTTGTAGAGATATTTTAAGAAAAACTCAGAGAACAATGGGGGTCATTCCGAACCGATTGCACGCTGCAGTTTTTTGCAGACATCCTGTGCATGCGTGTGGGACGCAATGCGCAGGCGTGTCGCTGTCCGGCGACGTCCACCGCCGGACAGCAACAAATTGCACGAAGAAAGCATTTGCATCGGCGAACATTAGAAGATTGACAGGAGGAGGCCGGCCGGGGGTGTCAACTCACCGTTTTGAAGGCGTGTCCGGGCGAACGCAGGCGTGTCCAGCCGTTTCCAGGGAGGGTTTCTGACGTCAGCTCCGGACAAGAGCATCGCAGCGGGTGAATAAGTTCTGAGCTGTGCAGGAACTGTGCAGCTCTCTGCACAAGCGAGCGCACCTCTGCACAGCGAATCCCCCCTCCCCTGTAGGCGGCGACTACCTGATCGCAGCAGTGCTAAAAGTAGCCTGCTAGCGATCAGGTCGGAATGAGGGCCATTGTCTTATTTCTAGGTGTCTCTACTGTATGTCACTGGCCGCATACTCAGCTCTCAGAAATAATGTTCTCATATTGCAGCTATAAACACCCAGTAACGGTGATATATTAGAGGCCGTTAGAATCCGTGCCGCATGTTTGTGTAGTTGTAAAAGAGCGGGAAATACAACCAGATTTATTACCTTAGAACTATCATGTTGAAGCTAAACACAATCAACCTTTCACAATGTTTTCCTAGATCGTAAATTTTAAAAAAAGAACGAAAACTACCAAAGACAGCTATGAGTGTAGCTAGCGGTCAGGAAACATATTCTGCAACTATAAAACCACAAACGGGTTTTCATTTTATTGGTGTGAGTTATCAGCAAGTGCAAACCATGATATTGGGACACATGTTTCTACAACATATAGGGCCTAATTCAAGGTTGATCGTAAAAGCAAAATCTTCCTCTAATGGGCAAAACCATGTTGCACTGCAGGTGCGGCATTCTCGCAGAAGAGGAATTTTACGATCCCTCTCCGGCAACCTCTGACAGGCTTTGGAAAATTGACAGTGTGTGCATTTCGCATTGTCAGAGACTTAGGTGGGGGCTCCTCTGATGTGGCTGGGATGTAATGAGAGTTAGGTGGGGGCTCCTCTGATGTGGCTGGGATGTAATGAGAGTTAGGTGGAGGACTCCTCTGATGTGGCTGGGATGTAATGAGAGTTAGGTGGGGCTCCTCTGATGTGGCTGGGATGTAATGAGAGTTAGGTGGAGGACTCCTCTGATGTGGCTGGGATGAAATGAGAGTTAGGTGGAGGACTCCTCTGATGTGGCTGGGATGTAATGAGAGTTAGGTGGGGGCTCCTCTGATGTGTCTGTGATGTAATGAGAGTTAGGTGGGGGCTCCTCTGATGTGGCTGGGATGTAATGAGAGTTAGGTGAGGGCTCCTCTGATGTGACTGGGATGTAATGAGAGTTAGGTGGGGGCTCCTCTGATGTGGCTGGGATGTAATAAGAGTTAGGTGGGGGCTCCTCTGATGTGGCTGGGATGTAATGAGAGTTAGGTGGAGGACTCCTCTGATGTGGCTGGGATGTAATGAGAGTTAGGTGGGGGCTCCTCTGATGTGGCTGGGATGTAATGAGAGTTAGGTGGGGGCTCCTCTGATGTGGCTGCGATGTAATGAGAGTTAGGTGGGGGCTCCTCTGATGTGGCTGGGATGTAATGAGAGTTAGGTGGGGGCTCCTCTGATGTGGCTGGGATGTAATGAGAGTTAGGTGGGGGCTCCTCTGATGTGGCTGGGATGTAATGAGAGTTAGGTGGGGGCTCCTCTGATGTGGCTGGGATGTAATGAGAGTTAGGTGGGGGCTCCTCTGATGTAGCTGTGATGTAATGAGAGTTAGGTGGGGGCCCCTCCGATGTGGCTGGGATGTAATGAGAGTTAGGTGGAGGACTCCTCTGATGTGGCTGGGATGTAATGAGAGTTAGGTGGGGGCTCCTCTGATGTGGCTGGGATGTAATGAGAGTCAGGTGGGGGCTCCTCCGATGTGGCTGGGATGTAATGAGAGTTAGGTGGGGGCCCCTCCGATGTGGCTGGGATGTAATGAGAGTTAGGTGGGGGCCCCTCCGATGTGGCTGGGATGTAATGAGAGTTAGGGGGGGGCTCCTCTGATGTGGCTGGGATGTAATGAGAGTTAGGTGGGGGCTCCTCTGATGTGGCTGGGATGTAATGAGAGTTAGGTGGGGGCTCCTCTGATGTAGCTGTGATGTAATGAGAGTTAGGTGGGGGCCCCTCCGATGTGGCTGGGATGTAATGAGAGTTAGGTGGGGGCTCCTCTGATGTGGCTGGGATGTAATGAGAGTTAGGTGGGGGCTCCTCTGATGTGGCTGGGATGTAATGAGAGTTAGGTGGGGGCTCCTCTGATGTAGCTGTGATGTAATGAGAGTTAGGCGGGGGCTCCTCTGATGTGGCTGGGATGTAATGAGAGTTAGGTGGGGGCTCCTCTGATGTGGCTGGGATGTAATGAGAGTTAGGTGGGGGCTCCTCTGATGTGGCTGGGATGTAATGAGAGTTAGGTGGGGGCTCCTCTGATGTAGCTGTGATGTAATGAGAGTTAGGTGGGGGCCCCTCCGATGTGGCTGGGATGTAATGAGAGTTAGGTGGAGGACTTCTCTGATGTGGCTGGGATGTAATGAGAGTTAGGTGGGGGCTCCTCTGATGTGGCTGGGATGTAATGAGAGTTAGGTGGGGGCTCCTCCGATGTGGCTGGGATGTAATGAGAGTTAGGTGGGGGCTCCTCTGATGTGACTGGGATGTAATGAGAGTTAGGTGGGGGCTCCTCTGATGTGACTGGGATGTAATGAGAGTTAGGTGGGGGCTCCTCTGATGTAGCTGTGATGTAATGAGAGTTAGGTGGGGGCCCCTCCGATGTGGCTGGGATGTAATGAGAGTTAGGTGGGGGCCCCTCCGATGTGGCTGGGATGTAATGAGAGTTAGGTGGGGGCTCCTCTGATGTGGCTGTGATGTAATGAGAGTTAGGTGGGGGCCCCTCCGATGTGGCTGGCATGTAATGAGAGTTAGGTGGGGGCCCCTCCGATGTGGCTGGCATGTAATGAGAGTTAGGTGGGGGCCCCTCCGATGTGGCTGGGATGTAATGAGAGTTAGGTGGGGGCTCCTCTGATGTGGCTGGGATGTAATGAGAGTTAGGTGGGGGCTCCTCTGATGTAGCTGTGATGTAATGAGAGTTAGGTGGGGGCCCCTCCGATGTGGCTGGGATGTAATGAGAGTTAGGTGGGGGCTCCTCTGATGTGACTGGGATGTAATGAGAGTTAGGTGGGGGCTCCTCTGATGTGGCTGGGATGTAATGAGAGTTAGGTGGGGGCTCCTCTGATGTGGCTGGGATGTAATGAGAGTTAGGTGGGGGCTCCTCTGATGTGGCTGGGATGTAATGAGAGTTAGGTGGGGGCTCCTCTGATGTGGCTGGGATGTAATGAGAGTTAGGTGGGGGCCCCTCCGATGTGGCTGGGATGTAATGAGAGTTAGGTGGGGGCTCCTCTGATGTGACTGGGATGTAATGAGAGTTAGGTGGGTGCTCCTCTGATGTGGCTGGGATGTAATGAGAGTTAGGTGGGGGCTCCTCTGATGTAGCTGGGATGTAATGAGAGTTAGGTGGGGGCCCCTCCGATGTGGCTGGGATGTAATGAGAGTTAGGTGGGGGCTCCTCTGATGTGACTGGGATGTAATGAGAGTTAGGTGGGGGCTCCTCTGATGTGGCTGGGATGTAATGAGAGTTACGTGGGGGCTTCTCTGATGTGGCTGGGATGTAATGAGAGTTAGGTGGGGGCTCCTCTGATGTGGCTGGGATGTAATGAGAGTTAGGTGGAGGACTCCTCTGATGTGGCTGGGATGTAATGAGAGTTAGGTGGGGGCTCCTCTGATGTGGCTGGGATGTAATGAGAGTTTGGTGGGGGCTCCACTGGTGTGGCTGGGATGTAATGAGAGTTAGGTGGGGGCTCCTCTGATGTGGCTGGGATGTAATGAGAGTTAGGTGGGGGCTCCTCTGATGTGGCTGGGATGTAATAAGACTTAGATCGGGGGACTCCTCTGATGTGGCTGGGATGTAATGAGAGTTAGGTGGGGGCCCCTCCGATGTGGCTGGGATGTAATGAGAGTTAGGTGGGGGCTCCTCTGATGTGACTGGGATGTAATGAGAGTTAGGTGGGGGCTCCTCTGATGTGGCTGGGATGTAATGAGAGTTAGGTGGGGGCTCCTCTGATGTAACTGTGATGTAATGAGAGTTAGGTGGGGGCCCCTCCGATGTGGCTGGGATGTAATGAGAGTTAGGTGGGGGCTCCTCTGATGTGACTGGGATGTAATGAGAGTTAGGTGGGGGCTCCTCTGATGTGGCTGGGATGTAATGAGAGTTAGGTGGGGGCTCCTCTGATGTGGCTGGGATGTAATGAGAGTTAGGTGGAGGACTCCTCTGATGTGGCTGGGATGTAATGAGAGTTAGGTGGGGGCTCCTCTGATGTGGCTGGGATGTAATGAGAGTTTGGTGGGGGCTCCACTGGTGTGGCTGGGATGTAATGAGAGTTAGGTGGGGGCTCCTCTGATGTGGCTGGGATGTAATGAGAGTTAGGTGGGGGCTCCTCTGATGTGGCTGGGATGTAATGTGAGTTAGGTGGGGGCCCCTCCGATGTGACTGGGATGAAATGAGAGTTAGGTGGGGGCTCCTCTGATGTGGCTGGGATGTAATAAGACTTAGATCGGGGGACTCCTCTGATGTGGCTGGGATGTAATGAGAGTTAGGTGGGGGACTCCTCTGATGTGGCTGGGATATAATGAGAGTTATGTGGGGGGCTTCTTAGATGTGGCTGGGATGTAATAAGAGTTATGTGGGGGGCTCCTTAGATGTGGCTGGGATGTAATGAGACTTTGGTGGGGACTCTTATGATGTGGTTGGGATGTAATGAGACTTAGGTGGAGGACTCCTCTGATGTAGCTGTGATGTAATGAGACTGTCAATCAGGCAGAGGCGTTCGCAAATACTGCAGGGCGCCCGCAGTAAATGTGGGTGCATGCGCCGGACGCGGCCTAATTATTGCGGTTGGAACGTGATTTGCAATCCAACCTGAATGAGGTCCTAAGGCCCCATAATTTGCTATATTAAACAATACTGTTTAAACAATTCTGTGAATACTATTTCTCACTAAATAATATAAAAATATATTTTTTTAAGCTTTTGAAAGTTTTTTTCTAAGTCAAGTTAGTAGGGGTTAGCAGGTTTAGTTAATTTACTCTTATGCAACTTGAATCACTAATGACTAATCCATAATGAAAGATTTAGAAAAAAAACAATATTTTTACAATAAAAGAGAGTTCTATAAAAAATAAACTTAAATTTTGTTTGCAAATTTTTTTATAGTTATAATTAAAAATAGCAAAATACTCTGATGATTGACGATTTGTTGGGGGGGGGTCACAAATCCTATATGTTAAAAATCCCAGACTTGTTGATTCTGATAAATTTTGGGTCGGATTCGCCAAATCGAGGTTTTTCGACATGTTGGATTTTGCCAATGACCCAACTCAGGCTTCGGCTAAATGGGGAATTGCTGCAAATAATGATAGATGTATGGCCCCATTACATGAACCCCATCAGTGTAAAATAGGAAACATTATGCAGAATAAAGCACATTTTGCCTTACGTTCTTGCTTTAATTGTATGGTGTGATAGCTATATATATGTTTATTATCTGTTTCTGTGTTTTCTCATGGGTGGTGGCTATGCATGTTTGTCTTTTTTGGGGAATAAAGTTTTCCTTTTAATTGTTTCCTGTATTACTATATTTCCTTAATGAAAATATGTTATTAAATGTCACCATACAATGTGTATGATATACACATGCAGAATTAGAGGCTGGATATTTCTCTTATGTCCTAGAGGATACTGGTGTCCACATTAGTACCATGGGGTATAGATGGGTCCACTAGGAGCCATGGGCACTTTAAGAAATTGATAGTGTGGGCTGGCTCCTCCCTCTATGCCCCTCCTACCAGACTCAGTTTAGAAAATGTGCCCAGAGGTGCCGGTCACAGCTAGGGGAGCTCCTGAAGAGTTTTCTGCATTTATTTTCTTTTTTACTGTTTTCAGGTAGGTCTGGCTGCCTGCTTCGTGGGACTTAGGAAGTGGGGAACAGCCCATCCTCCCTAGGGTTAATGGTCCCGTTCCCAGTTGACAGGACACTGAGCTCCTGAGGGTCCTATTCGCGAGCCCCACCGCGGCGAGCGTACAGACCCGCAGCACGCCGCCATCCCTGACAGAGCCAGAAGTAAGAAGAGTGGTGAGTAGGTGGCTGGCGTCCCAGTTAGCGAGTCGCCGGCTGTAAAGGCAGCATAAGGGTAGGAGCGCAGCGCTGCATGCATGCTGCGCTCCAGGTTTCAGATGTACTGTGTGACCGCTGTGAGGGGCAGCTGGAGCTACTACTTTTACCCACAACTGGCACATATTACAGGGGTTTTAACCCACTGTAACCCTTATTATGCACCTCAGCCAGTATAAAAGGGGGAAGATCGCGCGCCATTATGGGGGGGAGGGGCCTTAACTATGAGCGGATCCAGCGGCTCACCAGCGCCATTTCCCTTCTGCAGTTTACACGGGCAGCCTGACAGGGAAGCGCAGCTCCTCCACACGGACTCCAGAGCACCTCAGCAATACCAGGGGGTCATAGCAAAGGGGGGGAGGAGCAATAATCTCCCTAGAATGGCTCTGTATGGGTTAACTGTGCATTTAACCTATTTCTCACTGTGTGTGTTCTTTTACATTTATCATGTCAAAGGAGTGTGTATCATGCACAGCAGAGTGTTTTTCTCATTCTGGGAATCTCTGCAGTGTACTCAAGATAGTACACATTCTCAAGCTAGTGGATCTGAACCAGTATGGTTAGATTCATTAAAGGGGATGATTTCAAATACGTCAAACAAATTGTCCCAAAATGAAAAGGAGACGCAATATTTAAGGCAATCTGCAGATGACCTGATGAATAGAGATTCAGTGGTTATCCCAGCATCTCAGACCCCTGCTATTTGTCCGTAGAAGCATACTCTAGCGCAAATCCTGCAGGCTGACACCGATGATGATGTATCAGACCCAGAGGAGGAGGAGGTGGACTTAGTGGGGGGATGCAGCTTTAGCACAGGGAATACAGGCCCTGATTGAAGCTATAAGAGAGGTCTTTCACATTCCTGACAAAGTGTCAGAGGACGAGGAGGAATCCTTTTTTAATGTGAAAAAGAAATCCTCTGCTACTTTTCCTGCTTCTAAGGAATTAAATTCTCTCTTTGAAGCAAATTGGTAAATCCTGACAAGAAGTTTCAGATCCCAAAACGGTTACTCACATCCTTTCCATTTGCTCAGGATGATAGGAAAAAATGGGTAAACCCACAGATAGATGACGCATTGGTTTCTAGGCTGTCACCTAAGATAGTTTTACCTATTCCTGGGGCAGCTTCATTGAAGCATGCTGCAGACCGCAAGATTAAGACCACTCTCAAATCTCTGTACACAGCGGCGGGGGTGGCCCAAAGACCCACTATAGTTTGTGCATGGATAACTAGGGCCATTGCAAAATGGTCTGGTAATTTAATTGACGGGTTAGAATCCTTGTCCAGGGGGGGAGATTATTTTACTCCTACGGCACATGCAGGATTCTGCTAACTTTATGGTGGAGGCCATAAAGAAGACTAGACTGCTCAATGCACGAACCACTGCCATGGCAGTGTCAGCACGCAGGGGCTTGCGGCTATGCCAGTGGACTGCGGACGTGGATTCCAGGAAAGGCGTGGAAAACCTACCTTTCACAGGTGAAGCCCTTTTTGGAGATGAACTGGATACGTGGATATCCAAGGCTACGGCGGGTAAGTCTACATACCTTCCTTCCGCAGCTCCCCCGACTAGAAAATCCTACACCGCTCCAACTCTACAGTCCTTTCAGACAGCAAAGTTTAAAAACAAAACCAAAGGTTCTTCTACGGCCTTTAAAGGCAATAGAGGTAAACCCAGAAAACCAGCAACTGCAGGTTCACAGGAACAGAACCCTGGTTCTGCTTCCTCTAAGCCTTCAGCATGACGGTGGACCGCACTGCCCGGAAGGGGATCCGGTCTCTAGGTCGACATTATCTAGGTCGACACTATCTAGGTCGACCACTATTGGTCGACAGTAACTAGGTCAATAGGGTTTCTATGTCGACAGGGTCTCTAGGTTGACATGTTCCAGGTCAAAAGGTCGACATGAGTTTTTAAAAAAAATATTTCTTTTTTTGAACCTTTTCATACTTAACGATCCACGTGGACTATGATTGGAACGGTAATCTGTGCCAAGCAAAGCGGTAGCAGAGCGAGGCACCTTGCCCGAAGCATGGCGATCGAAGCGAGACATGCGAGGGGACACGGTGCACTAATTGGGGTACCGGTCACTCTACGAAGAAAACGACACAAAAAACCCATTAAAAACTCATGTCGACATTTTGCCCTGTCGACCTAGACCATGTCGACCTAGAAACCCTGTCGACTAGTTACTGTCGACCAATAGTGGTCGACCTAGACACTGTCGACCTAGTTACTATCTACCTTCCATACCACACCCGCCTGGAAGACAGGCGGGTGGAAGCCCGTTTGAGACTCTTCAGTCACATATGTGCAACGTCATGCCAGGATCCCTGGGTCAAAGATCTTATAGCCCAGGACTACAGACTGGAGTTTCAGGCGCTCCCACCTAACAGATTCTTCAAATCAGGCTTACCAGCTGCTCAAGAAGCAAGTATGACTATACAGGAAGCAATTCTGAAACTGGTACCGACTCAGGTCTTTGTTCCAGTTCCGCTTCAGCTGCAAAACCAGGGTTATTATTCCAAAGAAACCATATATATGTACAAAGTGACAATGCTAAATTCCTTTGTCGTATAAACAACCCTTTATGAAGCTAAGAACACTGTACGCTGTTTACTTAAGAAGTACCGTAATGGTACGCTATCTGCGTAGCGATCGCGTAGGCGAGACGCTCAAGCGTCACGTTCGCTCACGGCCCAGTGATCACAGGACACGTTATTGGTTATGTCTAGGGGAATGATTCGCTGTAGCGTAGCATACGCTCGAGACCACGAGGAGGTCACCAGCGATGCAGACGCTTACAACACTATACCTTTATGTTAAAACCTTATACCAATGAAATACACTGAATACCTTAATGTGAGTACAGGGTGTAAGTGCAACCTTGTGTAACCTGACTATCTACAAAGCTGCTTGAGCGTCACCGACGCTCAAGTGAACACTTAACACTATAGAAAATACACAGATGCTGGTTTAGGTTCCAAAGCCTATTAACTGTATTATATCTAATATACTTGTAAAAGGGGATAACAGTACAAATGATACACTACAATATAACAGAGACTTCCTAACCACAGAACTAAACAATAAATACAAAAAGACAATACTACACTGACCTAAATACAATACAATACAATGCTATAATACTATGAGAGATATAAGGGAAAAGAGGAGAGAGAGAGAGATAGAGAGAGAGAGAGAGAGAAATTGGCTCACAGAAAGACAATGATAACGTTAAATAAGAGACAACATGGTTGCAGATAAAACTACACATGTGAGAGACAATCGCTGCGCAGTTAGTCAATGCTGAATACAGCATGGGATGGAAGCTAGACTCCATTTTGAGAAAACTCCCATAATTCCAAAGACTGCACCACATGGCTGAAAGGGGGAGGGGAAGACATCCAGCAGCAGCCATTTTAGATTTGCAGGTCCAAACACATGGCACTCTATACTAAACCACAATCACATAGCAGAAAACACAAGACTCCATTTTCTTCCAAAATGTCCAAGCCTCAAAACAATGCATATGTTCTGATTTTACAATTCCAAACCATCTAAAACACCTTTCACAATGTAATCCAACTTCCTAGAACCATCTCATAATTTCACATCCCAAACAACTTCAGTATCTCAATAACCAGAGCATATTCATCACAAGACCAGATCACAATGTAATTAACACAAACGTAACTGCATGGTGGTATTTATGATTAACAGGATATATATATTATAACTAACCAGCACAATCTATTTTAAATCTCCATAGGCAAACAAATACCACAAATACTATACTACAGATTGTATACTGTTCCAATTCATCACGGACTTCACAGAGTATCCACAAACACCCAACAATCACACAACCAAGTTACAATATCCTATTTAAACCAGAAAGCAATCTATCTGTTTCCTTATCTAGCCATGTGAGGTTCAATACTTAGCCTTTAGTTTGGAGGATGTCCTGGGGATTCAGCCGCCATGCTGCTGGGTGCTAGGTAGCTGTGTGTGTGTGTGAGTGTAGCTACATTACATCTGTTCTCTGAGGCCACACCTGACCACTATCTTCCTGTTTGACCAGTACCTGGGGGAGGGGTCTTTCTTTCTCCTTTGTATTGAGTCACCATTCTCTTTGTATGTGCTAATCAGGTTCAGCCCTGAAAACTTAGTAAAAGGTTGTCTTGAGCATCCATTGTTCTAACAATATGATCTTAGCTTTTATTCATATAATCATATCTATCCGCTGCAATGTCCCACAACAACACAACAGGCCTCAAACTAACCCACACCTCATTCTGCTTGCTTCAATACCAAACATGATGTGTTTATCTGGTTCGGTTCGAATGATACACATCCATGACATTAATTCATTAGCCAATTCTAAATCTCCATGATGTCTGGTGCTGTTCATTATTATAACCATGTACTGTATGAAACAAGTGCCGAATCCATCTCAGTGCCATGTCCGAGCAAATGCGTGTGTTTCCATATATTGCTGTGCTCGCTGCGCATATTTGCAAGTATAGCGACTTATATGTGTGCAGTTTATATGGTCTCTCTATGTAATATTTTTGACTTTGACAAAAGATATATATAGGGAGAGCTAATTAGTCATGTATTGAAAAGCATTTAATAGTAGCAATTAAAAAGTAGCGCATAACATTACTACATATCAATAATAAAAACAAAATTTCTTACAAAATGAATATTACCCAATGTATACAGGGTCCCAATTATATAAACCCACTGCTGGAGAGGAGATCACAGTCCACAATTTACAGAGTTTAGAAAGGCTAATGAGAGCCCTCGCGCTGTGCTTCCACCTCTAAATCACTCACCACTCCGTTGATGTGTCTTTGGAAAATGAGAGCAGCAGCGTTAGTGTCTTACAGCGCTGTGGGTGTAGTGATGAGCCTTGGCGTGGGGAGAGGAGAGCGCGGCAGTAGTAGCTCTGTGGGCGGCTTGACAAGGCGGCTCTGCAAAGGGGCTTGTGTATCAGTTTCCGTGACCACACTCAACAACGCTGTGAAAGTGATTGGCCGCCCCAGCGTGGGGAGAGAGAAAGGCTTTACAATTGCGTCTCTGTTTGTAGCGCAAAAGGCAACTCTGCAGGGCGGCTTGCGTGCCGACCTCCGTATCCAGCAGGAAGGTTGCAGAGGGAACAGCTGTGCAGCTCACACGATCTCCAAACCAGAACTCCGTGTTAGATGGTGTAGTCACAGGCAACTTAGTACCCAGGTGGGCTGGCAGTGATAATGGTCACAATGTATGAGTCCTTGGGGCGTTTCTCCGCTAAACAGGGGGTATGCGGTTTCTTCAGAAGGTAATGGTTATTTTCTCTAACGTCCTTGAGGATGCTGGGACTCCGTAAGGACCATGCTGGGACTCCGTAAGGACCATGGGGAATAGACGGGCTCCGCAGGAGATAGGGCACTTTAAGAAAGCTTTGGACTCTGGGTGTGCACTGGCTCCTCCCTCTATGACCCTCCTCCAGACCTCAGTTAGTTTTACACTGTGCCCAGAGCAAGATGGGTGCACTGCAGAGATCTCTCCAGAGTTCTCTGCCTAGAAGCATTTTTGTTTGGATTTTTTTCTACCTTTTACTACTTTTTCACAGGGAGCACTGCTGGCAACAGGCTCCCTGCATCGAGGGACCGAGGAGAGAGGAGCAGACCTTCTTGTCAAAGATAGGCTCTGCTTCCTCGGCTACTGGACACCATTAGCTCCAGATGGGGTGAACGCAGGTTCTTACTGGGCGTCCACCCCCGGAGCCGCGCCGCCGTTCTCCTCACAGAGCTAGAAGTACAGAAGACAGTAGTCGTCAGGCGGCAGAAGCCTTCAGCTTCACTGAGGTAACGCACAACACTGCAGCTGTGCGTCATTGCTCCCATACACCTCACATACTCCGGTCACTGTAAGGGTGCACGGCGCAGGGGGGGGGGGGGCGCGCCCTGGGCAGCAATATAAACCTCTGCATGGCAAAAAGACTATATACATGTACAGGTGGGCTCTGTACATGTATATAAAAGAGCCCCCGCCATATTTTACTAAGTTTGTGCTTCTCCCTCAGCACTCACCATCGCCATTTTCTCTCCACAGCACTGCTGAGAGGAAGCTCCCCGGACTCTCCCCTGCTTACACACGGTGAAAGGGTGCTTAAAAGAGAGGGAGGGGGGCACATAATTGGCGGTTTACATATTATACAGTGCTGCTGGGGGAAAACATTTTGTGTTGGTCTCCAGGGTCATTGCGCTGGGGTGTGTGCTGGCATACTCTCTCTCTGTCTCTCCAAAGGGCCTTGACAGGGATACTGTCTTCAGGAAAGGGGTTCCCTGTGTGTGTGGGAAGTGTGTCGGTACGCGTGTCGACATGTTTGACGAGGAAGGCTCGCTTAATGTGGAGGGGGAGTGCTTGAATGTCAGGTCGCCGTCGGCAATGCCGACACCGGAATGGGTGGATATGCTGAATGTCTTGAATGCAAATGTCAATCTATTGCATAAAAGGTTAGACAAGGCAGAAGCTAGGGATCAGTCAGGTAGCCAGTCCATGCCTGTCCCTGGGGCGCCAGGTCCTTCGGGGTCTCAGAAGCTTACCATATCCCAGATCGATGACACAGATACCGACACAGATACTGACTCTAGTGTCGACTATGAAGATGCAAAATTACAGCCGAAGCTGGCAAAGGGTATACGGTACATGATTATTGCCATTAAAGAGGTTTTGCATATTACTGAGGAACCCCCTGTCCCTGACACGAGGGTACACATGTATAAAGGGAAAAAGCCTGAAGTCACTTTTCCATCCTCATTTGAATTAAGTGACTTGTGCGAAAAGGCTTGGGAATCTCCGGATAGGAGACTACAAGTTCCCAAAAGGATTCTCATGGCGTATCCTTTTCCACAAACTGATAGGATACGCTGGGAATCTTCGCCAAAAGTTGACAAGGCGCTGACACGTTTGTCCAAAAAGGTGGCACTGCCTTCTCAGGATACGGCTTCCCTCAAGGAACCTGCTGATCGCAGGCAGGAAATTACCTTAAAGCACATTTACAATCATTCCGGTACTATTGCTCGACCGGCTATGGCGTCGGCCTGGGTTTGTAGTGCGGTTGTGGCATGGGCAGATTCCTTATCTACGGAAATTGACACCTTAGATAGGGATGCCATTCATATGACCATAGAGCATATCAGAGATGCTGCCTTGTATATGAGGGATGCTCAGAGAGACATTTGTTTATTAAGCTCCAGAATAAATGCTATGTCTATTTCTGCTAGGCGGCTCTTATGGACCCGACAGTGGACGGGAGATGCCGATTCAAAGCGGCATATGGAGTCCTTGCCTTACAAAGGGGTGGAGTTGTTTGGAGACGGCCTCTCGGATCTTGTCTCTACGGCTACGGCTGGTAAGTCAAATTTCTTAACTTATGTCCCCCCGCAGCATACAAAAAAGGAACCTCATTATCAAATTCAGTCCTTTCGTTCCAATAAAAACAAGAAGGTACGGGGATCATCCTTTGTTGCCAGAGGGAAAGGCAGGGGAAAAAAGCTGCACACAGCTAGTTCCCAAGAGCAGAAGTCCTCCCCTGCGTCTGCAAAGTCCACCGCATGACGCTGGGGCTTCCCGAGGGGAGGCAGATCTGGTGGGGGCTCGTCTTCAGTTTTTCAGCCACGTCTGGGTTCACTCGCAGGTGGATCCCTGGGCGTTAGAGATTGTTTCTCAGGGATACAGGCTGGAATTCGAAGACTTGCCTCCTCGCCGATTTTTCAAATCGGCTCTGCCGGCTTCCCCGTCAGAGAGGGAGCTAGTGTTGACAGCAATCCAAAAATTGTGTATTCAACAGGTGATTGTCACAGTTCCTCATCTCCAGCAAGGAGAGGGATATTACTCAACCCTGTTTGTGGTCCCGAAACCGGACGGTTCGGTCAGACCCATTTTAAACCTGAAATCTCTGAACCTGTACTTGAAGAGGTTCAAGTTCAAAATGGAATCACTCAGGGCGGTCATCGCCAGCCTGGAGGGGGGGGATTGGATGGTGTCCCTGGACATAAAGGATGCTTACCTTCATGTTCCGATATTCCCCCCGCATCAGGCGTTCCTGAGATTTGCAGTGCAGGACTGTCACTACCAATTTCAGACGTTGCCGTTTGGGCTTTCCACGGCCCCGAGAATTTTCACCAAGGTAATGGCGGAAATGATGGTGCTCCTGCGCAGGCAGGGGGGTCACAATTATCCCATACTTGGACGATCTCCTCATAAAGGCGAGATCTCGGGAGAGGTTGCTGGACAGCGTGTCTCTGTCCATGAAGACGTTGCAGATACACGGCTACCAGTCCCAGCTAGTCCCTACAACGCGTCTGAACTTTTTGGGGCTGATTCTAGACACAGACCAGAAAAAGGTTTTTCTTCCGATCGAAAAGGTTCAGGAACTCATAGCCATGGTCAGGAACCTATTAAAACCAAAAAAGGTTTCAGTGCATCAGTGCACGCGGGTCCTGGGGAAGATGGTGGCTTCCTACGAGGCCATCCCTTTCGGCAGGTTCCATGCGAGGACTTTTCAATGGGACCTCTTGGACAAGTGGTCCGGGTCCCATTTACAAATGCATCAAAGGATCACCCTGTCTCCCAGGACTAGGGTATCTCTCCTGTGGTGGCTGAACAGTGCTCACCTACTAGAAGGTCGCAGGTTCGGCATTCAGGACTGGGTCCTGGTGACCACGGACGCAAGCCTCCGAGGCTGGGGAGCAGTGACACTGGGAAGAAATTTCCAAGGTCTCTGGTCAAGCCTAGAGTCTTGTCTCCACATCAGCGTCCTGGAGTTGAGGGCCATATACAACGCCCTGCGTTAAGCGGAGGAATTGCTTCGGAGAAAACCGGTTTTGATTCAGTCAGACAATGTCACGGCAGTGGCTCATATAAACCGCCAAGGCGGAACAAGGAGCAGAATGGCCATGGCAGAAGCGACCAGGATTCTACGCTGGGCGGAAGGCCATGTAAGCGCGATATCAGCGGTGTTCATCCCGGGGGTGGACAACTGGGAGGCGGACTTCCTCAGCAGGCACGACCTGCATCCGGGAGAGGGGGGACTTCATCAAGAAGTCTTCGCACAGATCACGGATTGTTGGGGACTGCCTCAAATCGACATGATGGCATCCCGTCTCAACAAAAAGCTAAAACGGGATTGCGCCAGGTCAAGGGACCCTCAGGCGGTAGCGGTAGACGCTCTGGTGACACCTTGGGTGTTCAGATCGGTCTATGTGTTTCATCCTCTTCCTCTCATACCCAAGGTGTTGAGAATAATACAAAGAAGCAGGGTCAGAACAATACTCATTGTTCCGGATTGGCCACGGAGGACTTGGTATCCGGAGCTGCAAGAGTTGCTCGCAGGGGATCCGTGGCCTCTTCCTCTAAGGCAGGACCTGCTGCGGCAGGGGCCCTGTTTGTTCCAAGACTTACCGCGGCTGCGTTTGATGGCATGGCGGTTGAACGCCGGATCCTAGCGGAAAAAGGGATTCCGGAGGAAGTCATTCCTACCCTGATCAAGGCTAGGAAAGACGTGACGTTAAAACATTATCACCGTATATGGCGGAAATATGTTTCTTGGTGTGAGGCCAGAGCTGCTCCTACGGAGGAGATCCATTTGGGCCGTCTACTTCACTTCCTTCAAATAGGAGTGACTTTGGGCCTAAAATTAGGGTCCATAAAGGTCCAGATTTCAGCCTTATCCATTTTCTTTCAAAGAGACTTGGCCTCTATTCCTGAAGTACAGACCTTTGTGAAGGGGGTGCTGCATATTCAGCCTCCCTTTGTGCCTCCGGTGGCGCCTTGGGATCTTAACGTGGTGTTGCGTTTCCTCAAGTCACCTTGGTTTGAACCACTCAAAACTGTGGAGTTGAAATACCTCACGTGGAAAGTGGTCATGTTGTTGGCGTTAGCTTCGGCAAGACGTGTTTCCGAATTGGCGGCTTTATCACATAAAAGCCCATACTTGGTTTTTCACGTGGATAGGGCAGAATTGAGGACTCGCCCTCACTTTCTGCCAAAAGTGGTCTCATCTTTTCATGTGAACCAACCTATTGTCGTGCCTGTGGCTACACGGGACTTGGAGGATTCCGAGTCCTTGGATGTAGTCAGGGCTTTGAAGATTTATGTGACCATAACGGCTAGAATCAGGAAGACTAAAGCTTTGTTCGGTCTGTATGCGGCCAACAAGGTTGGCGCTCCTGCTTCAAAGCAGACTATTGCTCGCTGGATCTGTAACACGATTCAGCAGGCGCATCCTACGGCAGGATTGCCGTTACCGAAATCGGTTAAGGCCCACTCCACTAGGAAAGTGGGCTCTTCTTGGGCGGCTGTCCGAGGGGTCTCGGCATTACAGTTGTGCCGAGCAGCTACTTGGTCGGGGACAAACACCTTTGCAAAGTTCTATAAGTGTGATACCCTGGCTGAGGAGGACCTCCTGTTGCTCAATCGGTGCTGCAGAGTCATCCGCACTCTCCCGCCCGTTTGGGAGCTTTGGTATAATCCCCATGGTCCTTACGGAGTCCCAGCATCCTCAAGGACGTTAGAGAAAATAAGATTTTACTTACCGGTAAATCTATTTCTCGTAGTCCGTAGAGGATGCTGGGCGCCCGTCCCAAGTTCGGACTTTTTCTGCAAGACTTGTATATAGTTATTGCTTACATAAGGGTTATGTTATAGTTTTTCGGTTGAACCGTGGCTATGTTGTTGTTCATACTGTTAACTGGGTAAGTTTATCACAAGTTATTTGATGTGGCTGGTATGGATCTCGCCCTTAGATTTACAAAAATCCTTCCTCGTACTGTCCATCTCCTCTGGGCACAGTTTCCCTTACTGAGGTCTGGAGGAGGGGCATAGAGGGAGGAGCCAGTGCACACCCAGAGTCCAAAGCTTTCTTAAAGTGCCCTATCTCCTGCGGAGCCCGTCTATTCCCCATGGTCCTTACGGAGTCCCAGCATGGTCCTTACGGAGTCCCAGCATCCTCTACGGACTACGAGAAATAGATTTACCGGTAAGTAAAATCTTATTATTCCAACCTGTTTGTAGTTCCAAAACCGGACGGTTCGGTATGGCCCATTTTAAACCTCAAATAGTTGAACCCGTACTTACGGGTGTTCAAGTTCAAGATGGAGTCTCTGAGAGCGGTGATCTCAGGTCTGGAGGAGGGAGAATTCTTAGTGTCTCTGGATATCAAGGATGTGTACCTTCATATTCTGATTTGGCCGCCTCCTCAGGCTTATTTAAGGTTTGCATTACAGGACTGTCACTACCAGTTCCAGGCCCTGCCATTTGCTTCTCTACAGCACCGAGGGTGTTCACCAAGGTAATGGCAGAAATTATGTTTCTTCTCCGCAAACAGGGAGTGAACATAATTCCGTACCTGGCGATCTGCTGATAAAGGCACCATCCAGGGACAGATTGTTAGTCAGTATTGCCCTCTCAACCCGGCTACTCCAGGATCACGGGTGGATTTTGAACCTACCAAAATCTCATCTGGAACCAACACGGAGGCTTCTGTTCCTGGGGATGATATTGGATACGGAGGCGCAGAAGGTAATCCTTCCGTTGGAAAAGGCATTGGTGATCCAGTCGATCGTGCGAGATTTTCTAAGATAAACCCGGACTTCGGGGGATCAATGCATTTGCCTTCTGGGAAAGATGGTAGCCGCTTATGAGGTGCTGCAATATGGAAGGTTTCACGCAAGGCCCTTCCAGCTGGATCTGTTGGACAAATGGTCCGGATTGCATCTTCACATGCACCAGAGGATCCGTCTGTCGCCAAAAGCCAGGATTTCTCTTCTGTGGTGGCTTTAGACTTCTCACCTGACTGAGGGCCGACGGTTTGGGATTCAAAATTGGATTCTGCTAACCACAGACGCAAGCCTTAGAAGTTGGGGAGCAGTCACCCAAGGGGAACAGTTCCAAGGAAAATGGTCAAGTCAGGAAGCCATTCTTCCAATCAATATTCTGGAACTAAGGGCCATATGCAACGCCCTTCTACAGGCATCACATCTTCTTCAAGATCAAGCCATTCAGGTTCAGACGGACAATGTGACGGCAGTAACGTACATAAACTGACAGGGCGGAACGAAGAGCAGGGCAGCAATGGCAGAGGTAACAAGGATTCTCCTCTGGGCAGAAAGACACTCTGTGGCATTGTCTACGATCTTCATTCCGGGAGTAGAGAACTGGGAAGCAGACTTCCTCAGCAGGCACGACCTCCACCCAGGAGAGTGGGGCCTTCACACGGAGGTGTTCGAGTGCTTTACACGTCGGTGGGGAATACCTCAAATTGACATGATGGCCTCTCGTCTCAACAGGAAGCTCAAGCGGTATTGTTCCAGGTCGAGGGACCCGTAAGCAGTGGCGGTGGATGCTCTGGTGACTCCATGAGTCTACCAGATGGTGTATGTGTTTCCACCACTCCCATTGATCCCAAAAATTCTCAAAAGACTAAAAAGGGAAAAGGTTCAAGCAATTCCCATTGCTCCGGACTGGCCAAGAAGGGCCTTGTATGCGAATTTACTGGAGATTCTCCTAGAGGACCCGTGGCCTCTACCTCTTCGTGAGGACCTTCTCCAACAAGGGCCGTTCGTCTATCAAGACTTACCACAGCTACGTTTGACGGCATGGAGGTTGAGCGTCAAGTTCTAGCCCGGATAGGGTTATTTCTACCCTGATCCACGCCAGAAAGGGGGGAACGTCTAAACATTACCACCGTATTTGGAAAAAAATACGTCTCTTGGTGTGAAAACAGGAAATTTCCTGAGGTGGAATTTCAATTGGGTCGTTTTCTCCTTTTTCTGCAGTCAGGTGTGGATGTGGGCCTACGTTTGGGCTCCATAAAAGTCCAGATTTCGTCCTTATTCATTTTCTTCCAGAAACAATTGGCTTCTCTCCCTGAGGTTCAGACATTTTTGGAGGGGCCCTTCGTGCCTTCTACGGCACCTTGGGATCTCAACGTGGTGCTGCAGTTCCTGCAATCGGATTGGTTTGAGCCTTTACAGGACGTTGACGTCAAGTTTCTTACGTGGAAGGCTATCACACTGTTGGCCTTGGCTTCTGCAAGGCGTGTGTCGGAGCTGGGGGGCATTGTCTCAAGGGCCCCATGCACTACAACGATATGTCGTATGGCTAAAGTCGGAGGCAATTTTCCTTGTACTCTCCCGGGAGCTTCCCGGGAGTGGTTCCATACGATTCCAGGCGATTTGGTACATTTTGCATGCGATATATCGTATGTGATCCCAGCCGTGCCTACGGGAACCGACATATCACAAGTGCAGCACTAATGATCTAGGGGAGCCTCACGGGAACGCGCATCGGATCAGATCGGAAACACCTCCACAATGCCCGATTTCACCCGATATATCGGCCCAAAATTGGCTAGTGTATGGGGCCCTTCACAAATGCCCCTATTTGATTTTTCATGAAGATAGGGCTGAACTCAGAACTCGTCAGCAATTTCTTCCAAAGGTCGTGTCTGCGTTTCATATCACCCAACCTATTGTGCTTCCCGTGGTTACCGACACCTCTGCTACTTCAAAGTCCTTGGATGTTGTGAGGTCTTTGAAGATCTATGTGAAGTGGACAGCTAGCCACAGATAATCTGACTCCCTGTTTGTTCTCTATGATCCCAGTAAAATTGGGTGTCCTGCTTCAAAGCAAACTATTGCACGCTGGATCAGGCTTACTATCCAGCATGCTTATTCCACGGAAGGTTTGGTGTGTTCAAAATCTGTACAGGCCCATTCTACTAGGTTCTTCCTGGGCAGCTGCCTGGGGTGTCTCGGCTTTACAGCTCTGCCGAGCAGCTACTTGGTCAGGCTGGAACACGTTTGCTAAGTCATTCCGACCCGATCGCTCGCTGCAGTTTCTCGCAGCGCAGCGATCAGGTCGGAACTACGCATGCACTGTGGCGCCGGCGAATGGCAGCCGTCATTGCCTAGCGATCGCCTCTGAGGCGGTCGCTGGGCTAGAGGGGGCTGGACCGTTTAGGGGGTGCGGTCCGGCCAACGCAGGCGTGTCCGGACCGTTGGGGGGGGGGGGGGTCCGCGGCGGCTGCGTGACGTCACACGCAGCCACTGCGGGCCGGGGAGCGACGAGTAGCTCCCGGCCAGCACGCTGAAGCTGCGCTGGTCAGGAACTACTCTGGAAGTGCAAAGGCATCGCCGCTGTGCGATACCATTGCACTTCTGCGCGCGCGCGGGGGGGGGGGGGCGGCACTGACATGCGGGGCGGACTAGCCCTGTGCGTCCCCCCGCATGTCAGTGTGAATGATTGTAGCTGTGCTAAATTTAGCACAGTTACGATCATCTCGGAGTGACCCCCTTTGTACCCGTACGTCGCGCGTGGGCATTGCGGTGCATAGGCGTGCGCAGAAATTTCAATTATTAGCCTGATCGCTGCGCTACGAACAACGGCAACTAGCGATCAACTCGGAATGAGCTCCCCCCATATACTGTAGCTTTGGAGGTAATTCAAAATTAAATTTAAGATTTTATTTAACCTGGATTCTGGGATCTCTGCTTAGTTGGTCCAACTCATGGCCTTGATGGCTACAGTACATAGCGCCTTAATCAGACCTGATCACAGCAGCAAAATTGTTCTCTAATGGGCAAAACCATGTGCAGTGCAGGTGGGGCAGATATAACGTGTGCAGAGTTAGATTTGGGTGGGGTGTGTTTAAACTGAAATCTAATTGCAGTGTAAAACTAAAGCAGCCAGTATTTACCTTGCACAGAAACAAAATAACCCACCCAAATGTAACTCTCTCTGCACATGTTACATCTGCCCCACCTGCACTGCACATGGTTTTGCCCATTAAAGAACAATTTTGCTGCTGCGATCAGGTCTGAATTAGTCCCATTCTCCAGTCATTGCACACAAGGCCGTGATTCGGTAGGCCCCATGTAGTGGCAGCATTTGAGGCTTTTTGGTGCTCTTTTAGTCGCACAGCCAACCAGACAGTGTAGAAAGTGTCAGCCACATAATACTCAGCACATCAGAGCTAGCTCTGTATGCTGGAGGACTGGTGGGAGGATGTCAGTCTTGTGGATACCAACCAGGGTGATAATTGCAAACTAACTGGCCAATTATCATAATCACCCCCCAATCATGCTCCCCCCTCCCCCCACATCTGTATTTTTATCTTTCTCCGAATGTAAGTGAACCTTGCATTAGCTCTTGAGAATTGGGTAATTGAACACTTTCACTTGTCAATGCTGTCAGTATCTTTGCAGTCATCAAAGTGTGGTTTGTCTACATTAGCGACACCAGTAAATAAATGTCTTACTCTTCATTAATGACTTGTGTTACAGACATATTTTGAATCTGCGTTATTACCACACTTTTTATTTTTGGCATGTAAAATTAATATTCAGTAGATCAAGCAAAAGGACGTGTCGGAAGAAGGCTCTGGAGCAGTGACCAGTGGGGGTCCAACCAATTTCGCACAAATAATCATTAGGAACCAGTGATAATTATGAAATATCACTAATAACAAGGACAGGACAATACTCACTATGATAAATATAGATCTGTGTTAGCCACTTGCCAATGAGCCACAACCGATAGTTCCTCTGGCGCACAAGATCAATATCAGTTGTACGCTTTTAGCCCAGGGGTGGGCAATAAGTGGCCCTCCGGCTGTTATCCATCCCACATGCCCTGCCACAGTTTTGCTATTTGGCATGCTGGGACGAGTCGTTCTACAATAGCTGGAGGGCCGCTTATTGCTATCCCCTGTTTTAACCTTATGGCCCAAAAAAAAAAGTTCATCGCTAATGTACGCATAAGCCGTAAGTGCTGCGTTTCATCTTTCGGAACTGGTTGCTTCTAGAGGAGGAGCTGCAGACATTAGTTCTTGTATACCCTAAGGTGATGTGCATTTTCCGAACCCAACACCTTGCTGTTGTCGCTGGTGCTGCTGGCGCAGGCGCCGCTACCAGCACTAGTACAAGGACCTATAAGAATGATGATGCTGTTAATGCTATGTGTGAGTTTCCTTACGGCTGATGTCTTCCTCCGGTTCTGTCATGGTCTTTGGTACAACCTGGATAAACCTAGGGCCAAAAGAACGTAATTTTGTATCTGGAACAAATCATATTGCCATGCAAGGGAAGCAAATACATTTATATGTTTTCTGTGCAGAGTAAATACTGATTGCTTTTGCATGTAGGTCACAAATGTTAGGCAGCTTTATTTCTACACTGCAACTTAGATTTCAGTCTGGACACACCCCACCCAAATCTAACTCTCTCTGCAAACATTACATCTGCCCCACCTGCAGTTGTGCCCAGATTCACAGTTACTTGCTTTTTTTGCTTTACTCCCATCTCATAATAAGGTTCAATGTCTCCTATACTTTATCATAGTGTCAGCCTTGGCCACTATTTTACCACTATCAAGAGTAGCAGTGCCATCAATTTCTATATCCCTTGTGCCATTTTTGTGCTGCATAGTGATTAAAGATTCCTCGAGGAGTAATAGAGGGATTGGCACATTTATAATAGCAGCATTCCTGTGTTTCCATAGATAGACTATCTGAGCAGTTGGCATTAGTTTCCCAAGATTGACTTTAAGCTTGAACAGCGGACGGCAACCTTTTGCTACCAGTGTGCCGGCTAAAATCTAAGTAATACTAACTGCATAGTGTGTGTGTGTGTGTGTGTGTGTGTGTGTGTGTGTGTGTGTGTGTGTGTGTGTGTGTGTGTGTGTGTGTGTGTGTGTATGTACACACATATATATATATATATAGTGCTTTGATGAAGTCAGACTGGTGTTTTGTAGACACCACAATGAAACGTGTTGGTCATCTTTGTACTGATCTTATAGGCTGGTGACAACTTATGTTTGGAGACACAGTGGTAGACAAGCTTTGAGAAAAGCCTTTCGGCCTTATTCAGGTATGTTAATAAACCAAAAAAGCACACTAATGGGCAAAACCATGTGCACTGCAAAGGGGGGGGGGGGCAGATGTAACATGTGCAGAGAGATTAGATTTGGGTGGGGTGTGTTCAAACTGAAATCTAAATTGCAGTGTAGAAATAAAGCAGCTAATATTTATCATGCACAGAAACAATATAACCCACCCAAATCTAACTCTCTCTGCACATGTTACATCTGCCCCACCTGCATTGCAACATGGTTTTGCCCATTAGTGTGCTTTTTTCATTTGCTAACAAACCTGAATAACCCCCAATATTCCTTATTGTTTTGTGGGTCTTTTGTTTCTTTAAATAAATAATACATGATTTTTTGACAAACACGAAGACTACTAATAATCAGAACAATTATAATAAACTCTTATTTAATATGGAATAATTATAAGATTTCTTAGTACATGTTTGGCCAAAAATGCAAGCCCACCTCCCACGACAAGGTGAACCTTTATCAGGTGGTTCCCTAACATCCCTAATACTGACACATTATATACATTTATCCAGGACTTATCTTTCTTAGTGCTCATTCTGATGTGTAGACTGCTATGCCAGGACCATACACTTATATTTTATTGAGAGAATCACCAGAAGCAAGGTGAAAGGACTCTGGAAAGATCCATTATTGCTCCTGGTTCAGATAAGCTTTATATTGTATTTATGTGGTACAGGGCAATCTTTGTTACTTATGGGCCCTACACACTTAAAGATGTAACTGAACGATATGAACGTTCTCTTTCATTAATGAACGAGAACTCGTTCATATCTTTCAGTGTGTAGGCATCAACGATGAACGATGCGCGGCCCAGCGCTCGTTCTTCATTGGTGCTTCGTCGCTTATGCATGCAGGCCAATATGGACAATTTCGTCCATATTAGCTTGTACTGCTATGGAGGCGGATAACGGGTGAGTGAAGAAACTTCACTCCCCCCGTCACCCCTGCCCCCCCGTGCCGCTGCGTCACCCGTCGGCCGTATCAGCCATCGGGGCACCTCGGCGGCACATCACCATGTGTGTAGGGCCCTTAAGTGTTTGACTTTCACGTGGCGTTATTGATAGATATATTGTGCTAGGAGGCTCCCGTGTTGTTGGCATGAAATAAATAAATAAATATATATATAATGAATTAATTTTATAAATATTTGTTAATTTATCATGCCAGTGACAGATTAATGTGTAGTCACCAGATCAATAGTTCTGGAAGGCATGAGCATTCCTTTTTTTAGAACAATACATGTTATTTGTCTACTACCAAGCACAGATGCAACACATAAATCACTTGTCTGAATCAATGACTTCTACTGCACCAAGAACAGAACAGGCGAGAGTAGGCGAAGTAGTGAGACCGGTAGGCCCAAAAAAGTTGGTGGCAATCAGCAAGGCTTATGCACTGACCTAGTATATAGGTAAATTGTCGGCTTAGACTTCTTGGTATTGTTTGATATCCAGCGTATTGAGCATCTGAGTTTCTTACACTGCGTGTTGGCCAGGCTGCCTGGTGGACTTCCATAAAAGCCTCACTGCTGGAATTCATTGTGGTTTTACAAATAGTTCTGTCATTCTGTCTCTCCTGGTCAGGCTTTTGCTGCAAGCTGGCATAGACATCAATCGGCAAACCAAATCTGGAACAGCTCTGCACGAAGCAGCCCTGTGCGGGAAAACGGAGGTGGTGAGACTTCTTCTGGATGTAAGTATCCTTATATCTTCCATACTGGGGATGCTGCTTTTCCTTTTTGCTTGTTACATATGAAGACAAAGAACATGAAATTACCATCGTTACATTTATAAATAAGCACTTATAAAGCTATTATCCGTCTCAGATTTATTACATCTTAGCCCAGTGCTTCCCAATCTCAAGGCACCCTAACAGTCCAGGTTTTAAGGATATCGATTGTTAAGCACAGTTGATTAAAGCAAAATGACTCAGGTATTAATTAAGTCACCTGTGCTCAACCATGGATATCCTTAAAACCTGTGTTAGGGTGCCTTAAGGACCGACTTTTGGGAAACATTGGGGCAGATGTATTAACCTGGAGAAGGCATAAGGAAGTGATAAACCAGTGATAAGTGCATGGTGATAAATGCACCAGCCAATCAGCTCCAGTATGTAAATTAACAGTTAGGAGTTGATTGGCTGGTGTGTTATCACCTTGCACATATCACTGGTTTATCACTTCCTTATGCCATCTCCAGGTTAATACATCTGCCCCATTGTCTTAGCCCTAGTGCCCCCATGCTCTTTAACTCACTTACCAATTTATTTACTCTACAGAATGTAAGGTAATGACTATGGTGCAATGGGCTGGTGTGATGGCTTATATTGCTCTGTTACTGCACGGTACGTACAGTGGGAGTGAGGTTTATTGTCTTAGCTTGGTTTTAAACTGCATAAATAACGTCTTTATAAATGTGAAACAATTTGTAATTACAGCATATTATTTTTAATAAGTATATCTTGACACTTATCTAGCTTTTATATTCTTAAGCTTTATGTGGTGTTTTAGGACTTTTTTAGTAGTCAGTAGAATATTTAATATTCATACGGGTATTCAAAAGAAACAGGAATCGTGGGATGCTTGTAATACGGGCTTCCGCCGCTAGGTGGATGTTTGCTGAATCCTTCATAGCCAGTGTACCCCACTGATGTCGCAGGGGAAGGTAGCGTTTGGCTGCAATTATTCTTTTTTCCAACGAGTTATTCACTCTTTCGCCTATTTTTGTGATGGCTGATTCACACAAACAACGTACTACTGTGAAGTTTTGATTCCTTTTTGGGGAAAAATGCAGTGGAAACGGTTATTATGCTACAAACAGCTACAAAGTATTCATTTAGACGTTTTGAAAAGGTTACGTCACGATTTGAGGAAAAAAGGTCCCGATTTGTGGCGAACAGGTGACTGGTTCTTCCGTCATGACAGCGCACCTGCCCACACAGCGGTGAGTATTAAGCAATTTTGAACCAAAAATGACATGACACCTTTGCCTCACCCGATCTCGTCCGGGGCGACTTTTCTTTATTTCCTCGGATGAAAAAAGACCTTAATGGAAAACTTTTTGCTGATATTGAAGAGGTGAAACAAAAAACGGGAAAAGTACTAAAAGGCATCAACAAAGATGAACTTAAAAAACGTTTTGAGCAATGGAAAAAACGTTTGGACATATGTATTGATTAAAGTGGAGAGTACTTTGAGGGTGACTAAAGTTTCAAAATGTACAAATAAATATTTAATTAATAAATCATTAATTCCTGTGTCTTTTAGGTACCCCTCGTATATTAAACCAGGTGCTCACATGCAGCCTCTAAATCCTCTATAATATATTTATGCAAGAGGTGGCACATTGTATTCATAAGGGGTAAAATGGAACAAGCATAATGACAATATTTTGATAATGACAACATTTGAAATGAATTAGTGCATTTTATAAATAAATTTAACCGACATTCATCCTTACATCATGGCATTATCTTGGCGCGGGGTAGATGCACCAAGCACTGAAGAATGGAGAAGTTGCCCATAGAAATCAATCAACTGCTACCTATCATTTTATAGAATGTATCACATATTCAGCAATCTAACGTTATATTCTCCGGCTACAAGTCCCACACCCCCATATTAAATACTTGATGCTAGGGTGGCCAAACCCGGGAACGGGATCCCGGGATTTGGGCCTAAAATTGCCCGGGGGTTCAATCCCGGGATTGGAGTTTCCAATCCGAGGGATTTCGGGATTAGAAAGTCCCCTTGTTTTTCAGTGCCAGGCATCGTTGCGCGACCCTATGCCGTGCGCACAGTGCAGTGTGAAGTCAGCGATCACACTGCGCAGTCTGACGCCAGCCACCCGCGCTGCCTGGACCACACCCGCCACCCACCGCATGCAGCAAGTGAACCCACCCGCACTCCCAGAGGAAGGGCTAGTCCGGGAAAGAGGGAGGGGGAAGGGGGGGGGGGGTTTGCACTGAAGATTTTAATCTTAAAATCTTCAAAACAATCCCAGGAATTGGTCATTTTTCAATCCCGATATCCAGGATTGAAAAAAAGGCCTGGGATTGGCCACCCTACTTGATACCCATAGATGAATTACTGGGAGCCGGGATAATAAATGCTATTGCTGACTCTTTTCCATCACCAATAATACTGTATAATGGAATCCGTTGCCATGGCTTTGCTCATTCAGAATAAGATGTATATATAATCAAGTGCTGATAATGAGGAACAATGAGCTTTGTCATCTTGTATTCAGGAACAGTGTAGAACGATGAAAGTTAGGAAGAATGATCAATTAGTGATGAGCGCCTGAAATTTTTCGGGTTTTGTGTTTTGGTTTTGGGTTCGGTTCCGCGGCCGTGTTTTGGGTTCGACCGCGTTTTGGCAAAACCTCACCGAATTTTTTTTGTCGGATTCGGGTGTGTTTTGGATTCGGGTGTTTTTTTCAAAAAACCCTAAAAAACAGCTTAAATCATAGAATTTGGGGGTCATTTTGATCCCATATTATTATTAACCTCAAAAACCATAATTTCCACTCATTTTCAGTCTATTCTGAATACCTCACACCTCACAATATTATTTTTAGTCCTAAAATTTGCACCGAGGTCGCTGGATGACTAAGCTAAGCGACCCTAGTGGCCGACACAAACACCTGGCCCATCTAGGAGTGGCACTGCAGTGTCACGCAGGATGTCCCTTCCAAAAAACCCTCCCCAAACAGCACATGACGCAAAGAAAAAAAGAGGCGCAATGAGGTAGCTGTGTGAGTAAGATTAGCGACCCTAGTGGCCGACACAAACACCGGGCCCATTTAGGAGTGGCACTGCAGTGTCACGCAGGATGTCCCTTCCAAAAAACCCTCCCCAAACAGCACATGACGCAAAGAAAAAAAGAGGCGCAATGAGGTAGCTGTGTGAGTAAGATTAGCGACCCTAGTGGCCGACACAAACACCTGGCCCATCTAGGAGTGGCACTGCAGTGTCACGCAGGATGTCCCTTCCAAAAAACCCTCCCCAAACAGCACATGACGCAAAGAAAAAAAGAGGCGCAATGAGGTAGCTGTGTGAGTAAGATTAGCGACCCTAGTGGCCGACACAAACACCGGGCCCATTTAGGAGTGGCACTGCAGTGTCACGCAGGATGTCCCTTCCAAAAAACCCTCCCCAAACAGCACATGACGCAAAGAAAAAAAGAGGCGCAATGAGGTAGCTGTGTGAGTAAGATTAGCGACCCTAGTGGCCGACACAAACACCGGGCCCATCTAGGAGTGGCACTGCAGTGTCACGCAGGATGGCCCTTCCAAAAAACCCTCCCCAAACAGCACATGACGCAAAGAAAAAAAGAGGCGCAATGAGGTAGCTGTGTGAGTAAGATTAGCGACCCTAGTGGCCGACACAAACACCGGGCCCATCTAGGAGTGGCACTGCAGTGTCACGCAGGATGGCCCTTCCAAAAAACCCTCCCCAAACAGCACATGACGCAAAGAAAAAAAGAGGCGCAATGAGGTAGCTGTGTGAGTAAGATTAGCGACCCTAGTGGCCGACACAAACACCGGGCCCATCTAGGAGTGGCACTGCAGTGTCACGCAGGATGGCCCTTCCAAAAAACCCTCCCCAAACAGCACATGACGCAAAGAAAAAAAGAGGCGCAATGAGGTAGCTGACTGTGTGAGTAAGATAAGCGACCCTAGTGGCCGACACAAACACCGGGCCCATTTAGGAGTGGCACTGCAGTGTCACGCAGGATGTCCCTTCCAAAAAACCCTCCCCAAACAGCACATGACGCAAAGAAAAATAAAAGAAAAAAGAGGTGCAAGATGGAATTGTCCTTGGGCCCTCCCACCCACCCTTATGTTGTATAAACAAAACAGGACATGCACACTTTAACCAACCCATCATTTCAGTGACAGGGTCTGCCACACGACTGTGACTGATATGACGGGTTGGTTTGGACCCCCCCCAAAAAAGAAGCAATTAATCTCTCCTTGCACAAACTGGCTCTACAGAGGCAAGATGTCCACCTCATCATCATCCTCCGATATATCACCGTGTACATCCCCCTCCTCACAGATTATCAATTCGTCCCCACTGGAATCCACCATCTCAGCTCCCTGTGTACTTTGTGGAGGCAATTGCTGCTGGTCAATGTCTCCGCGGAGGAATTGATTATAATTCATTTTAATGAACATCATCTTCTCCACATTTTCTGGATGTAACCTCGTACGCCGATTGCTGACAAGGTGAGCGGCGGCACTAAACACTCTTTCGGAGTACACACTTGTGGGAGGGCAACTTAGGTAGAATAAAGCCAGTTTGTGCAAGGGCCTCCAAATTGCCTCTTTTTCCTGCCAGTATAAGTATGGACTGTGTGACGTGCCTACTTGGATGCGGTCACTCATATAATCCTCCACCATTCTTTCAATGGTGAGAGAATCATATGCAGTGACAGTAGACGACATGTCCGTAATCGTTGTCAGGTCCTTCAGTCCGGACCAGATGTCAGCATCAGCAGTCGCTCCAGACTGCCCTGCATCACCGCCAGCGGGTGGGCTCGGAATTCTGAGCCTTTTCCTCGCACCCCCAGTTGCGGGAGAATGTGAAGGAGGAGATGTTGACAGGTCGCGTTCCGCTTGACTTGACAATTTTCTCACCAGCAGGTCTTTCAACCCCAGCAGACTTGTGTCTGCCGGAAAGAGAGATCCAAGGTAGGTTTTAAATCTAGGATCGAGCACGGTGGCCAAAATGTAGTGCTCTGATTTCAACAGATTGACCACCCGTGAATCCTTGTTAAGCGAATTAAGGGCTCCATCCACAAGTCCCACATGCCTAGCGGAATCGCTCCGTGTTAGCTCCTCCTTCAATGTCTCCAGCTTCTTCTGCAAAAGCCTGATGAGGGGAATGACCTGACTCAGGCTGGCAGTGTCTGAACTGACTTCACGTGTGGCAAGTTCAAAGGGCAGCAGAACCTTGCACAACGTTGAAATCATTCTCCACTGCGCTTGAGACAGGTGCATTCCACCTCCTATATCGTGCTCAATTGTATAGGCTTGAATGGCCTTTTGCTGCTCCTCCAACCTCTGAAGCATATAGAGGGTTGAATTCCACCTCGTTACCACTTCTTGCTTCAGATGATGGCAGGGCAGGTTCAGTAGTTTTTGGTGGTGCTCCAGTCTTCTGTACGTGGTGCCTGCACGCCGAAAGTGTCCCGCAATTCTTCTGGCCACCGACAGCATCTCTTGCACGCCCCTGTCGTTTTTTAAATAATTCTGCACCACCAAATTCAAGGTATGTGCAAAACATGGGACGTGCTGGAATTTGCCCATATTTAATGCACACACACTATTGCTGGCGTTGTCCGATGCCACAAATCCACAGGAGAGTCCAATTGGGGTAAGCCATTCCGCGATGATCTTCCTCAGTTGCCGTAAGAGGTTTTCAGCTGTGTGCGTATTCTGGAAAGCGGTGATACAAAGCGTAGCCTGCCTAGGAAAGAGTTGGCGTTTGCGAGATGCTGCTACTGGTGCCGCCGCTGCTGTTCTTGCGGCGGGAGTCCATACATCTACCCAGTGGGCTGTCACAGTCATATAGTCCTGACCCTGCCCTGCTCCACATGTCCACATGTCCGTGGTTAAGTGGACATTGGGTACAGCTGCATTTTTTAGGACACTGGTGACTCTTTTTCTGAGGTCTGTGTACATTTTCGGTATCGCCTGCCTAGAGAAATGGAACCTAGATGGTATTTGGTACCGGGGACACAGTACCTCCAACAAGTCTCTAGTTGGCTCTGCAGTAATGATGGATACCGGAACCACGTTTCTCACCACCCAGGATGCCAAGGCCTCAGTTATCCGCTTTGCAGTAGGATGACTGCTGTGATATTTCATCTTCCTCGCAAAGGACTGTTGGACAGTCAATTGCTTGGTGGAAGTAGTAAAAGTGGTCTTACGACTTCCCCTCTGGGATGACCATCGACTCCCAGCAGCAACAACAGCAGCGCCAGCAGCAGTAGGCGTTACACGCAAGGATGCATCGGAGGAATCCCAGGCAGGAGAGGAATCGTCAGAATTGCCAGTGACATGGCCTGCAGGACTATTGGCATTCCTGGGGAAGGAGGAAATTGACACTGAGGGAGTTGGTGGGGTGGTTTGCGTGAGCTTGGTTACAAGAGGAAGGGATTTACTGGTCAGTGGACTGCTTCCGCTGTCACCCAAAGTTTTTGAACTTGTCACTGACTTATTATGAATGCGCTGCAGGTGACGTATAAGGGAGGATGTTCCGAGGTGGTTAACGTCCTTACCCCTACTTATTACAGCTTGACAAAGGGAACACACGGCTTGACACCTGTTGTCCGCATTTCTGTTGAAATACCTCCACACCGAAGAGCTGATTTTTTTGGTATTTTCACCAGGCATGTCAACGGCCATATTCCTCCCACGGACAACAGGTGTCTCCCCGGGTGCCTGACTTAAACAAACCACCTCACCATCAGAATCCTCCTGGTCAATTTCCTCCCCAGCGCCAGCAACACCCATATCCTCCTCATCCTGGTGTACTTCAACACTGACATCTTCAATCTGACTATCAGGAACTGGACTGCGGGTGCTCCTTCCAGCACTTGCAGGGGGCGTGCAAATGGTGGAAGGCGCATGCTCTTCACGTCCAGTGTTGGGAAGGTCAGGCATCGCAACCGACACAATTGGACTCTCCTTGTGGATTTGGGATTTCGAAGAACGCACAGTTCTTTGCGGTGCTACTGCTTTTGCCAGCTTGAGTCTTTTCATTTTTCTAGCGAGAGGCTGAGTGCCTCCATCCTCATGTGAAGCTGAACCACTAGCCATGAACATAGGCCAGGGCCTCAGCCGTTCCTTGCCACTCCGTGTGGTAAATGGCATATTGGCAAGTTTACGCTTCTCCTCCGACAATTTTATTTTAGGTTTTGGAGTCCTTTTTTTACTGATATTTGGTGTTTTGGATTTGACATGCTCTGTACTATGACATTGGGCATCGGCCTTGGCAGACGACGTTGCTGGCATTTCATCGTCTCGGCCATGACTAGTGGCAGCAGCTTCAGCACGAGGTGGAAGTGGATCTTGATCTTTCCCTAATTTTGGAACCTCAACATTTTTGTTCTCCATATTTTAATAGGCACAACTAAAAGGCACCTCAGGTAAACAATGGAGATGGATGGATACTAGTATACAATTATGGACGGACTGCCGAGTGCCGACACAGAGGTAGCTACAGCCGTGGACTACCGTACTGTACTGTCTCTGCTGCTAATATAGACTGGTTGATAAAGAGATGTAGTAGTATGTATGTATAAAGAAGAAAGAAAAAAAAACCACGGGTAGGTGGTATACAATTATGGACGGACTGCCGAGTGCCGACACAGAGGTAGCTACAGCCGTGGACTACCGTACTGTACTGTGTCTGCTGCTAATATAGACTGGTTGATAAAGAGATGTAGTAGTATGTATGTATAAAGAAGAAAGAAAAAAAAACCACGGGTAGGTGGTATACAATTATGGACGGACTGCCGAGTGCCGACACAGAGGTAGCTACAGCCGTGGACTACCGTACTGTACTGTGTCTGCTGCTAATATAGACTGGTTGATAAAGAGATGTAGTAGTATGTATGTATAAAGAAGAAAGAAAAAAAAACCACGGGTAGGTGGTATACAATTATGGACGGACTGCCGAGTGCCGACACAGAGGTAGCTACAGCCGTGGACTACCGTACTGTACTGTGTCTGCTGCTAATATAGACTGGTTGATAAAGAGATGTAGTAGTATGTATGTATAAAGAAGAAAGAAAAAAAAACCTCGGGTAGGTGGTATACAATTATGGACGGACTGCCGAGTGCCGACACAGAGGTAGCTACAGCCGTGAACTACCGTACTGTACTGTGTCTGCTGCTAATATAGACTGGTTGATAAAGAGATGTAGTAGTATGTATGTATAAAGAAGAAAGAAAAAAAAACCACGGGTAGGTGGTATACAATTATGGACGGACTGCCGAGTGCCGACACAGAGGTAGCTACAGCCGTGAACTACCGTACTGTGTCTGCTGCGACTGGATGATAAATAATGATATAAAAAATATATATATATCACTACTGCAGCCGGACAGGTATATATTATATAATGACGGACCTGCTGGACACTGTCTGTCAGCAGAATGAGTTTTTTATAGAATAAAAAAAAAAACACCACACAAGTGAAGTCACACGACGAGTGTTTAACTTTTTCAGGCAATCACAATATAGTATACTACTAACTATACTGGTGGTCAGTGTGGTCAGGTCACTGGTCAGTCACACTGGCAGTGGCACTCCTGCAGCAAAAGTGTGCACTGTTTAATTTTAATATAATATGTACTCCTGGCTCCTGCTATAACCTATAACTGGCACTGCAGTGCTCCCCAGTCTCCCCCACAATTATAAGCTGTGTGAGCTGAGCACAGTCAGATATATATACATAGATGATGCAGCACACTGGGCTGAGCAGTGCACACAGATATGGTATGTGACTGAGTCACTGTGTGTATCGTTTTTTTCAGGCAGAGAACGGATATATTAAATATAACTGCACTGTCTGGTGGTCACTGTGGTCAGTCACTAGTAAACTCTGCACTCTCTACACTTCTACAGTACTCCTAAACTCCAGTAAATCAGGTCAATCTCTCTCTCTCTCTCTCTTCTAATCTAAATGGAGAGGACGCCAGCCACGTCCTCTCCCTATCAATCTCAATGCACGTGTGAAAATGGCGGCGACGCGCGGCTCCTTATATAGAATCCGAGTCTCGCGAGAATCCGACAGCGTCATGATGACGTTCGGGCGCGCTCGGGTTAACCGAGCAAGGCGGGAGGATCCGAGTCTGCTCGGACCCGTGAAAAAAACCATGAAGTTCGGGCGGGTTCGGATTCAGAGAAACCGAACCCGCTCATCTCTATGATCAATGCCTGTTTTTTTATTAAATTTTTAAATATGTATCTGAAAATCTTCCACTACACATCACACATTAGTAATGAAATGAGTCAGATGCCAGTGATTTTGGATGTAAAGTGTAGGCCTCGCGTCCCCACATAGTACACAGATATGGATATAGTCTCATACAGTCTTTTTTGGAAATTTACAAGTTGTTTTTATCATGTTGCATCTAAAAAAAAAAACCCTGTTTCTGATGTGTATATGGCCCGGGGGGTTTGGTTCCTGCAGAGTGAAGTCTAGTTTTTTGATCTGCTGGTCCCTAGAGTTTGGGAGTCCCTAGGTGCCAGGCTGCTGCTCCGTACATCAAAGGCAGACCCGGGGGGACCATGTTGGATAAGACAGGCTGCTATTGGGGAAGGGGGCTTGTGGCTTTCTTCTGTGTAACACCAAACTAACCATACCCAAACAGTGTTTCTCTTACGTTCTTTCCCAGCAGAAGTAGGATAGAAGATTTGCGTTATGCAGTGCCAGATGTTAGTCCTAATTTATTTATTTATTATTTATTTATTACCAGTTATTTATATAGTGCACACATATTCCACAGCGCTTTACAGAGAATATTTGGCCATTCACATCAATCCCCGCCCCAGTGGAGCTACATTGTATGCTAGTCAGATTATGTGGCTGTGCTGTAATATACTGGTCAAACTCTGGGCTGCATTGTATATTGTCAGATTATGTGACTGTGCTGTATACTGGTCAGACTGTGGCCTGCATTGTATACTGGTCAGATTATGTATCTGTGCTGTATACTGATCAGACTGTGGCCTGCATTGTATATTGGTGGTCATTCCGAGTTGTTCGCTTGTTGACGATTTTCGCTATGCTGCGATTTGCTGCTAAATGCGCATGGTACGCAGCGCGCATGCGCTTAGTTATTTTACTAAAAATTTAGTAGTTTTGCTGTTGCTTCAGCTGCGCTTTTCAGTCGCACTGCTGATTGGTGAGTGATTGACAGGAAGTGGGTGTTTCTGGGTGGTAACTGAGCATTTTTCGGGAGTGTGCTAAAAAACGGAGGCTTGTCAGGCTAAAACGCAGGAGTGTCTGGAGAAACGGGGGAGTGGCTGGCCGAACGCAGGGCGTGTTTGTGACGTCAAACCAGGAACTAAACGGACTGAGCTGATCGCAATCTAGGAGTAGGTCTGGAGCTACTCAGAAACTGCAAGAAAATATTTATTAGCAATTCTGCTAATCTTTCGTTAGCAAATCTGCTATGCTAAGATACACTCACAGAGGGCAGCGGCTTAGCGTGTGCACTGCTGCTAAAAGCAGCTAGCGAGCGAACAACTCGGAATGAGGGCCATTGTCAGATTATGTGGCAGTGCTGTAGTGTACACTGGTCAGACTGTGGGCTGCATTGTATACTGGTCAGATTATGTGGCAGTGCTGTACACTGGACAGACTAGGCTGCATTGTATACTGGTCAGATTATGTGGCAGTGCTGTACACTGGTCAGACTGTGGGCTGCATTATATACAAGTCAGACCGTGAGGCTGCATTGTATACTGGTCAGACCGTAGGGCTGCATTATATACTGGTCAGATTATGTATCTGTGCTGTATCCTGGTCAGACTGGGATGCATTGTATACTGTTCAGATTATGTGGCAGTGCTGTACTGCAACATAATCTGAGGCAGGCTGTCAGTCGTCCATGCATGCAGCTCAATCCCCTCAATCCCAGCAGAGCAGATCGTTCGTCATTCAGATTGTTTGTAACACAGCTCAGTGTGTACACTCAATATCAGTTGTCAGGGACTCAAGGGAAATGACTCATCTTCCAAAATGTTCATCTTTCAAGTCCTCTAGTGTGTACGGGCCTCTGTACTCTATACTGATCAGATTGTGCGGCTACGCTTAATATTGGTCACATCATAAGGCTACATTGTACACTACTGATGAGGTGCTTGGGGCTACAATGTATTGATATGCAGACGTTCTATAGGGCCCTACACACTTGGCGATAACGATGACAGATATGAACGATATCGTTCAGAAATAAACAATAAATCGTTCATATCAGTCAGTGTGTATACATCAACGATGAACGATGCACAGCCCTCGTTTATACATGCAAGTCAATTTGGACGATATATATGTATGTACTGTCATATCGTCCAACACCAGCATCTCTCTATAGACATCTGTAATCTCTATTATATGAGTTCCTGACTCTCACCCATTTAGCTTTCAAAAATGAAACTGGGAAGGAACAGAATACATAGTTCCACGTGCCCATTGCCCTAACGGATATTCCCTCCCAAAATCAAACGTTCCGTTTTGGGTGAAATTAGGTGAGATAAACAAGAAACCTTTATTTACCTGACCTGCCTGGAGTAGATATTGGGTGAACAATCCTAAAACTAGTAGAGTTGTCAAAGCTCCTCCCCCATGAGCATCCCATTCAAGTAAATGAGATAAGGAACCTACATATGGAGCCTCGCTCATCTGGCCTTCTCTGCTGCGCCATGGTGCACCAAGGTTTATTAGCATAAGCCTTTCATCTATTGTTCTCAGCTGCAATACAATACAGAGAGAACAATACAGCAGGGGATTAAGTCATTACAGCAGCGGATTAAGGGGGTCATTCTGAGTTGATCGCATGGTAGCAGTTTTTTGCAGCCGTGTGATCAGATAGTCGCCGCCTATGGGGGAGTGTATTTTAGCATAGCAAGTGTGCGATCGCTTGTGCAGGGGAGCTGTACAAAAAGTTTTTGAGCAGTTTCTGAGTAGCTCTGAACTTAGTCAGCCGCTGCGATCACTTCAGCCTGTCAGGTCCCGAAATTGACGTCGGACACCCGCCCCGCTTGGATGCGCCTGCGTTTTCCACGGCACTCCCAGAAAACGGTCAGTTGCCACCCAGAAACGCCTTCCTGCTGTCAGTCACCTTGCGATCGCTGCTGCAATTGCGTTCTTCGCAAGGTCCCACGCTGTCCGGCGTTTCCCGTCGCCGGGCAGTGACGCGCCTGTGCATTGTGGTCGCAGCGCTTGCGCAGTTCAGACCCGAGCAACTGCAGCGTACGATCGGGTCTGAATGACCCCCTAAATCCGACAGCACTGGCTCAGTTAATCCTGTTAAAGGGATAGATGAGCAGGGCTCCATGTGTAAGCAGACATCTTGGGTGCTGTGACCATTCCACAGGATCTATTGTTTGGGGAAGGTAGGCGGCCTCTATATGGGATCTTTGACCTTCAGGCCTGCACTGTGAGCATGCTTTTCCCCTGCCACTAAATGATGATGCATGAGTGGGGCAGGGAGCAGTTTGGCTGCCTGTTTTTCACACTGGTCTGTATAGTTTGTCTTTGCAATGCCGTTTTATGTGATGTATGGCTCCGTTGTTTTGCAGAGTGGGATTAATGCCCATGTGAGGAACACCTACAGCCAGTCAGCACTAGATATTGTCAATCAGTTTACAGGCACCCAGGCCAGCAAAGAGATCAAACAGATGTTACGAGGTAAGGAACAGATGGAGCAATATAAAACATGGCTACTGCCACTGCTAAGACAGGTGTCATTCAGAAAGCATGTCATTGGCTTGTTGTATCATTTCTAATTTTTTTAAAGGACGTGCAAAGCTCCAAGGTGGTAAAAAAGAAAGGTAGAGGCCCAGATTTATCAAGCTTTAGAGAGTGATAAAGTACCAACCAATCAGCTCATAACTGCCATGTTACAGGCTGGGTTTGAAAAATGACAGGAGCTGACTGGTTGGTACTTTATCACCGTGCAATTTATCACTCTCCAAGGCTTGGTAAATCTGAGCCTAGGGGAGAGATGTACTTAACAGTGAAAAGAGTGGAGAAGTGAGCCAGTGGAGAAGTTGCCCATGGCAACCAATCAGCTGCTCTTTATAATTTTATACTATCCCAATTATAAATGTTACTTCAATGCGGATTGGTTGCCATGGGCAACTTTAGCACTGGCTCACTTCTCCACTCTTTTTACTGCTTCGTATTCTCCCCCTAAGGGGTATATTCAATTAATACCGGCACTTTCCGACAGGAAAAACCGCCACTTGTCGAAAACCACGTGGATTGGAGAGTTACTCGCCGATCCACGTGTTTCTGTCGGAAGCACGGCTGTTTCCGACAGTTTAAGAATAATGCAGATTCGACTTGTTAACATTGTCGGAATGCTGGCTGTTTGCGTCCAGCATTGCATCTGACATGAATTGAATACACCCCAAAGTCTTTCATTTCATCTGCTAAATTAATTTATAAACATCAATAGCAACAGTGACACCTGCAGGCAACATCACATTACTGCATGGCTTGTGGATTATAGTGTACTTGCTAAGTGTGACTGTTCTTTCTTCCCCAGATGCCTCAGCAGCTCTGCAGGTCAGGGCGATGAAGGATTACTGCAATAATTACGATCTGACAAGTCTCAATATTAAAATGGGAGATGTTATCACGGTGAGTCTCTATTCAAACACTGCCTACTGTCTCCAGAACTGTAATAAGCATGAACGGCCACGGCTTGATACATTTTTTAGGTTGTTATTATAGGCTACCACCATGTTAAGATCTTAATATCAACCTAATGGCACGTAACAGGTAAAATAATTATCCCCTGTGTATCCATTCCATTATGTTAACTTACCTCTTCCTCATATTGCTCCTAGTTGAGAGTAATAACCAGAGTGGGAGTAATATCATTTCTCTAACGTCCTAGAGGAGGCTGGGACTCCGTAAAGACCATGGGGATAGACGGGCTACGCAGGAGACATGGGCACTTTAAGAAAGACTTTGACTCTGGGTGTGCACTGGCTCCTCCCTCTATGCCCCTCCTCCAGACCTCAGTTTGATACTGTGCCCAGACTGGGTGCATTTCAGGAGCTCTCCTGAGTTTCCTGTAAGAAAGCATTTTTGTTAGGTTTTTTATTTTCAGGGAGCCTGCTGGCAACAGACTCCCTGCATCGAGGGACTGAGGAGAGAGAAACAGACCCACTTCTCTGAGTTCAGGGCTCTGTTTCTTAGGCTACTGGACACCATTAGCTCCAGAGGGATCGGTACGCAGGTCTCAACCTCGCCGTCCGTCCCAGAGCCGCGCCGCCGTCCTCCTCGCAGAGCCGGAAGAAAGAAGCCTGGTGAGTATGTAATCCGACGGAAAAAGCGCAGGAACTCATGACTCTAGTCATGAACCTGTTGAAACCAAAACAAGTGTCAGTACATCATTGCACTCAAGTTCTGGGAAAGATGGTAGCAACATACGAAGCCATTCCATACGGCAGATTCCATGCAAGGACCTTCCAATGGGACCTATTGGACAAATGGTCCGAGTTGCATCTGCAATTGCATCAGCGGATCACCCTGTCCCCCAGGGCCAGAGTATCTCTCCTGTGGTGGCTAAACAGTGCTCACCTTCTAGAGGGCCGCAGGTTCGGCATTCAGGACTGGATCCTGGAGAACACGGACGCGAGCCTCCGAGGTTGGGGAGCAGTCACACAGGGAAGAAATTTCCAAGGACTTTGGTCAAGTCAAGAGACTTGTCTTCACATCAACATCCTGGAACTAAGGGCCATATACAACGCCCTACGTCAAGCGGAGATCTTACTTCGCAATCGACCAGTTCTGATCCAGTCAGACAACATCACCGCAGTAGCTCATGTAAACCGCCAAGGCGGCACAAGGAGCAGAGTGGCAATGGCGGAAGCCACCAGAATTCTTCGCTGGGCGGAGAATCATGTAAGCGCTCTGTCAGCAGTGTTCATTCCGGGAGTGGACAACTGGGAAGCAGACTTCCTCAGCAGACACGATCTGCATCCGGGAGAGTGGGGACTTCATCAGGAAGTCTTCGCGGAGATTGCAAGTCGGTGGGGACTACCCCAAATAGTCATGATGGCATCCCGTCTCAACAAAAAGCTATTGCGCCAGGTCAAGAGACCCTCAGGCGGTAGCTGTGGACGCCCTAGTGACACCGTGGGTGTTCCAGTCGGTATATGTGTTTCCTCCTCTTCCTCTCATACCCAAGGTGTTGAGGATAATAAGAAAAAGAGGAGTGAGAACAATTCTCATTGTTCCAGATTGGCCACGAAGGACCTGGTATCCGGATCTGCAAGAAATGCTCACAGAAGATCCGTGGCCTCTTCCTCTAAGGCAGGACCTGTTACAACAAGGTCCCTGTCTGTTCCAAGACTTACCACAGCTGCGTTTGACGGCATGGCGGTTGAACGCCGGATCCTAGCGGAAAAAGGTATTCCGGATGAGGTCAATCCTACGCTAATAAAGGCTAGGAAGGACGTGACGTCTAAACATTATCACCAAATATGGCGAAAATATGTTTCTTGGTGTGAGGCCAGGAATGCTCCTACGGAAGAATTCCATCTAGGCCGTTTTCTTCACTTCCTACAAACTGGAGTGAATTTGGGCCTAAAATTAGGCTCCATTAAAGTTCAGATTTCGGCCTTATCCATTTTCTTTCAAAAGGAATTGGCCTCTTTACCTGAAGTACAGACTTTTGTGAAGGGAGTACTGCATATTCAGCCTCCTTTTGTACCTCCGGTGGCGCCTTGGGACCTTAACGTGGTGTTAGATTTCCTTAAGTCACATTGGTTTGAACCACTTAAAACAGTGGAGTTGAAATATCTCACTTGGAAGGTGGTCATGTTGTTAGCCTTGGCTTCGGCTAGGCGAGTTTCGGAATTGGCGGCTTTATCACATAAAAGCCCCTATCTGGTTTTCGGGTGGTATTCATGTGACCGCCGGTCAGCTGACCGACAGTCACATGACCTCCTCCACCAGCCCGACGGGTCACTGTCCCGATGGTCGGCATGCCGACCAACAGGGACTATTTCCACTCGTGGGTGTCCACGACACCCATAGAGTGGGAATAGAACCCGTGGCGACCGCAGGTCGCCACCGAGCCCGCAGCGTGGCGAGCGCAGCGAGCCCGCAAGGGGCTTGCTGCACTCGCCCCTCCCCGCCGGGATCCCGGCGTCGGTATGCTGCCGGGATCCCGGCGTCGGTAAGCTGACCGGCGGTCAGGAGACCGCCGGTCAGCCGTACTACACCCCTAGTTTTCCATATGGATAGAGCAGAGTTGCGGACCCGTCCTCAATTCCTACCTAAGGTGGTCTCATCCTTTCATATGAACCAACCTATTGTCTTGCCTGTGGCTACACGTGACTTGGAGGATTCCGAGTCCCTTGATGTGGTCAGGGCTTTGAAAATTTACGTGGCCAGAACAGCTAGGATCAGAAAAACAGAAGCACTGTTTGTCCTGTATGCAGCCAACAAGGTTGGCGGCCCTGCTTCAAAGCAAACTATTGCTCGCTGGACCTGTAACACGATTCAGCAGGCGCATTCTACGGCAGGATTGCCATTCCACTAGGAAGGTGGGCTCGTCTTGGGCGGCTGCCCGAGGGGTCTCGGCACTACAGCTGTGCCGAGCTGCTACTTGGTCGGGGTCAAACACCTTTGCAAAGTTCTATAAGTTTGATACCCTGGCTGAGGAGGACCTCCTGTTTGCTCAATCGGTGCTGCAGAGTCATCCGCACTCTCCCACCCGTTTGGGAGCTTTGGTATAATCCCCATGGTCCTTACGGAGTCCCAGCATCCTCTAGGACGTTAGAGAAAATAAGATTTTAAACCTACCGGTAAATCTTTTTCTCGTAGTCCGTAGAGGATGCTGGGCGCCCGTCCCAAGTGAGGACTACTTCTGCAAGACTTGTATATAGTTATTGCTTACATAAGGGTTATGTTATAGTTACATCGGTTTTGGGCTGATGATATGTTGTTCTTCACACTGTTAATTAGATAGTATATCACAAGTTATACGGTGTGATTGGTGTGGCTGGTATGAATCTTGCCCTTGGATTACAAAAATCCTTTCCTTGTACTGTCCGTCTCCTCTGGGCACAGTTTCTCTAACTGAGGTCTGGAGGAGGGGCATAGAGGGAGGAGCCAGTCCACACCCAGAGTCAAAGTCTTTCTTAAAGTGCCCATGTCTCATGCGGAGCCCGTCTATCCCCATGGTCCTTACGGAGTCCCAGCATCCTCTACGGACTACGAGAAAAAGATTTACCGGTAGGTTTAAAATCTTATTTTAATATCTGTGTCATACCTCTCTTGGAGTGGGATTATTATTATTATTATTTCTCTATCGTCCTAGTGGATGCTGGGGTTCCTGAAAGGACCATGGGGAATAGCGGCTCCGCAGGAGACAGGGCACAAAAGTAAAGCTTTTCCGATCAGGTGGTGTGCACTGGCTCCTCCCCCTATGACCCTCCTCCAGACTCCAGTTAGATTTTTGTGCCCGGCCGAGAAGGGTGCAATTCTAGGTGGCTCTCCTAAAGAGCTGCTTAGAGAAAGTTTAGCTTAGGTTTTTTATTTTACAGTGAGTCCTGCTGGCAACAGGATCACTGCAACGAGGGACTGAGGGGAGAAGAAGTGAACTCACCTGCGTGCAGGATGGATTGGCTTCTTGGCTACTGGACATCAGCTCCAGAGGGACGATCACAGGTACAGCCTGGATGGTCACCGGAGCCGCGCCGCCGGCCCCCTTGCAGATGCTGAAGTTAGAAGAGGTCCAGAATCGGCGGCTGAAGACTCTGACAGTCTTCTAAAGGTAGCGCACAGCACTGCAGCTGTGCGCCATTTTCCTCTCAGCACACTTCACACGCTGTCACTGAGGGTGCAGGGCGCTGGGGGGGGGCGCCCTGGGAGGCAAATGTAAACCTATATACTGGCTAAAAATACCTCACATATAGCCCCCAGAGGCTATATGGAGATATTTAACCCCTGCCAAACTTCACTAAAGAGCGGGAGACGAGCCCGCCGGAAAAGGGGCGGGGCCTATCTCCTCAGCACACAGCGCCATTTTTTCTCTCACAGAAAGGCTGGAGAGAAGGCTCCCAGGCTCTCCCCTGCACTGCACTACAGAAACAGGGTTTAAACAGAGAGGGGGGCACTAATTGGCGATATAAATATATATATAAAGATGCTATTAGGGAGAAACACTTATATAAGGTTGTCCCTATGTAATTATAGCGTTTTTTGGTGTGTGCTGGCAAACTCTCCCTCTGTCTCTCCAAAGGGCTAGTGGGGTCCTGTCCTCTGTCAGAGCATTCCAGGTGTGTGTGCTGTGTGTCGGTATGTGTGTGTCGACATGTATGAGGACGATGTTGGAGGAGGCGGAGAAATTGCCTGTAATGGTGATGTCACTCTCTAGGGAGTCGACACCGGAATGGATGGCTTATTTAGGGAATTACGTGAAAATGTCAACACGCTGCAAGGTCGGTTGACGACATGAGACGGCCGACAAACAATTAGTACCGGTCCAGGCGTCTCAGAAACACCGTCAGGGGTTTTTAAAAAAACGCCCATTTACCTCAGTCGGTCGACACAGACACAGACACGGACACTGAATCCAGTGTCGACGGTGAATAAACAAACGTATTCCTCATTAGGGCCACACGTTAAGGGCAATGAAGGAGGTGTTACATATTTCTGATACTACAAGTACCACAAAAAAGGGTATTATGTGGGAGTGAAAAAACTACCTGTAGTTTTTCCTGAATCAGATAAAATAAAATGAAGTGTGTGATGATGCGTGGGTTTACCCCGATAGCAAATATTGGCGTTATACCCTTTCCCGCCAGAAGTTAGGGCGCGTTGGGAAACACCCCTTAGGGTGGATAAGGCGCTCACACGCTTATCAAGTGGCGTTACCGTCTCCAGATACGGCCGCCCTCAAGGAGCCAGCTGATAGGCAGCTGGAAAAATATCCTAAAAAGTATATACACACATACGGTGGTTATACTGCGACCAGCGATCGCCATCAGCCTGGAGATGCAGTGCTGGGTTGGCTTGGTCGAATTCCCTGACTAAAAATATTTTATTGATATAGAGCATTTAATAGGATGCATTCTATATATATGTATGCGAGATGCACAGAGGGATATTTGCACTCTGGCATCAAGATAAGTGCGTTGTCCATATCTCCCAGAAGATGTCATGGACACGACAGTGGTCAGGTGATACAGATCCCATACGGCACATGGAAGTATTGCCGTATAAAGGGAAGGAGTTATTTGGGGTCGGTCCATCGGACCTGGGGGCCACGGCTACAGCTGGGAAATCCAACCTTTTTACCCCAAGTTACATCTCAGCAGAAAAAGACACTGTCTTTTCAGCCTCAATCCTTCCGTTTCCCATGTGGGCAAGCGGGCAAAAGGCCAGTCATATCTGCCCAGACATAGAGGAAAGGGAAGTAGACTGCAGCAGGCAGCCCCTTCCCAGGAAAAGAAGCCCTCCACCGCGTCTGCCAAGTCCTCAGCGTGACGCTGGGGCCGTGCAAGCGGACTCAGGTGAGGTGGGGGGGTAGTCTCAAGAGTCTCAGCGCGCAGTGGGATCACTCGCAAGTTGACCCCTAGATCGTACAAGTATTATCCCAGGGGTACAGATTGGAGAGTCGAGACATTTTTTCCTCGCAGGTTCCTGAAGCCTGCTTTACCAACGGCTCCCTCCGACAGGGAGGCAGTATTGGGAAAAAATTCACAAGCTGTATTTCCAACAGGTGATAATCAAAGTACCCCTCCTACAACAAGGAAAAGGGTATTAGTCTTCCACACTATATTGTGGTACTGAAGCCAGACGGCTTGGTGAGACATAGTCTAAATCTGAAATCTTTGAACACTTACATAAAAAGGTTCAAATCAAGATGGAGTCACTCAGAGCAGTGATAGAGAACCGGAAAAAAGGGGACTATATGGTGTCCCTGGACATCAAGGATTACCTCCATGTCCAAATTTGCCCTTCTCAACAAGGGTACCTCTGGTTCGTGATACAGAACTGTCAATATCAGTTTCAGACGCTGCCGTTGAATTATCCACGGCACCCCGGGCCTTTACCAAGGTAATGGCCGAAAAGATGATTCTTAAAAGAAGAAAGGCATCTTAATTATCCCTTACTTGGACGATATCCTGAAAGGGGCAAGTTTCCAGAGAACAGTTGGAGGTCGGAAAAGAACTATCTAAAGTAGTTCTACGACAGCACGAGTGGATTCTAAATATTCCAAAAATCGCAGCTGTTTTCCGATGATACGTCTGCTGTTCCTAGGAATGATTCTGGGCATAGTCCAGAAAGAGGTATTTCTCCTGGAGGGGAAAGCCAGGGAGTTATCCGACCTAGTCAGAAACCTCCTAAAACCAGGCCAAGTATCAGTGCATCAATGCACAGGAGTCCTGGGAAAAATGGTGGCTTCTTACGAAGCGATTCCATTCGGCAGATCTCACGCAAAAACTTTTCAGGGGGATTTGCGGGACGAATGGTCCGGATCGCATCTTCAGATGCATCAGCGGATAACCCTGTCTCCAAGGACAAGGGTGTCTCTTCTGTGGGGGCTGCAGAGTGCTCATCTTCTAGAGGGCAGCACATTCAGCATTCAGGACTGTGTTCTGGTGACCACGGATGCCAGTCTGAGAGGCTGGGGAACAGTCACACAGGGAAGAAATTTCCAAGGAAGTGTGGTCAAGTCTGGAGATTTCTCTCCACATGAATATACTGGAGCTAAGGGCAATTTACGATGCTCTGAGCCTAGGAAGACCTCTGCTTCAAAGTCAACCGGTGCTGATCCAGTAGGACATCATCATGGCAGTCGCCCACGTAAACAGACGGGGCGGCACAAGAAGCAGGAGGGCAATGACAGCAAGGATTCTTCGCTGGGCGAAAAATCATGTGATAACACTGTCAGCAGTGTTCATTCCGGGAGTGGACAACTAGGAAGATTTCCTCAGCATGAATGAATTCCACCCGGAAAAGTGGGAACTTCATCTGGAAGTTTCCACATGTTTGTAAACCGTTGGGAAAGACCAAAGGTGGTTATGATGGCGTCCCACATGAAGCGCCAGGTCTAGAGACCCTCAGGCAATAGCTGGGACGCTCTGGTAACACCGTGGGTGTACCAGTCGGTGTATGTGTTCCCTCCTCTGCCTTTCATACCCAGTGTATGGAGAATGATAGGAAGGAGAGGAGTAAGAACTATACTCGTGGCTCCGGTTTGGCCAAGAACTTGGTACCCGGAACTTCAAGAGATACTAGAAAGGATCTTGATTCAGCAAGAATCATGTCTGTTCCATGACTTACCGCAGCCGCGTTGACGGGTGAACGCCGGATCCTAAGGGAAAAAGGCATTCCGGAAGAGGTCATCCCTACCCTGGTCAGAGCCAGGAAGGAGGTGACCGCACAACATTATCACTGCTTAGGTGAAAATGTGTTCCATGGTGTGAGGCCAGGAAGGCTCCACGGAAGAATTTCAACTAGGTTAATTCCTACATTTCCTGCAAACAGGAGTGTATATGGGTCTCAAATTGGGGTCCATTAAGGTTCAAATTTCGACCGGTCGATTTTCTTCCAGAAAGAAATTGGCTTCAGTTCCTGAAGTCCAGAAGTTGTTAAGGGAGTACTGCATATACAACCCCCTTTTGATGTCTCCAGTGGCACTGGGCGATCTCAACGTAGTTTGGGATTCCTAAAATCACATTGGTTTAAACAACTCAAATCTGTGGATTTGATATATCTCACATGGAAAGCGACCATGCTGTTGGTCCTGGCCTCGGCCAGGCGAGTGTCAGAATTGGCGGCTTTATCTCACAAAGCCATATCTGATTGTCCATTCGGACAGAGCAAAGCTGTGGACTCGTCCCCAGTTTCTCCCTAAGGTGGTGTCAGCGTTTCACCTGAACCAGCTTATTGTGGTACCTGCGGCTACTAGGGACTTGGAGGACTCCAAGTTGCTGGATGTTGTCAGGGCCCTGAAAATATAGTTTCCAGGTCGGCTGGAGTCAGGAAATCTGACTTGCTGTTTATCCTGTATGCACCCAACAAGCTGGGTGCTCCTGCTTCTAAGCAGACTATTGCTCGTTGGATTTGTAGTACAATTCAGCTTGCACATTCTGTGGCAGGCTTGCCACAGCAAAAAATGTGTAAATGCCCATTCCACAAGGAAGGTGGGCTCATCTTGGGCGGCTGCCCGAGGGGTCTCGGCATTACAACTCTGCCGAGCAGCTACGTGGTCGGGGGAGAACACGTTTGTAAAATTCTACAAATTTGATACCCTGGCAAAAAGAGGACCTGGAGTTCTCTCATTCGGTGCTGCAGAGTCATCCGCACTCTCCCGCCCGTTTGGGAGCTTTGGTATAATCCCCATGGTCCTTTCAGGAACCCCAGCATCCACTAGGACGATAGAGAAAATAAGAATTTACTTACCGATAATTCTATTTCTCGGAGTCCGTAGTGGATGCTGGGCGCCCATCCCAAGTGCGGATTATTCTGCAATACTTGTACATAGTTATTGTTACAAAAATCGGGTTATTGTTGTAGGAAGCCGTCTTTCAGAGGCTCCTTTTGTTATCATACTGTTAACTGGGTTTAGATCACAAGTTGTACGGTGTGATTGGTGTGGCTGGTATGAGTCTTAACCGGGATTCAAAATTCCTCCCTTATTGTGTACGCTCGTCGGGCACAGTACCTAACTGGAGTCTGGAGGAGGGTCATAGGGGGAGGAGCCAGTGCACACCACCTGATCGGAAAAGCTTTACTTTTGTGCCCTGTCTCCTGCGGAGCCGCTATTCCCCATGGTCCTTTCAGGAACCCCAGCATCCACTACGGACTCCGAGAAATAGAATTATCGGTAAGTAAATTCTTATTTTATACATAAGGCAACACAATGGTACCATAGCGTGATACAAGGGGAAAACAGACATCAAAATGCATACGTACAGAGTAACACAGACAGTATATTTAGGCTGACCATACTAGCCCATTAAACCGGGACCCTAATGAATTACACAGGTTCTGTGGCTGGCTGACTTCAAACCTGCATTCCACCTGGTTTTAATCAGCCACAGAATTTGTGTAATCCGTGAGCGTCCCAGTTTAAAGGGATAGTATGGTAAGCCTAAGTATATACAGGTTGAGTATCCCATATCCAAATATTCCGAAATATGGAATATTTCGAAATACGGAATTATTGGAGTGAGACTGAGATAGTGAAACCTTTGTTTTCTGATGGATTAATGTACACAAATTTTGTTTAATACACAAAGTTATTAAAAATATTGTATTAAATGACCTTCAGGCTGTGTGTATAAGATGTATATGAAACATAAATGCATTCTGTGCTTAGACTTGGGTCCCATCGCCATGATATCTCATTATGGTATGCAATTATTCCAAAATACGGAAAAATCCAATATCCAAAATACTTCTGGCCCCAAGCATTTTGGATAAGGGATACTCAACCTGTATATCATTTAGATACAGAATTACAGTGTGAATGGAATGTCCATTAACCAATCAGGTCGCAGGAGAGGGATCATTTAAAGTGTCTGGATCCCAATATGTAGTGGATCCTGGGAAAGGCGCAGTACCTGTAACCAATGAGTTGTTCCAAGAAGGTATTTTATATATTTTTTTTCTACTTATTATGTAAATTGTATGTTATTACATTTCTTTACTTTATTGCCATAACCTGAACGTTTTACTACACACATTCCCTCTTTCTGCCTTCAGTCTGCTTTTTTCAGCCATGTGTTTATAGCAGTGAAGGGCAACCTAACACACTTCAAGGGCCATTTATGCTGCCCTATAACCATCAGAGGGGCCACACATTAATCTTGGTCTCAGTAATAGATTGTAACTATACATTTAGTTATGTCCTCAGAATGGACATTGAGAGAACTGGAGGACCATTCGCAAGCTGGAATCAAGAGATTCCGACTTGTGATTGGTCCTCCCAGTCACACCCCTTCATCACTATTTAAGTATGGTGAGCTCTGCTGATCTGCCAGTTTTGTATACGGAACCGACTACACTCTGTTTGACATGACTTCATGTAGCAGACTCTGGGCTCTCGTTAGAGGCAGGGAGGTGTTTCATGCATAGTATAAGGTTCTATGTGGATAACCAAACAATAATGGTGTTCTGTATGTTTATATACTGTTTCTGGCAGGTGCTTTCACAGAATGCACAGACAAATTTTCTGTGCAATTTCTATATTAATGTGTTTCTTTATGCGTATTCTGACTGTGACTCTCTGTCTCCCGCCTTTGGCAGGTTTTGGAGCAGCATCCTGACGGCCGTTGGAAAGGTTGTATACATGATAACCGGACAGGCAATGACAGAGTTGGCTACTTTCCATCCAGTTTGGTTGAGGCCATCAGCAAGCGAACAGGCAAAGCCCCTCTTTATTATAATATATATATATATACATATACATATCTATATATCTACAGCGATTTCTCGGCAGATCATCAAAATGCATCATGTTAAAAATCCCCGACTCACTGATTCCAATCATTTTTGTGTCGGAATCGGCTATTTGAGATTGTCCAACATGTTGGAATTTGCTGATTTCATGATCAAGGCAGATCGGGGAATTGGCCCGATAGATGCCTAATGTATGGGCCCCGTAACACATGTCTACAACAATAGTGGCTTATCCAATACAGCAAACATTGGAGGGGATAATAGCATTATGTAATAAGTTACAGTACACATGGAATATATATCAAATATGATTTGTGACAAGATAATGAGAATACAGTACCAACACAGGCAGTCCCTGTCTTCTTAATCCCTTTCTGGTATGAAACTATATCTACTTACGGGTTCCTTCTGCAGGACTAGGGGTTAAAACATGTCACCTGCTAATGCCATCACTCTCACTACTTTCTATGTTAGCTATTACATAGAACATAAAACTTGAGTTTTATACTGACTTATTTATTTTATTTATATAGCGCGCACATATTCCGCAGCGCTTTACAGATAATATTTGCCTATTCACATCAGTCCCTGCCCCAGTGGAGCTTACAATCTACATTGCCTATCACATGTACACACACTCATTCACGCTATGGTTCATTTTTGTTGGGCGCCGATTAACCTAACAGTATATTTTTGGATTGTGAGAAAAAAACGGAGTACCCGGAGGAAACCCACGCAAGCACGGGGAGAATAAACAAACTCCACACAGGTAGAGCCAAGGTGGGAATTGAACCCATGACCTCAGTGCTGTGAAGCAGTAATGCTAACCATTACACCGTCGTCCTGGTGAAGCCTTTATTTTATTACTGTTTAACTGTTTTACATATACAGTTAAATATATCTTTATTACCGGAACCACATTATGATGCATTTTATGCAAAAATGTAATCAATTTAATTAAGTTGTTTCTCTTTCTATAACATTTTAAGAGCTACTTTAATTGAGATCAGGGACATAACTTATTTCTGTGTTTCATTCATTTATTTCCAAGGGCTTAATTCAGTTATGTTAAACATTTTGTCTAACAAGTGGTGGACGGAATGTGACCCTATTAGGTTGGTGCTGTACTCGATATTACCATGCGGGAGGGATAACAATTCTGTGTTAATTACATAGTGTAATGAGCAACTGCATGATATTATTCAGTTGCATGGATATTATTAAGGGTGCCTCCAATATATAAGATTGTGGGCGTCACAGTGAGATTTTGCAGGTCTGGACAAACTGAACATGGCCTATGTGGCCGAGGAGCCTTTCTAAAGGGCCCCACACACTTAGCGACATCGATGATAGACATGAACGATATCATTCAAAAATGAACGATAAATCGTTCATATAGTTCAGTGTGTATGCATCAACAATGAACCATGCGTGTCCACGCAATCGTTCATCGTTGGTTGATCATCCAATTTGGACGATATAGATGTAATATACTGTCATATCGTCCAAATCGGCTATCAATATCGTCCAGTGTGTATGCAAAAATCGTTGATGAAAAATCAGACAATGATAATATCGTTGGTCGCTGAAATCGCCAAGTGTATTCTAATATGTTATTGGGGAATAGTGGGATGTATACCATTTGGCTCTATAGAACTCTCATTCATGGATTTAGCCATAGTTAATCCTAACTGTCAAGGTTAACAAAAGGAAACATAAGTCTAGATGCTGTGGATTACTGGTCAGCATCATCAATACAGGTGGCCTGCGGCATTGCACATTGGTGGGCAGAACATAGCTAAGCATATTGCATTATCACAGTGGTGCCATAATCCCACCCTTATCGTCAGGAATTTCTATATAGTTTGTTTTAATCAAGCAAGATTTATAGCAGAATGGTGGGTATTCCTCTGGGTATCCGGACTCTAGGTCGACAAGACTTAGGTCGAGAGTGTCTAGGTCGAACACTATTGGTCGACAGTAACTAGGTCGACAGGGTTTCTAGGTCGACAGGGTTTCTAGGTTGACAGGGACTCTAGGTCGACAGGTCAAAAGGCCGACATGAGTTTTTCAAAAAGAAATTCTTTTTTGGAACTTTTTCATACTTAATGATCCACGTGGTCTACAATTGGGAACGGTAATCTGTGCCAAGCGCAGCGAGGCACCTTGCCCGAAGCATGGCGAGCAAAGCAAGCCATGCGAGGGGACACGGTGCACTAATTGGGGTTCCCGGTCACTGTACGGCGAAAACGACACCAACATTTAAAAAAAAAACTCATGTCAACCTTTTGACCTGTTGACCTAGAGACCCTGTCGACCTAGAATCCCTGTCGACCTGGTTTCTATCGACCAATAGTGGTTGACCTAGACACTGTCGACCTTTCATACCACACCCATTCCTCTGCTGGGGGCAAGATATTGAAGTGGAGCCCAGCAGTTCCAGACCTTATGTCAGATTTCTCCAGATATAATTACTGAATTATTGCAATAGGAACTGTCTACAGCTTACTGCTCCTCCGTCTTATGTTTATCCATCTATCATTATGTGCCTAGCTTCCCATTATCTCATTTGGGGGAAAAAACAAACAATAATTTGCGTAAGATATCTAGCCTTTGACATCACCTAATTTTAATCTTGAAAATGTCTCAATTAAAAGTATGAAATCTCCATTTGCACATGAATAATTGAATGCAAACAACCTGAGCACACACCGGAAGCAGGGAGTAATTGTTCTGCTATGTAACCGTGGTCCATTGAGGAATGTTCACCTTCTTAGAAGTCATTCTCTGCCACAGTGGTTTTATGTGTAATAAGCAGAGGGCATCTGTATGTCACCATGTAAAACAATCGCTCAGGGCAGATCTAATTAGAAGGGGACATCACAGCTGTAATTGTAATTAGCAGTTGTGATCTGTAAAGTGCTATGTCGAACATAATGCAAATATATGAATTTATATGGTAGCGTCCCTGCATAGTAAAAGTAGTTAGGAAAGGGGAAGGGGGATGTAATGTGTCAGCGGATTTGCCATACATGTATATTCTGTCAGCAATGAAACATTAATAGCTAGCAGGAAACATGGGATTGGTTAGTTTCAGGAAAGCTTTGTGCTGTGTCCCTGTTGGACTATGTAAAGGTGGCCCTACACTGGGAATTCCACTTGTGGACTCTTTGGTTCCACGGGATGCTTCGATTCACGAAAATGTGCCTAGATTTGTGCCAAGGCACATAGGTTCACAGAGTAATGTGACAGTGCGATAGTGAAGGTATATGTGCTTGCAGAGGAGAGGACGAGCGGGGCGGAGTACAGTACAGTGTATATTATTATTAAGTACTAGCAAAGGGACGCCTCAAGCTGGCACACAGGCTCTACACAGCCCCCCCCCCCCCGCTCCATCCCCCCACACACACACACACAAGTCCTGTATTAAGTCCTGTATTGCTCTCCCTCCCCCAAATTACCCCCATCCCCCTCTGCTATTCGCTGTTCTGTCCGACCCTGCCCTGTCACCTCTCCTCTATCCAGCCCCGATACTTACTGAGTTCTCTGTGGCCGGCGGTTTATCCTCCTCTTCTAGCTCTGGTCTCCCTAGCAGTGGAAGAAGTGTGAGGGACAGAGAACACACATGTTAGAGACAGGACATTAATTAGAGAATTATTCTATAGATTTGTAAAGCACAGTGGTGATGCACAGTTCTAAACTGTGCGGGAACAGCATACATGAACACACTGTGACGTGCAAGGTGCCAACAAGAGGAGACGTGAATAAGAGTGGAGAGGAACCTACTCCTGTGAGATTACGGTCTAGAGGGGGTGGAAATACAATTGAGGAACAAGTGTGGCCCAGCCAAGCAAGAGTTTGGTACAACAAAGTGTACGTGCTCATTGTGAGTGTGTTTTTGGTGGTGGGGGCGGGATAATCAGGAGGTTACTGAGAATGATTCTGAGAATAGGTGGGCTTTCCATGAGTGTTTAAAGCACTGGTGTTTGATAAGGCATGGTAGGGAATTCCATGAGCAAATTATGGATAGGAGAACTCCAGTAGGCATGAATGATACTCGCTACAAGAATGGTGGAGAGGTGTGAAGCAGAGGGGAAGACTATATTGAGATGATAGCTGAGATATAGGAGGGTGATGTTGAGAGCTGTATCAGTGAGGCTGTTGAGCTGGATTGTGGAGGGCATGGAGTGCCAGTGTAGGGACAGCAGAGCAGCAGATATGGAGTGGTGAGAGAGGAAGATCAGTTTTGCAGCAGCATGTAGGATGGTTTGAAGCGGAGGCAGATGTATGACGGGAGCGCCAACAAGAAGGATGTTGCAGACTCATTACAAAGGAGATACTTGTGTTTCGAGTAGAAAATTGGCGCATTCTGGCAGTGTTTTATATGGAGGTGGCTAGATTTAGAAGGAGTCTGAATGTGAAGAGTGAAGGAGATCACAGATTCAGGATTTTCCGCTATCGAGTAGTCTTGGAATATAACAGAATCTGGGGTGTTATTGATAGTGAGGGAGAATGAAGGGGGTGGTGGCAGGAGAAGATGGTGAGCTCTGTTTTGGACATGCTGAACGTGAAGTATAGTGTGCAGGCATCGGTGTACTACTGTATATTTTGTGGAAAGGTGCAGAACCAACACAGCATTGCTCGCTATGAGGAGGGGGGCACACAGCATGGCCAATTTCATTACACAGATTGGTGTAGTGACGCTTGAGATCGCCAGTGGTGCCAGATGCCGGACGATCTCGGACATTTTTTTAAAGGAGTAATCACTTACAAGGCAAAAACACCTGAGATCGACCGGCATCTCGCACCTCCAGTGATCTCCGGCGTCCGTCATTACATCCGGCCCATTGACGTCAGTTCTGCTCCGGCTCAGAGCTGACAGTCCCCAGGTCTGTTCTTTTTATAGAGTCCAGTGTACGTCTCCATGTTGCACTATGGCAGAAGAATGCCTCTAGCTTGTAATTTGTCACATGCAGGGTCCTCCCTGCCCCCTGTGTCACGTCTGCACCTTCTTGGTGAGTTATACCGGGTTTTGAGACTCCTTATAAATAAAGGCTGATGATGATGAAATGCTTCATGTGTCATAGAGACAATGCCGTTGTCTGCTCACTCACATGTTTCATTTAAGCCATAATGAAGCTAAAACGAGGAGCATTTTCGGTGACAAGTACAGTAGGAACGTTTATTGCACAGAAAGTATTGGCACTGAAATAGCAGCGGGTAGACTTTGCTGTGACCCTCACACTGTTACACAGAGTGCCTCTTTAGGCCTCTACATCCCTCCGCACACCTAGATACGCTTATACCAGAGGTACTCAAATGCAGTCCTCAAGGCACCCCAGTGGTCCAGGTTTTAGGTATAGCCATGGCTCAGCACAGATGGTTAAATCAAGTTAACTGAGGTGCGAATTAAGTCACCTGTGGCCAAGCAGGGATAAGTGTAAAACCTGGACCATTGGGGTGCCTTGAGGACCATGTTAGAGAACCTCTGGCTTATACCAAGATATCTGCTGAGGGCATGCATGCACCTTGAGGGCCTGAATCTGAGTTGGATGCAGCGGCATCCATGTTAGTGTCCTATGCCGGTCGCACGTCTGCGACTAAAGGCTAATACAGCCTCTCCCTTCTGTACATCTGTGCATGTGAATGTGCAAGAATTGAGATGCCCACTTTGGGGGGTGGTCTTCAGGTTGCCGACTGTCGGGATCCCGGTGCACAGTATACCGGCGCCGGAATCCCGACAGCCGGCATACCGACAGTTTTTCTCCCTCGTGGGGGTCCAAGACCCCCCTGGAGGGAGAATAAATAGCGTGGCGCGCAAAGCGCGCCACCATGCCCGCAGCATGATGACCTCGGCAAGCCCACAAGGGGCTCATTTGTGCTCTCCACGCTGTCGGTATGCCGGCGCCGGTATGCTGGTCGCCGGGAGCCCGGCCGCCGGCATACCATACCACACCCCATATGTAGGCACTGTGGCCGTGCTTAGAGCGCCTCTAGACGCCACCTTCGGGCTCAACATTGACATTTTCACCAGCCCTATGCTAAGTGCAGATCCTCCCGCATCTGAGTATGGCCTCCAATGTGAGCGCTGAGGTGTCGGTGTATTCAAAGACTTCAGCTTCAAGCCCGCATCACTTCCATAACACACCTATAAGACGGACCATCTCTGTGCATCTGAACAGCAACCTCCCTGTCCTCATGCAGGAACATCCATTGCCTTTTCTATATACTGCATGCGTGTGCCTGAAATCATAACCTCGAATTGTGAGGCGTGTGCGGTGCAACTTTGATGCTTCGTCAGTCGCGGTGGATCTGAGAAGGTTTAATAATGCCACAGGAGCTGTCTTCAGACCCGCTGCCTGTGTCCGAAGACGCAGCATTGCATAAACATTGGAAACATTGGTCGGAGCATCACATTTCTAAGCAATATCTATGGTTGATCAAAATGTCTGCTAAACCTAAGCTGCCTGCGCCAGTGAAACTACGTCCAAAGACGTAGTCACTGGCTTTGACATGCCCCCAAAATGGCAATTTAGTTGCCAGTCCCGTCAACGCCCCCAAACGGTTGCAGTCTGCGACTAACACCACACTGCAACCGCTGTCTGAAGTAATCGCAGCCCATGCACAGTAACCCATCGGCCATTTGCAAAAGACTCGAAACTGCGTCCGCCTCTGAATCAGACCGAGTATCTTTGGACTGTCAAATGTTACTGGTGTTGGTTTTTTAGTGAATATGCCATGTTTTTACTGACCATGGTCTCGACATACATGAAGTCCCATTATTTTTCTATACCCCACCCATTCATTCAATGTGCGTCGCTGCAATAAGGGCCTAATTCAGACCTGATCGTAGCAGCAAATTTGTTAGCTAATACAGAGAGAGGTAGATTTGGGTGGGGTGTGTTCAATCTGAAATCTATATTGCAGTGTAAAAATAAAGCATCCAGTATTTACCCTGCACAGAAACAATATATCCCACCCAAATCTAACTCTCTCTGCACATGTTATATCTGCCCCACCTCCCCCGCAGTGCACATGGTTTTGCCCAACTGCTAACAGATTTGCTGCTACGATCAGGTCTGAATTAGGCCCTGAATATATATTGTTTTATTTTTACATGTCACTTTTTGCCTCTGTTTTTCCTTATGTTGAAATTGATTTCGGTTTCGTTATTGCTATGTTTTCTTTCTCTTGCCGTTTCGCCTTTAGGTTCTTGGGGTTCATGTCACATAGAGAACCCAAGGCCGCAGCCCACAGCCCGCCGGGCGCCAGTGCCTAATGGTGACATGCACCGCTCCTTCCATTGCTTGATGCCACCACCACATTCCCATCCGATTCTTTTCAGTTCGTTTGGTTACCAACGGCCCTGCAGTCCTGCAGGGGACCTGCACTATGGTCCAGGTAGTCCATATCATCATGCTGTGTTTGTTTCATTTCACTTTCCTTTATTATTGTTTCTTTGTTTATTTATTTGTTGCCTGTTTCAGTTTTTGTTTTATATTTGTTAATTTACTTATTTGACTATTTTCATGTTTTTTTTGCTTGTTTTAGACTAATTATACCCCATTTCTCTATGATGATGGTGGAGCATTCGTCAAATAAAGGATAATATCATATAATAGAAGGTTTTTTTTCAGGTTTGGGAGGTTAAGGTTATTACGTTAGCCATCCCAGGAACAGATACCTTTCATCAAAGCATCAAAGTGATATTGGCCGGTCTTAAACCTAAGGGTCGAAACAGATTGAAAATGTAGAAATGGTAAAATAAACATAACAGCCACACTGCAATTTTATGTTGTAAGACTGTTCCTGAAAGTGAATGTGGTTTATGAGCCTGATTCAGAGTTTGATGGTTTGCCTACAACTCCAATGTTGAGAGACTGCGCGCATTGCCCCCGAGCTGCAGAATGATTGACATGCTGGCGCCATTTGGGGGCATTGGTGAGTGTTTGACAAAACGGGGGCGTGTCGTCCCCATTTTGTAGGCGTGCCAAGGTCAGCGCGAAAACACCAGTCATCCTGCATAACCTGAGGGTCACTCAGATGGCTGATGTTTTCGCCGATGACCCGATGCTGCGTTTGCAGACACAGCATTGGCTCACAAAAGCCGTCAGGAGGCGTCTATTTCCTCGCCTCCTGCAACAATAGCATACATTCGCAGTAGCGGCTGCAACAGTCGTCGCACCTGCTTCTGCTTTGTGTCCACCTCTGAATCAGCCCTTATATTACTGACATACGTGTCAACACTCTATGCCACCCCTCCGCGATTTGTGTCATTAAGCCCAGACCCCGCTGAGGGGTGATGCTTAGTGACATGATTCCTGTCATCAAGTCTCCAAATTTCCTACTTCCCCTGTGCAGTGGTGGGATCCGGATGGATGCTGCAGTCTCCAGAAGGTCCAGAAGAACTCGCCAGTGTGCTTCATTTTCAGATCGCTTCACAAGGTTATTGTAAAACAGGAGAATATTCGCAGTGTTTGATGCACTACGGCACCATGTGAGATGCTTGCTGCCCTGTAGCACATTATGGGACACTATGAGACACTTCTGAATATTCAGATACTATGGATGCGCTATAGTACACTATGAGACACTATGGTTTGATATTAGGCAATATGACACACTATCAGACCCTATAGTATACTATGTGATTCTGTAGTATACTGTGAAACAATATGGTACACTATCAGACACGATGCTACACTATGAGGCAATATGTTATACTATCAGACACAGTGCTACACTATGAGGCAATATGTTATACTATCAGACACAGTGCTACACTATGAGGCAATATGGTACACTATCAGGCACTAGTATGCTATGAGACACTGTGTAAACTATGTAACACCACTGTAGCATTACTGCATACTATGGTTCACTTTGGTACACTGTGCTGCACATAGAGACACTGGTATACTATCAGACGCTATAGTACAGTATCAGACACTGTGTACACTATGTGACACTATAGTGCACTATGAAACCATGCTGTAGAACACTATGGTACACTATAAGACACTATTGTACACTATGGTACACTTTGAAATACTGTGGTACACTTTGAGACACTATGGTACATTATGCGACACTATAGTACAGTATCAGACACTATGTGACACTATAGTGCACTATGAGACACTGTAGTACACTATAAGACACTATGGTACACTATAAGACACTATTGTACACTATGAAATACTGTGGTACACTTTGAGACACTATGGTACATTATGCGACACTATAGTACAGTATTAGACAATGTGTACACTATGAAACCGTATAGTACACTATAATACACGTGCACTGTGAGACACTATGGTACACTATGAGATAATATAGTACACTGTGAGACACTATAGTACACTGTGAGACACTATAGTACACTATTAGACACTATGGTACACTATGAAACACTAATACAGTATCAGACACTGTGTACTCTATGAAACCGTATAGTACACTATAATACAATATAGTGCACTGTGAGACCCTATGGTACACTATGAGATAATATAGTACACTGTGAGACACTATAGTACATCATGAGACACCATGGTATGCTTTGAGACACTTTAGTGCACTGTGAGACATTATAGTACACTATGAGACTATGGTGCACTGTGAGACACTGTAGTACACTATTAGACAGTATGGTACACTATGAGACACTATAGTACAGTATCAGACACTGTGTACACTATGAACCCGTATAGTACTCTGTGAGACACTATGGTATACTGTGAGACACTATAGTACACTGTTAGACACTATGGTACACTATGAAACACTAATACAGTATCAGACACTGTACTCTATGAAACCGTATAGTACACTATAATACAATATATTGCACTGTGAGACACTATGGTACACTATGAGATAATATAGTACACTGTGAGACACTATAGTACACTGTGAGACACTATAGTACATCATGAGACACCGTGGTATGCTTTGAGACACTTTAGTGCACTGTGAGACATTATAGTACACTATGAGACTATGGTGCACTGTGAGACACTATAGTACACTATTAGACACTATGGTACACTATAGTACAGTATCAGACACTGTGTACACTATGAACCCGTATAGTACTCTGTGAGACACTATGGTACACTATGAGACACTATAGTATACTGTGAGACACTACAATACACTTTGCAACAGTATGAGACACTATAGTACACTGTGAGTCACTATGAGACACTATAGTATACTGTGAGACACTGTGGTGCATTGTGAGACACTAGTACACTGTGAGTCACTGAGATACTATAGTACACTGTGAGACATTATAGTACACTGTTAGACATTATAGTACATTATGAAACACCATGGTATGCTGTGAGACACTATAGTGCACTGTGATTCACTATGAGATATTGGGGGTAATTCTGAGTTGATCGCAGGAGCAAGTTTGTTAGCAGTTGGGCAAAACCATGGCCCTCATTCCGATCCTCATTCTGATCGCTCGCTAGCTGCTTTTAGCAGCAGTGCACACGCTAGGCCGCCGCCCTCTGGGAGTGTATCTTTGCTTAGCAGAAGTGCGAACGAAAGATTAGCAGAACTGCACAGGAAAAATTTCATGCGGTTTCTGAGCAGCTCCAAACCTACTCCTACCTTGCGATCACTGCAGACAGTTTAGTTCCTGTTTTGACGTCACAAACACGCCCTGCGTTCGGCCTGCCACTCCCCCGCTTTCCCAGGCACGCCTGCGTTATCTTCTGACACGCCTGCGTTTTTCTCTGACGTCCTACTGGATGCTGGGACTCCGTCAGGACCATGGGGATTAGCGGCTCCGCAGGAGACAGGGCACAAAAATAAAAGCTTTAGGACTAGGTGGTGTGCACTGGCTCCTCCCCCTATGACCCTCCTCCAAGCCTCAGTTAGGTTTTTGTGCCCGTCCGAGCAGGGTGCAATCTAGGTGGCTCTCCTAAAGAGCTGCTTAGAAAAAGTTATTAGGTTTTTTATTTTCAGTGAGTCCTGCTGGCAACAGGCTCACTGCAACGAGGGACTTAGGGGAGAAGAAGTGAACTCACCTGCGTGCAGGATGGATTGGCTTCTTAGGCTACTGGACACCATTAGCTCCAGAGGGATCGAACACAGGCCCAGCCATGGAGTCCGGTCCCGGAGCCGCGCCGCCGACCCCCTTGCAGATGCCGAAAAGTGAAGAGGTCCAGAAACCGGCGGCAGAAGACTTTTCAGTCTTCATGAGGTAGCGCACAGCACTGCAGCTGTGCGCCATTGTTGTCAGCACACTTCACACCAGCGGTCACTGAGGGTGCAGGGCGCTGGGGGGGGGTGCCCTGGGCAGCAATGATAATACCTTGTTCTGGCTAAAAATACATCACATATAGCCCCTGGGGCTATATGGATGTATTTAACCCCTGCCAGGTCTCACAAACACCGGGAGAAGAGCCCGCCGAAATAGGGGGCGGGGCCTATCTCCTCAGCACACAGCGCCATTTTCCTGCACAGCTCCGCTGCGAGGAAGGCTCCCAGGACTCTCCCCTGCACTGCACTACAGAAACAGGGTAAAAAAACAGAGAGGGGGGGGCACTTTTTTGGCGATATTGATATATTAAGCTGCTATAAAGGAAACAACACTTCTGTAGGGTTGTTCCTATATATTTATAGCGCTTGGGTGTGTGCTGGCAAACTCTCCCTCTGTTTACCCAAAGGGCTAGTGGGGTCCTGTCTTCGATAAGAGCATTCCCTGTGTGTCTGCTGTGTGTCGGTACGTGTGTGTCGACATGTATGAGGACGATGTTGGTGTGGAGGCGGAGCAATTGCCGGTAATGGTGATGTCACCCCCTAGGGAGTCGACACCGGAATGGATGGCTTTGTTTATGGAATTACGTGATAATGTCAGCACGTTACAAAAATCAGTTGACGACATGAGACGGCCGGCAAACCAGTTAGTACCTGTCCAGGCGTCTCAGACACCGTCAGGGGCTGTAAAACGCCCTTTACCTCAGTCGGTCGACACAGACCCAGACACGGACACCGAATCTAGTGTCGACGGTGAAGAAACAAACGTATTTTCCAGTAGGGCCACACGTTATATGATCACGGCAATGAAGGAGGCTTTGCATATCTCTGATACTGCAAGTACCACAAAAAGGGGTATTATGTGGGGTCTGAAAAAACTACCTGTAGTTTTTCCTGAATCAGAGGAATTGAATGAAGTGTGTGATGAAGCATGGGTTAACCCCGATAGAAAACTGCTAATTTCAAAGAAGTTATTGGCATTATATCCTTTCCCGCCAGAGGTTAGGGCGCGCTGGGAAACACCCCCTAGGGTGGATAAGGCACTCACACGCTTATCAAAACAAGTGGCGTTACCGTCTCCTGAAACGGCCGCCCTCAAGGATCCAGCTGATAGGAGGCTGGAAACTACCCTGAAAAGTATATACACTCATACTGGTGTTATACTGCGACCAGCCATCGCCTCAGCATGGATGTGCAGTGCTGGGGTGGTTTGGTCGGATTCCCTGACTGAAAATATTGATACCCTGGATAGGGACAGTATTTTATTGACTATAGAGCAATTAAAGGATGCTTTTCTTTATATGCGAGATGCTCAGAGGGATATTTGCACTCTGGCATCGAGAGTAAGTGCGATGTCCATATCTGCCAGAAGAAGTTTATGGACGCGACAGTGGTCAGGTGATGCGGATTCCAAACGGCATATGGAAGTATTGCCGTATAAAGGGGAGGAATTATTTGGGGTCGGTCTATCGGATTTGGTGGCCACGGCAACAGCCGGGAAATCCACCTTTTTACCTCAGGTCCCCTCCCAACAGAAAAAGACACCGTCTTTTCAGCCGCAGTCCTTTCGTTCCTATAAGAACAAGCGGGCAAAAGGACAGTCATATCTGCCCCGAGGCAAAGGAAAGGGTAAGAGAGTGCACCAAGCAGCTCCCTCCCAGGAGCAGAAGCCCTCCCCGGCTTCTGCAAAGCCCTCAGCATGACGTTGGGGCTTTACAAGCGGACTCAGGGGCGGTGGGGGGTCGACTCAAGAATTTCAGCGCACAGTGGGCTCACTCACAGGTGGACCCCTGGATCCTGCAGGTAGTATCTCAGGGTTACAGGTTGGAATTCGAGAAGTCTCCCCCTCGCCGGTTCCTAAAGTCTGCTCTGCCAACGTCTCCCTCAGACAGGGCGACGGTATTGGAAGCCATTCACAAGCTGTATTCTCAGCAGGTGATAGTCAAGGTACCCCTCCTACAACAGGGAAAGGGGTATTATTCCACACTATTTGTGGTACCGAAGCCGGACGGCTCGGTAAGACCTATTCTAAATCTGAAATCTTTGAACCTGTACATACAAAAATTCAAGTTCAAGATGGAGTCACTCAGAGCAGTGATAGCGAATCTGGAAGAAGGGGACTTTATGGTGTCCCTGGACATCAAGGATGCTTACCTGCATGTCCCAATTTGCCCTTCACATCAATGGTACCTCAGGTTCGTGGTGCAAAACTGTCATTATCAGTTTCAGACGCTGCCGTTTGGATTGTCCACGGCACCTCGGGTCTTTACCAAGGTAATGGCCGAAATGATGTTTCTTCTGCGAAGAAAAGGCGTATTAATTATCCCTTACTTGGACGATCTCCTGATAAGGGCAAGGTCCAGAGAACAGCTGGAGGACGTAGTAGCACTAACCCAAGTAGTGCTGCAACAGCACGGGTGGATTCTGAATTTTCCAAAATCTCAATTGACCCCGACGACACGTCTGCTGTTCCTGGGAATGATTCTGGACACGGTTCAGAAAAAGGTGTTTCTTCCGGAGGAGAAAGCCAGGGAGTTATCCGAACTTGTCAGGAACCTCCTAAAACCAGGAAAAGTGTCTGTGCATCAATGCACAAGAGTCCTGGGAAAAATGGTGGCTTCTTACGAAGCGATTCCATTCGGCAGATTCCACGCACGAACTTTTCAGTGGGATCTGCTGGACAAATGGTCCGGATCGCATCTGCAGATGCATCAGCGGATAACTTTGTCTCCACGGACAAGGGTGTCTCTTCTGTGGTGGTTGCAGAGTGCTCATCTGTTAGAGGGCCGCAGATTCGGCATACAGGACTGGGTCCTGGTGACCACGGATGCCAGTCTGAGAGGCTGGGGAGCGGTCACACAGGGAAGAAACTTCCAGGGAGTGTGGTCAAGCCTGGAGATGTCTCTTCACATAAATATACTGGAGCTAAGAGCGATTTACAATGCTCTAAGCCTGGCAAAACCCCTGCTTCAGGGTCAGCCGGTGTTGATCCAGTCGGACAACATCACGGCAGTCGCCCACGTAAACAGACAGGGCGGCACAAGAAGCAGGAGGGCAATGGCAGAAGCTGCAAGGATTCTTCGCTGGGCGGAAGATCATGTGATAGCACTGTCAGCAGTGTTCATTCCGGGAGTGGACAACTGGGAAGCGGACTTCCTCAGCAGACACGATCTACACCCGGGAGAGTGGGGACTTCATCCAGAAGTCTTCCACATGATTGTGAACCGTTGGGAAAAACCAAAGGTGGATATGATGGCGTCCCGCCTCAACAAAAAACTGGACAGGTATTGCGCCAGGTCAAGAGACCCTCAGGCAATAGCTGTGGACGCTCTGGTAACACCGTGGGTGTTCCAGTCAGTGTATGTGTTTCCTCCTCTGCCTCTCATACCAAAAGTACTGAGAATTATACGGCAAAGGGGAGTAAGAACGATACTCGTGGCTCCGGATTGGCCAAGAAGAACTTGGTACCCGAAACTTCAGGAGATGCTCACGGAAGATCCGTGGCCTCTACCTCTAAGACGGGACCTGCTTCAGCAGGGACCGTGTCTATTCCAAGACTTACCGCGGCTGCGTTTGACGGCATGGCGGTTGAACGCCGAATTCTAAGGGAAAAAGGCATTCCGGAAGAGGTCATCCCTACCCTGGTAAAAGCCAGGAAGGAGGTGACTGCACAACATTATCACCGCATTTGGAGAAAATATGTTGCGTGGTGTGAGGCCAGGAAGGCCCCGACGGAGGAATTTCAACTGGGTCGATTCCTACATTTCCTGCAAACAGGATTGTCTATGGGCCTCAAATTAGGGTCCATTAAGGTTCAAATTTCGGCCCTGTCGATTTTCTTCCAGAAAGAATTGGCTTCAGTTCCTGAAGTCCAGACTTTTGTAAAAGGAGTACTACATATACAGCCCCCGGTTGTGCCCCCAGTGGCTCCGTGGGATCTTAATGTAGTTTTGGATTTTCTCAAATCCCATTGGTTTGAGCCACTCAAATCGGTGGATTTGAAATATCTTACATGGAAAGTAACCATGCTACTGGCCCTGGCTTCAGCCAGGAGAGTGTCAGAATTGGCGGCTTTATCGTATAAAAGCCCATATCTGATTTTCCATTCGGACAGGGCAGAACTGCGGACGCGTCCTCAGTTTCTGCCTAAGGTGGTTTCAGCGTTTCACCTGAACCAGCCTATTGTGGTGCCTGCGGCTACTAGCGATTTGGAGGATTCCAAGTTGCTGGACGTTGTCAGGGCATTGAAAATATATATTTCAAGGACGGCTGGAGTCAGAAAATCTGACTCGCTGTTTATACTGTATGCACCCAACAAGCTGGGTGCTCCTGCTTCTAAGCAGACGATTGCTCGTTGGATTTGTAGCACAATTCAACTTGCACATTCTGTGGCAGGCCTGCCACAGCCTAAATCTATCAAGGCCCATTCCACAAGGAAGGTGGGCTCATCTTGGGCGGCTGCCCGAGGGGTCTCGGCATTACAACTCTGCCGAGCAGCTACGTGGTCGGGGGAGAACACGTTTGTAAAATTCTACAAATTTGATACCCTGGCTAAAGAGGACCTGGAGTTCTCTCATTCGGTGCTGCAGAGTCATCCGCACTCTCCCGCCCGTTTGGGAGCTTTGGTATAATCCCCATGGTCCTGACGGAGTCCCAGCATCCACTAGGACGTCAGAGAAAATAAGATTTTACTTACCGATAAATCTATTTCTCGTAGTCCGTAGTGGATGCTGGGCGCCCATCCCAAGTGCGGATTGTCTGCAATACTTGTACATAGTTATTGTTACAAGAAAATCGGGTTGTTATTGTTGTGAGCCGTCTGTTCAGAGGCTCCTACGTTTGTCATACTGTTAACTGGGTTCAGATCACAGGTTGTACGGTGTGATTGGTGTGGCTGGTATGAGTCTTACCCGGGATTCAAAATCCTTCCTTATTGTGTACGCTCGTCCGGGCACAGTATCCTAACTGAGGCTTGGAGGAGGGTCATAGGGGGAGGAGCCAGTGCACACCACCTAGTCCTAAAGCTTTTATTTTTGTGCCCTGTCTCCTGCGGAGCCGCTAATCCCCATGGTCCTGACGGAGTCCCAGCATCCACTACGGACTACGAGAAATAGATTTATCGGTAAGTAAAATCTTATTTTTAGCGCACTCCCGGAAAACGGTCAGTTACCTCCCAGAAACGCCCCTTTCCTGTCAATCACTCACCGATCAGCCGAGCGACTGAAAACAGTCGCTTGACCTTGTGTAAAAATGCATAGTTTTGTGTGAAAGTACTTCGCGCGTGCGTACTGCGGCCCGTACGCATGCGCGGAACCGCTGATTTTTAGCCTGATCACTGCGCTGCTTAACAACAACAGCTAGCGATCAACTCGGAATGAGGGCCCATGTGCACTGCAGGTGTGGCAGATATAACATTTGCAGAGAGAGTTAGATTTGGGTGGGTTATTTTGTTTCTGTGCAGGGTAAATACTGGCTGCTTTATTTTTACACTGCAATTTAGATTTCAGTTTGAATGCACCCCACCCAAATCTAACTCTCTCTGCACATGTTATATTTGCCCCCCTGCAGTGCACATAGGGGGTAATTCTGAGTTGATCGCAGCAGGAACTTTGGGGGTAATTCTGAGTTGATCGCAGCAGGAATTTTGTTAGCAGTTGGGCAAAACCATGTGCACTGCAGGGGAGGCATATATAACATGTGCAGAGAGAGTTAGATATGGGTGTGGTGTGTTCAATCTGAAATCTAAATTGCAGTGTAAAAATAAAGCAGCCAGTATTTACCCTGCACAGAAACAAAAGAACCCACTCAAATCTAACTCTTTCTGTACATGTTATATCTGCCTCCCCTGCAGTGCACATGGTTTTGCCCAATTGCTAAAAAAAACCCTGCTGCGATCAACTTGGAATTACCCCCATGGTTTTGCCCAACTGCTAACAAATTTGCTGCTGCGATCAACTTAGAATTAAGCCCTTAGTGCACTATGGCCCTCATTCCGCGTTGTTCGCTCCCAAGCTGCTTTTAGCAGCATTGCACACGCTAAGCCGCCGCCTACTGGGAGTGAATCTTAGCTTAGCAGAATTGCGAACGAAAGATTCTCAAAATTGCGAATAGAAATTTCTTAGCAGTTTCTGAGTAGGAAAAAACCAAAACAGAGAAGTATACTTCTCTGTTTTGGTTTTTTCTTGTTCGATAAATTTTGACTCTTGGGAGCACCACTGAAAGCAACAAGCATAGGTATTAGGATTGATTTTCCACACACATATGGTTGCTATATCTAGAAGCAATTCAGTAATTATTCAGTTTTTCAGAGGTTACTATCTGCTTGAATTAGGACTTGTGCGGTTCACATTACTTCTTTCTCAGTTTCTGAGTAGCTCGACACTTACTCTGCCACTGCGATCAGTTCAGTCAGTTTCGTCCCTGGTTTGACGTCACAAACACACCCAGCGTTCGCCCAGGCACTCCCCCGTTTCTCCAGCCACTCCCGCGTTTTTCCCAGAAACGGCAGCGTTTTTTCACACACACCCATAAAACGGTCAATTTCCGCCCAGAAACACCCACTTCCTGTCAATCACACTCCGATCATCAGAACGAAGAAAAAACCTTGTAATGCCGTGAGTAAAATACCAAACTTCTTAGCAAATTTACTTGACGCAGCTGCAGTGCGAACATTGCGCATGCGCAGTTAGTGGAAAATCGCACCGATGCGAAGAAAAATAACGAGCGAACAACTCGGAATGAGGGCCAATGAGACACCATTTTACGCTGTGAGACACTATAGTGCACTGTGAGTCACTATGAGATACTACAGTATACAGTGAGATACTATGGTGCACTGTGAGACACTAGTACACTGAGGGGCAGATGTATTAACCACAGTGATAAGTGCAAGGTGATAAACGCACCAGCCAATCAGCTCCAATATGCAAATTGACAGGAGCTGACTGGCTGGTGTGTTTATCACCTTGCACTTATCGCTGCTTTATCACTTCCTTATGACTTCTTCAGGTTAATACATCTGCCCCTGAGTTACTGAGATACTATAGTACACTGGGGCAGATGTATTAAGCCTGGAGACGGCATAAGGAAGTGATAAACCAGTGATATGTGCAAGGTGATAAACACACCAGCCAATCAGCTCCTAACTGTTAATTTACATATTGGAACTGATTGGCTGGTGCGTTTATCACCTTGCACATATCACTGGTTTATCACTTCCTTATGTCTTCTCCAGGTTAATACATCTGCCCCACTGTTAAGGGGGGTACTCACGGGAGAGATGTGTGCTGAGCGATCTTAACACAGACCACTCAGCACACATCTCTCACCCCACTCAGCACACCGCGATGTGCTGAGCGAGGGGGAAAGCCGACGGGGGCCGCTCACTTCACACAACGGTGAAGTGAGCGACCTGCTAGATTGAGCCTGCATGCAGGCTCAATCTAGCACCGGTGATAGCGACGTGCGGGGCCGCGCATCGCTATCGCTGGAGGGCATACACACGGCAGATCCGTGCTTAAAATCTAAGCAATCTAGCAAGATTGCTTAGATTTTAAGCACGGATCTCTCCGTGTGTACCCCCCTTTAGATACTATAGTACACAGTGAGACACTCTGGTGCACTGTGGCACACTACTGTGCACTGTGAGACACTAAGAGATCTGTAGTACACTGTGAGACACTGGTGTACTGTGAGACACTATAGTACATTATAAGACACCATGGTATATTGTGGGACACTATAGTGCACTGTCAGACACTATAGTACACTATGGGCCTAATTCTGAGTTGATCGCAGCGGCAATTTTGTTAGAAGTTGGGCAAAACCATGTGCACTGCAGGAGGGGCAGATATAACGTGCAGAGAGAGTTAGATTTGGGTGGGGTGTATTCAAACTTAAATCTAAATTGCAGTGTAAAAATAAAGCAGCCAGTATTTACCCTGCACAGAAACAAAATTACCCACCCAAATCTAACTCTCTCTGCAAATGTTATATCTGCCCCCCACCCTGCAGTGCACATGGCTTTGCCCAATTGCTAACAAATTTGCTGCTGCGATCAACTCAGAATTACCCCCATGAGTTTGACATGCCTCTTCTAGAAGGTGCTAGATAAATAAGTAGAATCTGATTGGTTGCTATGGGCAACATCTCCACTTCTATAAAGCAGAATCTTAGTAAATAAATCCCTTAAGGTTTGCAATGTTTTTGAGGTTTAAAAATGGAACCGTCTCTCTTCCACCTGTAATGATCGGCTTTTGTCTGGCGACTGGCTCATTTTCCAGTTCATCACATACAGCGGAGCCAAACATCGATCAGCTGTTTTCCGACAGACAAGCTTTAGCGGATGTATTATCCTAGGCCACATCATTCATCTTGTATATTCCCACAATCCTTCGGATATTCGGTGCTCCGGGCTTAGTATTTATTACTCACTATCTGGACTGAGCTCCTGACGCCACATCCTTCACAATGCAATGTAGTTTCCTAGACTGCAAGAGAGCAAGTGTACTATAGTATCTCATAGTGGGATCGGTATGAGATTCCGCCTGCCAGGATGCTGAACGTCAGGATCCCAACGTCGGCATCCCGAGTAGTGGAATGCAGGCAGGGGGTGAGTGCAACGAAGCTCCTTGCGGGCTCGGTGGAGAGCTATGCTCACCACAGGTTCAATTCTCCCTCTATGGGTGTCGTGGACACCCATAGAGGGGGAATCACCTATCTCGCTGGTATACCTACGTTGGTATGGTGGCCCTGTCGGGATCCCAGCGTCGGTATTGTGACAGCCGGGTTCCCGACTTTCAGTATACTGACTGCATACCCTCATACTGTCTCATAGGGTCTCACAGTGTACTATACTGTTTCATAGTGTCTCACAGTGTACTACAATAGTGTCTCACAGTGTACTACAATAGTGGCTCACAATGCAACATATTGTCTCTCCAGCTGTTGTGAAACTACAAGTCCCAGCATGCTTTATCAGCTCAGTGGAAGGTATGCTGGCAAAGCATGCTGGGACTTGTAGTTTCACAACAGCAGGATTGCCACGAGTTTGACATGCCTGTTCTAGAAGGTAATAGCTAGCTCTGATTGGTTGTACTGTGCAACATCTCCACTTCTATAAACCTGCTCTTTAGTAAATATACCCCCAAAAGACTATGGGGTATATTTACTAAGCCATGAAGAGAGATAATATGGAGAAAGATTAAGGCCCAGATTTATCAAACTTTGGAGAGTGATAAATATATTCGCAGTGCAAGTGTGCGATCCTATGCGTACGCCGAGCTGCTAAAATCCACTGTGTGCAGTCTCTGCGCAGCCCAGGACTTACTCCTCCAGTGCGATGAGAACAGGCTGACCGGGGCCGGAGCTGACGTCAGACACCCTCCCTGAGAACGCTTGGGCACGCCTGCGTTTTTCCATACACTCCCAATAAACGGTCAGTTACCGCCCACAATCGGCCTCCTGTCAATCACCTTGCGAACGCCCATGCGATTGGATTTTTCGCACCATCCTGTCGCTGACCTGTTGCTATTCGACGCTCGTGCATATTGCGGTGTATACATATGCGCTGTTAGTACCTGATCGCCTGCTGTGCGAAAACGCACAGCACCGATCAGGTCTGAATCACCCCCTTAGTACATAGACCCCTTAGTCATATTGAGATACCACTTATTGGATTCTGGGGGTCATTCAGATCCGAACGCAGCCGCGCGTCTGTGCGCAGCGGCTGCTTTCTGTTGGTCTGCACACGAGCACCTGCCGCAGTGCGCGTGTACAACCCTACACCTTGCTGCTGCAAGGTGATTGACAGCGGCGGGGGGACGTCGACACTTCACAGGCGGGACGGGCCAAACATGGGCGTGGCAGGAGCATTTTCGGTACGGCTGGGTGACGTCACATGCAGCTGCTCTGATATAAAAAAACGGTGGCGGGCCACCTGACAGCGCAGCCATGCTGCTCTGCCAGGGGTCAACCTTAATTTGATGCGGACACATCGGGAGGCAGCGCCACACATGCTGGGCGGAGATCTAGCTGTATATGCAGCGATCTGCGTCCATCTCTGAATCAGGTCCTCGGTCTCATAGAGTTCTGTTGCTGAAAGGACAACACTCTACGTCATTTCTTCCTAATAATCCCTCTCCCCTTTCCCTCTATATTAATCACCCAGATCTCCAATTGCTCTGCTCGGTGGAAGAGATGGAAAGGGGTGACACATGCCTGGGATTTTCCTTTCAGAGAACATTGGCAGTCCAATGTAAATAAAGGAGCTGGGATGCAGTCAATTTACCTCCAATCAAAATCCCGACAGTCGAAATCCCAACAGCAATTGACCGACGGTCAAAATCCCGTCAAGGTCAAAATCCCGACATGGACAAAATACAGACATTTAAAATACAGACAAGGTCAAAATACCGACATGTAAAATGCCGACAGGTCAAAATGAGCTTTTCATAATTTTTTCATTGAAACCGACTTGTTCATACTTTACTATCCCAGTGGAACTGGAGGGGGAATATAATAGTGTGCCCGAAGCATGGCGAGACATGTGAGGGGATGCGGTACACTTACATGGTGTCCATGTCGACCTATGTCGACACACACACAAACCCCAATGAAAACGCATGTCGGTATTTTGACCTGTCGGCATTTTACAGGTCGGTATTTTGACCTTGTCGGTATTTTAAATGTCAGGATTTTGTCCATGTCGGGATTTTGACTTTGTCGGAATTTTGACCGTTGGTCAATTGCTGTCAGGATTTCGACCGTCGGGATTTTGATTGGAGGTATTTCATACCGATCCCAAGGAGCTATTGAATGGTTTAACCACTTGCCTGGCATGCCTGCAAGTGCTTTATCTGACCTGGTCGCACAGGATGCGACAGTCAGATACACAGTGTTAGCAGCGGCAGGGAAGGGAAATTTCCCTCCGCTGCTGCTGTCAGAGGGACCGAAATCCGGTCCCTCTGACAGCCCATTTCTATCCACAATCATGTGACCGGCGCTGGATTGGCTGGAAAAGTATGAATTGCTGACCATTATGGAAGGTGGACGGATGACACATAGGGACAAATCTCACTATAGAGGGTGATGGTCACGTTTATTACTGTAAAAGCTGTTAGTGAAAATGTATGTTTCTTGTGTGGGTAACATTCTGAGGTATTCCTCTGCTACTTGGATTTTTCTATTTTGAGTTATTCCTCTGGCATTTAGATTTGTCCAGTAAGATCATTTGTACATATTTATTTAATGTCAAAACTTGTTAAATAAATGAGCACTTTGTTACATTTATAGAACTCTGTTGGTCCCTATCTATTGTGGAACTACAGGTTACAGCATGCCTTGCCGGACAGGGCATTGAAAAAGTAGTAATTTACATTCGCCAAAAAATGAGGCCCTGTATAATGTGCAAGTGCGCCCTATCCACCATATACATTACCCATATTTTTCAAAAAACCCGTAAAAAGGGAATGTTCTCCCATTTGTGGATTTCCGGATACAAGGGAATATGTACAAGGTGGAAACAGAAAAACTCCAACCTACTTCTGCTCTAGGACCATCTGCTCCAGGGCCGTCTTCTGTGGGCAGGCTGTGCCGGGCGACTCCCTGCTGAGCTTTCCCTTTCGTGGTGTAAAATTCCAGGTTGTAGCGTATATGAGTAGGGTTCTGGGGTGCAAGAATCAGGTATTGGGGCTGGAATGCTGCCGGGTGCTAGAGGCGGCTTAGATTACTTATCAGACTTTGGTAGCGCTAAGGCAATGTGGTGCTGCAAGGGTTGATTTGACTTGAATGCACAGATAAAGGAAATAAGACTTAGGGGCAAATGTATAAAAGTATGCATAGAGATAAAAAGAAAAAGTACCAACCAATCAGCTCATAACTGTCAGACTGTATGAAAAATGACACTAACTGATTGGCTGGTCGTTAATCTCTCTCCACTCTGCAAGCTTTGATACATATGCCTCTTCATCTGCTGCAGCACCACACCGCTACAGAACGAGCATCGGCCACTGTTTCCCAGTCGCTCTCTACGTGCAGAATTTCTCATACTTGATTGGTTGATGTTCAAGTACTGACTGCTCCCCGCCCTCACCTCCCAGCTCAGGAGGGTTGGAGAAGTCTGGAGACAGCCACCGGGAAACTCTAGTAAAGTACAGTAGAAGACAATAGTATAGAATTTAAGATTACAAAGTGATTCAGCGTGTCCACTCACTGTGAGTATGAGTGACAGACTGTGACCAAACTCCCTGACAGAGATAGCAAAAGCCGCTTCCCAGTAAATCTAGTCCATAGACCCACATCACTTAGCACCTCCATGGATCAAGTATTTAATTTCTATTACTGCTAGTTATCTTGTTAATTCTCTTTGGTTGATGATGGAGTTATGCTGTGTGTATGGGATCATTCAGTGTCTGGCCTAGAGACAGTAACTAACTGGCACAGAGGTAGATGCAGCGCCGATATTTGTGCAGTCAGGGCCGAAACTAGGATTTTCATCACCCGGGGCAAGGCAGTAATTTGGCGCCCCTTCAAGAAAAAAAAAAACACAAACCAACCCTGTCAGACTAAAAAATCAGATTATCAAAAATTTGTGTAAAAAAGGGATACTATTGGACAATATTCACCTATGTGCCCCAAAAGCCCTAAGTGTCACATGCCCCCCAGCAACGTGTTCCACTACATGCCACCCTGTGTCCCCTCATACATTGCACTATATCACTGCATTATATCATAACACTATATCACTGCACTACATTACCCTATCCACTGCACTACATCACTACACTACCTCCCCCTACATGCTGAACTACATCACTACACTACCTCCCCCTACATGCTGAACTACATCACTACACTACATGCCCTATACCATATATGTTACACTGCATCACTACACTATGGGCCTAATTCAGATCTGATCGCAGCAGCAAATTTGTTAGCTAATGGGCAAAACCATGTGCACTGCAGGGGGGGGGAGGCAAAAATAACTTGTGCAGAGAGAGTTAGATTTGGGTGGGTTATATTGTTTCTGGCTGTTTTATTGTTACACCGCAATTTAGATTTCAGTTTGAACACCCCCCCCCGAATCTAACTCTCCCTGCAAATGTTATATCAGCCCATACCCCCGCCCCCCCCTGCAGTGCACATGGTTTTGTCCATTAGAGAAAAAAAATTGCTGCTGCGATCAGGTCTGAATTAGTCCCCATGCCCTTTAACACTTTTGTTATTATAAATTACAGCTCCGTTTGGTCTTATTTACATCTTAAATCAGTCATGTCAGAGAGGGGACATTGGGGCTGTGGGGCTAATTCAGACCTGATCGCTGGGCAGTGATTTTTGCAGCCCTGCGATCGGATAGTCGCCGCCTACGGGAGGAGTGTATTTTAGCCTGTGCAAGTGTGTGATCGCATGTGCAGCAGAGCTATACGAACAGATCTTGTGCAGTCTCTGCGCAGCCCAGGACTTACTCAGCCGCTGCGATCACATCAGGCTGTTCAGGACCAGATTTGACGTCAGACACCCTCTCTGCAAACGCATGGACACGCCTGCGTTTTTCCAAACACTCCCTGAAAACGGTCAGTTGCCACCCACAAACGCCCTCTTCCTGTCAATCTCCTTGCAATCGCCCGTGCGAATGGATTATTCGCACAAACCCATCGCTGAGCGGCGATCCGCTTTGTAGCCGTGCGACGCGCCTGCACATTGCGGTGCATACACATGCACAGTTTGTGTCTGATCGCCCCCTGTGTGAAAACGCAGCCTAGTGATCAGGTCTGAATCGGCCCCTGAATCTTTTACATGTAACGATTTTGTGTGTGTGAGTGAACATTGGTTTCAGTTGCATTTCTATAGGGAATTGCATTACTAGACTCTCCGCGGGTCTACTAATGCTCTTTCCCCTAGAAATGCAACTGAAACATAAAAAATGCGTTCCATTATACGTACAGGGACAGTGTTGGATTTCTGGCATCACTGATCATTCGGAGAATTTAAGTCTTTGAACTCAGGTGGTGGAACGTTATGTCCTCTACAGACGTCTGCAGATCCATGCGCTCTCCCATGAAATTGTGTACGAGTCACAAATAGCATTTGTACCACTCTTATGGACGGTTGCATTTAACGTAAATGGCTACCTTCAGCCAGACGGGTTGCGTGTAATTATACATGTCCAAAGTACTCTATTATTGTTGGTGATCTCATAGTTTCCCCAAACCCTCTATCTTCATAAGGCTTCTACTAATCACAGTTTGTGAACTTATCTCACATTTTACTTTCTCACCTGTTTATGAAGGTTCCCGAGGATCAGACTCCAGCCCATCTCATATGTCTCCGGGCCACACTTCTGTGGCCCCTCCGGAGGATATTTGGGTTCTGAGAAAACCGTTTGCAGGTATCCTATAGAAACACTGTTCTCTCATCCCTGTGGATCAATAATATGATAAGTGTATATAGTCTGATGTCCACCTTCTGTTTTTCCTAGGTGTAAATAATACAACAATGGTTCTTTTCCAGATTAAAGCACTGCAGTTATAGATCACTGCAAATCAAAGACATAATACTAGGACAAGAGACGTGACAGTGTAATAATTACAGAGGTGGGAAGTCCTGCTGTTAGGTGCACCTCACTAAAGTCACATTTGTCCAACATTAATTTGAACATAGATGCACGCAGACACAGGCTGTATATGTATTGCGTGATCTGATACCTAACTCCCAATTCACCATACAAGTGGCTTTCACTTCCCGTTCATTCTGTTGTATTGAGAACGGAGGGTGAGGTTACAGTGATAAATAGCAGTAATCTAAAAGCCAGCAAAACATCTTCCTCAGGAGTGGTGATCTGGGGATTGGGATCGCAGACAGTGTTGTGTCTGACTTGTAATAAGGGGGGTAATTCTGAGTTGATCGCAGCAGGATTTTTGTTAGCAATTGGGCAAAACCATGGGGGTCATTCCGAGTTGTTCGCTCGTTGCCGATTTTTGCTATATTGCGATTAGTCGCTTACTGCGCATGCGCAAGGTTCGCAGAGCGCATGCGCTTAGTTATTTTACACAAAAGTTAGGTATTTTACTCACGGCACAACGAGGATTTTTCATCGTTCTGTTGATCGTACTGTGATTGACAGGAAGTGGGTGTTTCTGGGCGGAAACTTGCTGTTTTCTGGGTGTGTGCGAAAAAACGCTGCCGTTTCTGGGAAAAACGCGGGAGTGTCTGAAGAAACGGGGGAGTGTCTGGGCGAACGCTGGGTGTGTTTGTGACGTCAAACCAGGAACGAAACTGACTGAACTGATCGCAATGGCTGAGTAAGTCTGGAGCTACTCAGAAACTGCTAAGAAATTTCTATTCGCAATTCTGCTAATCTTTCGTTCGCAATTCTGCTAAGCTAAGATACACTCCCAGAGGGCGGCGGCTTAGCGTGTGCAATGCTGCTAAAAGCAGCTAGCGAGCTAACAACTCGGAATGAGGGCCCATGTGCACTGCAGGGTGGGCAGCAGATATAACGTGCAGAGAGAGCTAGATTTGGATGTGGTGTGTACAAACTGAAATCTAAATTGCAGTGTAAAAATAAAGCAGCCAGTATTTACCCTGCACAGAAACAAAATAACCCACCCAAATCTAACTCTCTCTGCACATGTTATATCTGCCTCCCCTGCAGTGCACGTGGTTTTGCCCAACTGCTAACAAAAATCCTGCTGCGATCAACTCAGAATTACCCCCAAGGAACAGTATTGGGATGTTTTCTCTCATGCACCTTGTAGCTGCAATGAAAGGTCATTCGCCTGGAGAGAACTCTATACACATTATTAAACTGTGTCTAAGACTTGTTATTTACGTTTGCTTGGAAACAACAACGGTTAATTTTTTTTTACAGCGGCCGAAAGGGGAGCGCAAGTGACAGTGGAACACGTATTAGCACAATAACACCACAATCATTTCCTAGAGTAGGGGTGAGGGCCCATTGCTGAGCCTAGGCCAAGGCTTATCCGGGCTATCATTATTATATACGACATTGGCTTTGTTATCCCACTGATAAAACAGGAGTACCTGATAATATCTGATCTAACAGCTTTTAACACAGTGAGAAGAATAACTTGTCACCCACTAATAGATTTCTCCCTCTCTCCTGCCAAGTTATGCCTTCCTCCAGTAATAATCATCACCCCTAGTTACTATTAATCCCTTCACCACCAGGGGGCTGCGCTGAGGAATGTGCAGCGTTCTCCAGGCCCTGTGAAGTGGGTTAATGGGCAGTTGCTATTGTTAAGCCTCATGGGACCTTTTCACAGCTAGCAACTGCCTATCCCCATCATCAGCCTATTTGTCTCATGAATTATTCATCCTCACTTCTCTACACTGTGTGTCTGCCATCAGATCTCCATTATTTTTTATTCAGTTACCTGGCAGAACCCTAGATGTGCCAGCAGTACAGTGTGGGAATCTCAGGATAGGTTTTGGAATCTAGACAGCGGGCAGAAGTAAGGGGACCATGCCATCCCCAAATCCAGTAGCACAGTAGAGCTGCAGGTGTCTGTGTAAGACGTATTGCTTAAAATAACCCCAACAAATATGTATGCGTCTTGGTTGTCTTTATACCGTACCCTTGATCTGTTATATGATTTTCTCTGACGTCCTAGTGGATGCTGGGGACTCCGTAAGGACCATGGGGAATAGACTGCTCCGCAGGAGACTGGGCACATCTAAAGAAAGATTTAGGTCTATCTGGTGTGCACTGGCTCCTCCCCCTATGACCCTCCTCCAAGCCTCAGTTAGATTTCTGTGCCCGGCCGAGCTGGATGCACACTAGGGGCTCTCCTGAGCTCCTAGAAAGAAAGTATAGTTTAGGTTTTTTATTTTACAGTGAGACCTGCTGGCAACAGGCTCACTGCAGCGAGGGACTAAGGGGAGAAGAAGCGAACCTACCTAAGTGGTGGTAGCTTAGGCTTCTTAGGCTACTGGACACCATTAGCTCCAGAGGGATCGCACACAGGACCCGACCTCGTCGTCCGTTCCCGGAGCCGCGCCGCCGTCCCCCTTACAGAGCCAGAAGCAAGAAGGTCCGGAAAATCGGCGGCTGAAGACTTCTGTCTTCTCCAAGGTAGCGCACAGCACTGCAGCTGTGCGCCATTGCTCCTCATGCACACCACACACTTCGGTCACTGATGGGTGCAGGGCGCTGGGGGGGGGGGGCGCCCTGAGCAGCAATAAATAACACCTTGGCTGGCAAACTGACACCATATATAGCCCCAGAGGCTATATAGGTGTATATTAACCCCTGCCAGAAATATTAAAATAGCGGGAGAAAGCCCGCCGAAAAAGGGGCGGAGCCATCTCCCTCAGCACACTGGCGCCATTTTCCCTCACAGCTTCGCTGGAAGGATCGCTCCCTGGCTCTCCCCTGCAGTCCTGCACTACAGAAAGGGTAAAAAAGAGAGGGGGGGGCACAAAATTAGGTGCAGTATAATATAATGCAGCTATATGGGGAAAACACTCTTTATAGGTGATATCCCTGTGGTATATAGCGCTCTGGTGTGTGCTGGCATACTCTCCCTCTGTCTCCCCAAAGGGCTTTGTGGGGTCCTGTCCTCTGTCAGAGCATTCCCTGTGTGTGTGCTGTGTGTCGGTACCGCTGTGTCGACATGTATGATGAGGAAAATGATGTGGAGGCAGAGCAAATGCCTGTAAATGTGTTGTCACCCCCTGAGGGGTCGACACCTGTGTGGATGGACTTATGGAAGGAATTACGTGACAGTGTCAGCTCCTTACATAAAAGGTTTGGCGACATAGGGCAGCCGGCTACTCAGCTTGTTCCAGCGTCTCAAATGTCATCAGGGGCTTTAAAACGCCCGCTACCTCAGATGGCAGACACAGATGTCGACACGGATACCGACTCCAGTGTCGACGACGATGAGACTAGTGTACCCTCCGATAGGTCCACCCGTTACATGATTGAGGCAATGAAAAATGTATTACACATTTCTGATAGTACCCCAGGTACCACAAAAAAGGGTATTATGTTCGGTGAGAAAAAACTACCAGTAGTTTTTCCTGCATCTGAGGAATTAAATGAGGTGTGTGAGGAAGCCTGGACTTCCCCCGATAAGAAATTGATAATTTCTAAACGGTTATTGGCAGCGTACCCTTTCCCGCCAGAGGATAGGTCACGTTGGGAAACGTCCCCTAGGGTAGATAAAGCGCTTACACGTTTATCAAAACAGGTGGCACTACCGTCTCCGGATACGGCCGCCCTAAAGGATCCTGCTGATAGAAAGCAGGAGGCTACCCTAAAAGCTATATATACACACACAGGCATTATATTGCGACCAGCGATTGCATCAGCATGGATGTGCAGTGCTGTTGCTGCGTGGTCAGATTCCCTGTCGGATAATATTGATACCCTGGATAGGGACAATATTTTGCTGAGGGGTGGAACTGTTGGGGATGGTCTTTCAGACCTCGTTTCCACAGCTACGGGCTGGGAAATCGACATTTTGCCACAGGCTACCCCACAGCAAAAGAAAGCACCGTATTATCAATAAACACAAGAGGGCTCGAGGCGCATCCTTTCTGCCGAGAGGCAAAGGTAGAGGGAAAAAGCTGCAGCATACAGCCAGTTCCCAAGAGCAAAAGTCCTCCCCCGCGTCCGGTAAGTCCACAGCATGACGCTGGGGCTTCACAGGCGGACCCGGGTACGGTGGGGGCCCGTCTCAGAAATTTCAGCACACAGTGGGCTCTCTCGAGACGTCCCCCCCCCCCGCCGTTTTCTAAAATCTGCCTTACCAGCAACTCCCTCTGTCAGGGAGGCAGTGTTGGTGGCTATCCAGAAACTGTATTCACAGCAAGTGATTGTCAAGGTACCCCTCCTTCAGCAAGGAAAGGGTTACTATTCCACAATGTTTGTGGTACCGAAACGGACGGTTCGGTGAGGCCCATCTTAAATTTAAAATCCTTGAACACTTATATCAAAAGGTTCAAGTTCAAGATGGAATCGCTCAGGGCGGTTATTGCGAGCCTGGTCGAGGGGGATTACATGGTTGCCCTGGACATCAAGGATGCGTACCTACATGTCCCCATTTACCCCCCTCACCAGGAGTACCTCAGATTTGTGGTACAGGACTGTCACTATTAGTTCCAGACGCTGCCGTTTCGGTTATCCACGGCACCGAAGGTCTTTACCAAGGTAATGGCCGAAATGATGATACTCCTTCGCAAGAAGGGAGTTTTAATTATCCCGTACTTGGACGATCTCCTGATAAAGGCGAGGTCCAAGGAACAGTTGGTAGTGGGGGTAGCACTTTCTCGGGAAGTGCTACAACAGCACGGCTGGATTCTCAATATTCCAAGGTCACAGCTGGTCCCGACGACATGTCTTCTGTTCCTGGGAATGATTCTGGACACAGACCAGAAAAAAGTGTTTCTTCCAGTGGAAAAAGCCGAGGAGTTGTCATCTCTAGTCAGAGACCTCCTAAAACCGGGACAGGTGTCGGTACATCAATGCACACGAGTCCTGGGAAAAATGGTAGCTTCGTACGAAGCAATTCCATTCGGAAGGTTCCACGCAAGGACTTTCCAGTGGGACCTGTTGGACAAATGGTCCGGGTCCCATCTCCAGATGCAACAGCGGATAACCCTGTCGGCAAGGACCAGGGTGTCGCTGCTGTGGTGGCTGCAGAGGGCTCATCTACTAGAGGGCCGCAGATTCGGAATACAGGACTGGGTCCTGGTGACCACGGATGCCAGCCTTCGGGGCTGGGGGGCAGTCACACAGAGAAGAAATTTCCAAGGACTGTGGTCAAATCAGGAGATTTCGCTTCACATAATATTCTGGAGCTAAGGGCCATTTACAATGCCCTAAGCCAAGCAAGGCCCCTGCTTCAGAACCAGCCGGTACTGATCCAATCAGACAACATCACGGCGGTCGCCCATGTAAACAGACAGGGCGGCACAAGAAGCAGGAGGGCAATGGCAGAAGCCACAAGGATTCTCCGATGGGCGGAAAATCATGTGTTAGCACTGACAGCAGTGTTCATTCCGGGAGTGGACAACTGGGAAGCAGACTTCCTCAGCAGGCACGACCTCCACCCGGGAGAATGGGGACTTCATCCAGAAGTCTTCCAAATACTGGTAAACCGGTGGGAAAGACCACAGGTGGAATTGCGCCAGGTCAAGGGACCCTCAGGCGATCGCTGTGGACGCTCTAGTAACACCGTGGGTGTACCAGTCGGTTTATGTGTTTCCTCCTCTGCCTCTCATTCCCAAGGTAATACGAAGGCGAGGAGTAAAAACTATACTCGTGGTTCCGGATTGGCCAAGAAGAGCTTGGTACCCGGAACTTCAAGAGACGCTTTCAGAGGACCCTTGGCCTCTGCCGCTCAGACAGGACTTGCTGCAGCAGGGGCCCTGTCTGTTCCAAGTCTTACCGCGGCTGCAATTGACGGCATGGCGGTTGAACACTGGATCCTGAAGGAAAAGGGCATTCCGGAGGAAGTCATCCCTACCCTGATCAAAGTCAGGAAGGATGTCACCGCAAAACATTATCACCGCATTGGCGAAAATATGTTGCTTGGTGTGAGGCCAGGAAGGCCCCAACGGAGGAATTTCAACTGGGGCGATTCCTGCATTTCCTACAAGCAGGGGTGACGTTGGGCCTCAAATTGGGGTCCATTAAGGTCCAGATTTCGGCCCTGTCGATTTTCGTCCAGAAAGATCTGGCTTCACTGCCTGAAGTTCAGACTTTTGTCAAAGGATTTCTGCGTATTTCAGCCTCCCTTTGTGCCCCCAGTGGCACCTTGGGATCTCAATGTGGTTTTGGAGTTCCTGAAATCACATTGGTTTGAACCACTTAAGACTGTGGATTTGAAATATCTCACGTGGGAAGTGGTCATGCTGTTGGCTCTGGCTTCGGCCAGGCGTGTGTCAGAATTGGCGGCTTTGTCCTATAAAAGCCCTTATCTGATTTTCCATATGGATAGGGCAGAGTTGAGGACTCGTCCTCAGTTTCTCCCGAAGGTGGTATCAGCGTTTCACTTGAACCAGCCTATTGTGGTGCCTGCGGCTACTAGGAACTTGGAGGATTCCACGTTACTGGACGTAGTCAGGGCCCTGAAAATGTATGTTTCCAGGACGGCTGGAGTCAGGAAAACTGACTCGCTGTTTATCCTGTATGCACCCAACAAACTGGGTGCTCCTGCTTCTAAGCAGACTATCGCGCGCTGGATTTGTAGCACTATTCAGCTGGCGCATTCTGCGGTGGGACTACCGCAGCCTAAATCTGTAAAAGCCCATTCCACAAGGAAGGTGGGCTCATCTTGGGCGGCTGCCCGAGGGTTCTCGGCTTTACAACTTTGCCGAGCTGCTACTTGGTCAGGGGCAAATACGTTTGCAAAATTCTACAAATTTGATACCCTGGCTGAGGAGGACCTGGAGTTCTCTCATTCGGTGTTGCAGAGTCGTCCGCACTCTCCCGCCCGTTTGGGAGCTTTGGTATAATCCCCATGGTCCTTACGGAGTCCCCAGCATCCACTAGGACGTCAGAGAAAATAAGAATTTACTCACCGGTAATTCTATTTCTCGTAGTCCGTAGTGGATGCTGGGCGCCCATCCCAAGTGCGGATTGTCTGCAATACTTGTAAATAGTTATTGTTACGCAAATCGGGTTGTTATTGCGAGCCATCTGTTCAGAGGCTCCGTTGTTATCATACTGTTAACCGGGGTTCCTATCACGAGTTATACGGTGTGATTGGTGTGGCTGGTATGAGTCTTACCCGGGATTCAAAATCCTTCCTTATTGTGTCAGCTCTTCCGGGCACAGTGTCCTAACTGAGGCTTGGAGGAGGGTCATAGGGGGAGGAGCCAGTGCACACCAGATAGACCTAAATCTTTCTTTAGATGTGCCCAGTCTCCTGCGGAGCCGTCTATTCCCCATGGTCCTTACGGAGTCCCCAGCATCCACTACGGACTACGAGAAATAGAATTACCGGTGAGTAAATTCTTATTTTGTACAGTTTGATCTTAGTTAGTGAGAGCATGAATGCCCCCTACACATATAGATTAACTTAATGCAACACTTAAAGGACCGTTAAGCCAAAGTGTTTAGCTTGCAGAGGCAGGAGATGACAGTCTGGGTAGATTGTGCACCTCATCACAGTGCAGGGAGCTATTTTATGGACTGAAATTATATTTATATGAATCCTGGGAACATCGGTGTCACTGTGGCAGAACTAATATTCTTGGGAATTCAGCCTAACAATTCAATAATACATAGTCCATGTCCGACTTGTGCAACCCAAAGCAAACACATTGGGATGCCATGCTGGGTGCACTGTCACATGGAGGATTGCCTACAGTAACTCTTCCGAAGCACTAGGCTATCCTCAACCCCCTCCCCTAATAAGAATTGTGAACTGGCCATTGTGAGTGGGACTTACCTCCCAGCATTCCAGGAAAACTGGACACAGGTGCCGACTGTCAATTGGGACCGGTGAGAGGTACGCTAGCAACCTGTGCCTTAGTCTCCCATCCACATATATCCACTGATGAGCTGTATTCCTATGAATATTGGTCCAGCCCACACAACTGCTTCCTCCAACTGGTAATGGGCTTTGGTAATGGGCATACATAAAGATCTGTTTAATACAAACTTGTTCTTGCTCCCGTGTCAGGTGGTGATCGTAGCAGCATGGGCAGCACAGGAAGCGCCACCAGTGGCCGAAGCTCTGGGAGTGGTCAGAGTGCTAGCAGTGCCCACGCTATACCCGCTAACGCAGAGGGGGTCAAGGTATATAGTGTGGGGAGATCCTTTTATATCATATATAAATTGGTGACATGGAGTAAAGCCTGCCAGAAATACAGGCTAGACTTAATACTGTGAGGGAGAAATAGAGGCTAGGCTTAGTCCTGTGAGGGATAAATACAGGCTAGGCTTAGTCCTGTGAGGGAGAAATACAGGCTAGGCTTAATCCAGTGAGGGATAAATACAGGCTAGGCTTAGTCCTGTGAGGGAGAAATACAGGCTAGGCTTAATCCTGTGAGGGAGAAATACAGGCTAGGCCTAGTCCTGTGAGGGAGAAATAGAGGCTAGGCGTAATCCTGTGAGGGAGAAATAGAGGCTAGGCTGAATCACATGAGAAATATAGACTAGGCTTAATCACGTGAGGGAGAAAAACCGGCTAGGCTTAACCACGTGAGAGAGAAAAACTGGCTAGGCTTAATCATGTGTGAGAAATACAGTCTAAAATGAATCATGTGCGGGAGAAATACAGGGTAGGCTTAATCATGTGAGGGAGAAATATAGGCTAGGCTAAATCCTGTGACTGAGAAATACAGGCTAGGTTTAATGATATGAGGAAGAAATATAGGCTAGGCTAAATCCTGTGACCGAGAAATATAGGCTAGTCTTAATTATATGAGGGAGAAATACATGCTAGGCTTAATCCTGTGAGGGAGAAATAGAGGCTAGGCTGAATCACGCGAGAAATACAGACTAGGCTTAATCACGTGAGGGAGAAAAACCGGCTAGGCTTAATTACGTGAGAGAGAAAAACAGGCTAGGCTTAATCACGTGAGGGAGAAATACAGGCTAGGTTAAATCATGAGAGGGAGAAATACAGGTGAGGCTTAATCCTATGAGGGAGAAATGCAGACTAGTCTTAATCCTATGAGGTAGAAATACAGGCTAGGTTTAATCATGTGAGGGAGAAATACAGGCTAGGCTTAATCCTGTGAGAGAGAAATAGAGGCTAGGCTGAATCACGCGAGAAATACAGACTAGGCTTAATCACGTGAGGGAGAAAAACCGGCTAGGCTTAATTACGTGAGAGAGAAAAACAGGCTAGGCTTAATCACATGAGGGAGAAATACAGGCTAGGTTTAATCATGTGAGGGAGAAATACAGGCGAGGCTTAATCCTATGAGGGAGAAATACAGACTAGTCTTAATCCTATGAGGGAGAAATACAGGCTAGGTTTAATCATGTGAGGGAGAAATACAGGCTAGGCTTAATCCTTTGAAGGAGAAATACAGGCTAGGCTTAATCATGTGAGAAATACAGGCTAAAATTAATCGTGTGCGGGAGAAATACAGGGTAGGCTTAATGACGTGAGGGAGAAATATAGGCTAGGCTAAATCCTGTGACTGGGAAATACAGGCTAGGTTTAATCATATGAGGAAGAAATATAGGCTAGGCTAAATCCTGTGACCGAGAAATATAGGCTAGTCTTAATTATATGAGGGAGAAATACATGCTAGGCTTAATCCTGTGAGGTAGAAATACAGTCTAGCCTTAATCATATAAGGGAGAAATATAGGCTAGGCTTAATCCTGAGAGGGAGAAATACAGGCTATGCTTAATCCTTTGAGGGTAAAATACAGTCTAGCCTTAATCATATAAGGGAGATATACAGGCTAGGCTTAATCCTGTTAGGGAGAAATATAGACTAGGCTTAATCCTGTGAGAGAGAAATACAGGCTAGGCTTAATCCTGTGAGAGAGAAATACAGGGTAGGCGTAATCCTGAGAGGGAGAATATAGGCTAGGTTAATCCTATGAGGGAGAAATATAGGCTAGGGTAAATCATGTGAGGGAGAAATATAGGCTAGGTTAATCCTATGAGGGAGAAATATAGGCTAGGGTAAATCATGTGAGGGAGAAATATAGGCTAGGTTTAATCATATAAGGGAGAAATACAGGCTAGGCTTAATCCTGTGAGAGAAATACAGGGTAGTCTTAATCCTGTGAGAGAGGAATATAGGATAGGCTTAATCCCGTGAGATAGGAATATAGGTTAGGCTTAATCCTGTGAGAGAAATACAGGGTAGACTTAATCCTGTGAGAGAGGAATATAGGCTAGACTTAATCCTGTGAAAGAGAAATACAGGGTGGGTTTAATCCTGTGAGAGAAATACAGGGTAGTCTCAATCCTGTGAGATAGGAATATAGGTTAGGCTTAATCCTGTGAGAGAAATACAGGGTAGACTTAATCCTGTGAGAGAGGAATATAGGCTAGACTTAATCCTGTGAAAGAGAAATACAGGGTGGGTTTAATCCTGTGAGAGAGAAATACAGGGTAGTCTTAATCCTATGAGAAAAGAATATAGGCTAGGTTTAATCCTGTGAGAGAAAAATACAGGGTAGTCTTAATCCTGTGAGAAAGGAATATAGGCTAGGCTTAATCCTGTGAGAGAAATACAGGGTAGTCTTATTCCTGTGAGAGAGAAATACAGGGTAGTCTTAATCCTGTGAGAGAGAAATACAGGGTAGTCTTAATCCTGTGAGAAAGGAATATAGGCTAGGCTTAATCCTGTGAGAGAAATACAGGGTAGTCTTATTCCTGTGAGAGAGAAATACAGGGTAGTCTTAATCCTGTGAGAGAGAAATACAGGGTAGTCTTAATCCTGTGAGAAAGGAATATAGGCTAGGCTTAATCCTGAGAGAGAAATACAGGGTAGTCTTGATCCTGTGAGAGAAATACAGGGTAGTCTTAATCCTATGAGAGAGGAATATAGGCTAGGCTTAATCCTGTGAGAGAGAAATATAGGGTAGTCTTATTCCTGTGAGAGAGGAATATAGGGCAGGTTTAATCTTGTGAGGGAGAAAATGCTGCAGATTTTCACTATCTTTAACAGACCATCGTAATGCTCAGCTACAAACCCATGGGATCCCTCAGGAGTTATCCACTTATTTTCTATCTTAAATTTCTATGTAGTAGAGATTCTAAAATGATATCTAAACATTTATAGTAAAAAATCAGTTGATGAGTGGCTCTGCGTCACACAGAATAGTGTCAGACAGGTGGTTTGCGCAGACAGGTGCTTTGCACTATTTTTCCAGCTAGGAAAGTGCTAGCATTCATAGGGGCTGATTTATCAATTACTTTTATCATCCGCAATGAGTTTTAAAACTCGTTGCATATGATAAATGGAGCTCCAGCCAATCAGTTCCTAACTGTCAATGTGTTTGAAATAGGACAGTTGGGAGCTGACTGGCTGGAGCAACATTTATAATATGCAACAAGTTTTGAAACTTGTTGTAGATTATAAAACGTGTTAGACTCCGTATAATAAACGTATAAATCAACCAAGTAGTGCTCAATGTCTCCCATGGTAACAGGTAGAAGTGAATGGGTTATGCTGTTCATCCCCTATTACAGAGGTTCTCAAACTTGGTCCTCGGGGGCCCACACAGTGCATGTTTTGCAGGTAACCCAGCAGGTGCACAGGTGTATTAATTACTGACTGACACATTTTAAAAGGTCCACAGGTGGAGCTAATTATTTCACTTGCGATTCTGTGAGGAGACCTGCAAAACATGCACTGTGTGGGCCCCCGAGGACCGAGTTTGAGAACCTCTGCCCTATTACATAGCAGCCGCCAATAGTAGTTCCCCCCCTAGTTTTGTCTCTCTTGTACAATTGTACAGACAAGTCAACTAGCTCAGACTAGTGCATTTTTAATTAATATGTCACCTGACTCCGTCTGGGTCACAACTAACAGACAGGGTAGAAACAGATTTGATTTATTTTTTTAACCAGGAATCAGCAGTTCACAGCCATCTTTTTCTAATCACTTTAGTATCTGTTGAAGTACAGTATATGAATAAAACATATGTGTGGAGTTCTTTTAAGTTCAGCTCCATCTTTGACAGTTAGCTGTTTACCACCCGTATGCCGATATGGCCAGGCACCACTGACCAAAACCGACTGTTAGTCATCCGAATATGATCAAAACGTTATCACGCATGTTAGTCAATACATTGGGTAGATAGACACTAGCGGCCAGTGTGTGTAGGTGGCACAGAGTCCAGATGGAATATTTGTCGCTAAGTATGAATACAGTGCATCCGGAAAGTATTCACAGCGCGTCACTTTTTCCACATTTTGTTATGTTACAGCCTTATTCCAAAATGGAGTAAATTCATTTTTGTCCTCAAAATTCTACACACAATACCCCATAATGACAATGTGAAAAAAAGTTTTTTTGAGATTTTTGTAAATTTATTAAATAGAAAAAACTAAGAAATCACTGGTACATAAGTATTCACAGCTTTTACCATGAAGCTCAAAATTGCGCTCAGGTGCATCCTGTTTCCACTGATCATCCTTGAGATGTTCCTACAGCTTATTCGGAGCCCACCTGTGGTGAATTCAGTTGATTGGACATGATTTGGAAAGGCACACACCTGTCTGTATAAGGTCCCACACTTGTCTGAGCACAAACCAAGTATAAAGTCATAGGAATTGTCTGTAGACCTTTGAGGCAAGATTGTCTCGAGACACAAATCTAGGGAAGGGTACAGAAAAATATCTGCTGCTTTGAAGGTCCCAATGACCACAGTGGCCTCCATCATCCTTAAATAGAATACGTTCGGAACCACCAGGACTCTTCCTAGAGCTGGCCGGCCATCTAAACTGAGCGATCAGGGGAGAAGGGCCCTAGTCAGGGAGGTGACCAAGAACTCTGTCAGACATTCCTCTGTGGAGAGAGCAGAACCTTCCAGAAGGACAACCATCTCGGCAGCAATCCACAATCAGACCTGTATGGTAGAGTGGCCAGACGGAAGCCATTCCTTAGTAAAAAGCACATGGCAGCCCTCCTGGAGTTTGCCAACATGCACCTGAAGGACTCTCAGACCATGAGAAATAAAATTCTCTGGTCTGATGAGACAAAGATTGAACTATTTGGCGTGAATGCCAGTCGTCATGTTTGGAGTAAACCAGGCACTGCTCATCACCAGGCCAATACCATCCCTACAGTGAAGCATGGTGGTGGCAGCATTATGCTGTGGGAATGTTTTTCAGCGGCAGGAACTGGGAGACTAGTCAGGATAGAGGGAAAGATGAATGCCGCAATGTACAGAGACATCCTGGATGAAAATCTGCTCCAGAGCGCTCTTGACCTCAGACTGGGGTGACGGTTCATCTTTTAGCAGGACAAAGACCCTAAGCACACAGCCAAGATTGCAAAGAAGTGGCTTCAGGACAACTCTGTGAATGTCCTTGAGTGGCCCAGCCAGAGCCCAGACTTGAATCCGATTGAACATCTCTAGAGAGATCGGAAAATGGCTGTGCATCGACGATTCCCATCCAACCTGATGGAGCTTGAGGTGCTGCAAAGAGGAATGGGCGAAACGGCCCAAAGATAGGTGTGCCAAACTTGTGACATCATATTCAAAAAGACTTAATAATAATAATAATTTTATTTATATAGCGCTCTTTCTCCAATAGGACTCAAGGCGCTTAACAGATACATAGCATAATATAGTACAGAAAATAATGAAGTACAGAAAAGCTTTTCATAAAATACAGAAGCATGTAGATACTAAAGGGACATTATGGAAATGCTTGAGTAAACAGGAAAGTCTTGAGTCTACTTTTGAAGTATTCTGTAGTTGTTGCCTCTTGCACTGTGCGGGGAAGTGAGTTCCATAGAGTCGGAGCCGCACTTGAGGCTGTAATTGCTGCCAAAGGTTCATCAACAAAATATTGAGCAAAGGTTGTGAATACTTATGTACATGTGATCTCTTAGTTTTGTTTTTTGTTTTTTTTTTATATATAGATTTGCAAAAATCTCAAAATAAGTTTTTTCACATTGTCATTATTGGGTATTGTGTGTAGAATTTTGAGGGAAAAATAATAATTTATTCCATTTTGGAATAAGGCTGTAACATAACAAAATGTGGAAAAAGCGAAGCGCTGTGAATACTTTCAGGATGCACTATACCAATTGGCTAGAACGCACCCAATTTGGCCACCTATGTGGGTAGCCAAATCAGACCGAGATCCTGTCATTCAGCACTCTGGCCGGACGACATAATCAGCCTGTGTGCGACCATAATAATTAATGATTCTTTATGCTTCCACTATTTAAGGGTGATTGATTGTAATCAAAAAATTATCTTCTACTATGTTGGCCAGGATACAATTTGTGGCAGAGCATACATTGTGTGGTTTTAAAAAACCAACATATATCAGCTTTTTATTTTATTTTATGTAACATCAAACAGGTGAATTCCCGCTTCCTAAAATTATGGTACCCATGGGGGTTGAGGAAGCCATTTTAACTAGTAACATGGACATCACTTCCATATTTCTTCATCTCACATTTTTTCCTCTTTACATCCTTTTCTTTTGGTTGTGTCCTCACACCCGTTCCATTTCAGCTGCTCGCCACTGTTCTTTCCCAGAAGGCATTGGGGCAGGAGCCTGGAGACGCCTGTGAGGGCCACACAGGTGCGTGGAGCTAAAAAATCTCAGTCTTAAAAGGCAGGATTTTCATGAAAATAAACATGATGCACAATATGGAAATACAGAGCTTTTTTTAGACATCCCTTGCCCTTCTCATCTGCTTAAATGGACACACTAGTCATTGAGGCGCGAGAGTGAGGTGAGGCAGCATTAACATAAATATGGCTTAACCCCACAAAATGGCTGCTGCCAGTGTGTTAAGGCTATGGGGGTTATCCAATTACCCGCTATGCAATATCGGGAGGGAAAAGCACAAGTTTTTCTCAATTTTCCCCGATGTTTCACCAATGTTTTTTTACGTGGTATCCAATTAGATTGCCCATAAAAAAAAATATACTTTTTCGGGTGAAAACACACATGTTCAGTGAAACATGTGTGTTTTCGCCACCACAGCTCCGAAAAGCCGGCGCATATCGGGGATTTTGCTTTGCCTGCCTGAGGCAGGTAAAACAAAATCCATGATAAACCACGTGCCGGCTTATCCGAGCTAATAGGATAGCCCCTGGCATAGCAATTACCCACGTTCAGTAATCGCGGGTTGTTGGATACCTCCCAATGTGTGCACATTAATCAACCTATAACCATTTGAATTCTTTACACTTTGTTCAGTTGACAACCATAGATGTTCTATTATTTTTTTATTTTATTTTTTTATTCTTTCTTAAAGCATTAAAAAGATCTTTAATTGTTTGCTTTCTCCATTTACTGGAAGCATGTCCAACATATCAAAATGAAGGCATAATGGTCAGGCATTGTAATGGTATAAAACTGTTCCTCTTGCCCGTGCCACAGTAGAAAAATGCCTTTTTGATTTATAATACGCTGACAACCAGATATTTTTGGAAAGCAGCAATATGACTTTACAGTGTTTATTTATCAATCAGCGTTTTGCCCGTGGGATTTAAACCTGCAATCTGTTTTGGGTAAAGGCATTACACAGCGTTTTTGTAAAACCGCTGATTTATGAATAAACCCCCAAGTGTCCATTTTGGCAGCCCCTATGACAGAAGTGGATGCTTATACTCTGTATTTCTCTATCAATGCATCTATTCGTTTATTTTCAGGAGTAGTGATAGAAAATACTATATAATTACAACTGAACCTGCATTTATATACTAACACATGCATTGGAGTGACTAACTGTACTGCAAATAATCCATAATCAATGTAACGACTTGCTATTAGACTTTGATCTGTACAATATATTGATATAATTATTAACCCTCCATCTTTACTAATATAACAATGTATTTATTATTCCTGGATTTGTTTTGTTGTACAACTAGGTTTTTCCTGCCCTGCCATATTACGCCTTGCCCCCATAATTTGCCCTTTAATCCTCCATGTCACTCTTTAATCCTCCAGATTGCCCTTTAATCTTCCTTGTTACCATTTAATCCAGTACATTGGGGGTCATTCCGAGTTGTTCGCTCGCAAGCTGCTTTTAGCAGCTTTGCACACGCTAAGCCGCCGCCTACTGGGAGTGAATCTTAGCTTATCAAAATTGCGAACAAAAGATTAGCAGAATTGCGAATAGACACTTCTTAGCAGTTTCTGAGTAGCTCCAGACTTACTCGGCATCTGCGATCAGTTCAGTCAGTTTCGTTCCAGGTTTGACGTCACAAACACACCCAGCGTTCGCCCAGACACTCCTCCGTTTCTCCAGCCACTCCCGCGTTTTTCCCAGAAACGGTAGCGTTTTTTCACACACACCCATAAAACGGCAGGTTTCCGCCCAGAAACACCCACTTCCTGTCAATCACATTACGATCACCAGAACGAAGAAAAAACCTTGTAATGCCGTGAGTAAAATACCTAACTGCATAGCAAATTTACTTGGCGCAGTCGCACTGCGGGCATTGCGCATGCGCATTAGCGACTAATCGCTCCGTTGCGAGAAAAAAATACAGAGCGAACAACTCGGAATGACCCCCATTGTCTTGCATGTCTCCGTGCCAGTCTAATTCCCGGCATTGCCTTGCGTTCTGAAATATGAATCTGTATTATTTTGTGATTACCTTATCTTTTATCACAGTTCTACACTGATACGTGTAATGTGAATAAATTTGTGGGCTTTTTATCTTTAGTATTCTCTGTAGAGACAAGACTATTTTAATTACAAATGATTTGTGTCTATAGATACATTTCTTTCTCTCTCTTTCCATTATTAATTATCTTTCCTATATAGTCATTCCCTGCTGGGATTAGCAAAAACCCAGGGGCGCATGTAGTGTTGTGACTGGAGTACGTGTTTGCAACTCTGAAATATATGATCACATGTTTTGTTTGATACATGAAGGATCTTCACGACCCCAGAGCGTTGCAAGCTCTCCTTACATTGAACAGTCATATGGAGACCACCCAAAGAAAACGGAGGCTATGACGGAAGGAAAGGTAGATGACAGCGATAATTTGTTAAACTGCAATAATAACAGTTGACTGTCTTGCTGTTTGCCTCTGTCTGTCTGCAAATGCAAAATAGAGGATCTTTCTTTAACAAGTTATATGCGGCTTTTCAGTGGTATGTTATACCCCTTTCACACCGCACAAATAACCCGGTATCGGGTCAACACAGGTCAGCGTGCGGTGTGAAAGGGGTATACCCGAAATCCCGGGTCGCCTGATCCGGCAATTCAACCCGGGAATAAAGCAGTGTTATTCCCGGGTTGAATACCGGGTCAGTGGCAGCGTAAACGGGCTCCCGGGTCGAAGCGTCCCGGGACCCGTTCACTACAACAGGGAGAGGCGGCGCGGAGATGATCTAATCTCCCAGCGCCGCCTCCACCCCCGCTGCCGGCTCTGGCCCCCTTCCCGCCATGTTGCCGGGTCAGGGAAGCCAGCGGCAGCGGCCAATGCCGGATCCCACCCGGGAAGGACCCGTTTCCAATTCCCGTGTGGGATCTGGCATTGGCAGTGTGAAAGGGGTATCATTTGGCAATAAAGGCCCATATACACGGGCCAATGCGTGAGAGATGTGTGCTGAGCGAACCGCTCAGCACACATCTCTCCCGCCGCTCAGCACATCGCGATCTGTGCTCAGCGTGCGGGGGGACACGGGGGGGGGGGGGGGGGGGGGCGCTCATTTCACCCAGCGGGTGAAATGAACGACCTGCTAGATTGAGCCTGGATGCAGGCCAATCTAGCACCAGCGATAGCGATGCACGGGGCTGCGCATCGCTATCGCTGTAGGGGTACACATGGAGCGATAATGCTCAAATTCTAAGCAATCTAGTCAGATTGCTTAGAATATCGCTCCGTGAGTACCCCCCTTTATACAACTCACACAGTTTACCTTGCTTGTTTTTCTAATAAAGGCAGACAGCACACAATAATGTTAGGTTACGTTTATCTAGGTTTATGTTTAGTTAGGTTTAGTTATGTTATCTTTACTTATGTGTATGTTTAACTATGTTATGTTTGTCATGTTTATGTTTAGTTATGTTATGTTTAGTTATGTTTATGTTTAGTTATGTTATGTTTAGTTATGTTTATGTTTAGTTATGTTATGTTTAGTTATGTTTTTGTTTAATTATGTTATATTTTGGAATTTTATGTTGTATCTCAGATAACAGCCAGGCAACACAAGCTCTGCCATAGCTAATATGACTTAGGGGGTTATTTAGGTTTGTTAGCAAAACAAAAAAGCACACTAATGGGCAAAACCATGTGCACTGCAGGTGGGGCAGATGTAACATGTGCAGAGAGAGTTAGATTTGGGTGGGTTATTTTGTTTCTGTGCAGGGTAAATACTGTCTGCTTTATTTTTACACTGCAATTTAGATTTCAGTTTTGACATACCCCTCCCAAGTCTAACTTTCTCTGCACATGTTACATCTGACCCACCTGCAGTGCAGCATGGAGTGCTTTTTTGGTTTGCTAACAAACCTGAACAAGGCCCTTAATCTCTGATGGCAGCCAGGCAACACAAAATGTCTCTCTCTTTATGTCTGATAGGTTGGATAGCACAGAATGCACCACACACACACAACTACAGTATAACAACTACCACTATATAGTACCTGTGCCCCACTGCATAGCCAGATCATCCGTTAGGCAACCTAAGAATTCCCATATAGATTAGCCTAAGGATCCTAATGTGTCTCTGCTCTACCCGATCATCATCTCTGCAAATAGAAAGACAGCACATGTCCCTGAGTATTTGGTAGAGCATGCTGTACAAGAGGTTTCCCTCTTTAGGAACAAACTCCCATGACAAAAAAACAGGCTTAGGGTAGAGACTGAACCTGTTTGCCCCATCTGCACAGCAGTGTTTAGGGCTCAGGATGAGCTGCGGGAGTATCCATGTAACAGGTTTCACCTTGAAAGAGATTATTCTTATCCTCGATCGATGCATTGATCTCCCTGCTGTGACTAATGGCCACATGTAAAAGAAGACGTCTGCCTCCCCCTGTCCCCTAGACATGTCTCTGTGTTCCTGTATGGGAGGGGACCGTTCTCTGTTGCGGTTTCATGTATTTATTCTGTTTCTTACTTATTTGTTCCTCTTGCATAGGCTTATGGAGAATTGTAGGAAACGGTTCCCAGTTTAGAACCTGCTGCTGAAGCTCAATTAGAATTTAGGCCTGGTTGCTATGGTGAATGTCACTGGAGGCGGACTGAGCGAGGCAGACATCGGGTGGCATTTCCTGCTCAGTGGGGATTACACGGCACATATACAGGGAGTGCACATTGCAGCCGTAGAAATGTGATGTGTATACAGATACTTTTGCTACTGCTGGAGAGTTGTGCACAAGTCCGAAATGGATCTTCCATTTTTTATCAGTCTGTATGCTCTGTAGCCGAGCACACGCCTCTACTGGAGATCCATAGTTGTATTCTCTCAGTTGCATCTCTGTTTGATAAATAGGACCCGTAAAGTACTAACCGAGGCAGGGTAACCATGTGATGTGTTTGCACAACTTATAGGCATTGCTGAGTCGGGTACTGTGAGGGGTGTGGTCTAATTGTTGAGGCATGGCCACGCCCCCAAACAGTTGTATGTACTTATGTTTTCCAATCATATCTACACTTCGATTCAATAGGTTAAACGTACACTGGACATACAGTGCATCCGGAAAGTATTCACAGCGCTTCACTTTTTTTCCACATTTTGTTATGTTACAGCTTATTACAAAATGGAATAAATTATTTTTTCCCTCAAAATTCTACACACAATACCCAATAATGACAACATGAAAAAAGTTTTTTTGAGATTTTTGCAAATTTATTAAAAATAAAAAACTAAGTAATCACATGTACATAAGTATTCACAACCTTTGCTCTATACTTTGTTTATGCATCTTTGGCAGCAATTACCGCCTCAAGTCTTTTTGAATATGATGCCACAAGCTTGGCACACCTATCTTTGGGCAGTTTCGTCCATTCCTCTTTGCAGCACCTCTCAAACTCCATCAGGTTGGATGGGAAGCGTCGGTCTACAGCCATTTTCAGATCTCTCCAGATATGTTCAATCGGATTCAAGTCTGAGCTCTGGCTGGGACACTCAAGGACATTCACAGAGTTGTTCTGGAGCCACTCCTTTGATATCTTGGCTGTGTGCTTAGGTTCTTTGTCTTGCTGAAAGATGAACCGTCGCCCCAGTCTGAGGTCAAGAGCGCTCTGGTGTAGGTTTTCATCCAGGATGTCTCTGTACATTGCGGCATTCATCTTTCCCTCTATCCTGACTAGTCTTCCAGTTCCTGCAGCTGAAAAACATCCCCACAGCATGATGCTGCCACCACCATGCTTCACTGTAGGGATGGTATTGGCCTGGTGATGAGCTGTACCTGGTTTCCTCCAAACATGACGCCTGGTATGTACGCTAAGGAGTTCAATCTTTGTCTCATCAGACCAGAGAATTTTGTTTCTCATGGTCTGAGAGTCCTTCAGGTGCATGTTGGCAAACTCCAGGGGGGCTGCCATGTGCTTTTTACTAAGGAGTGGCTTCCATTTGGCCACTCTACCATACATGCCTGGTTGGTGGATTGCTGCCGAGATGGTTATCCTTCTTGAAGGTTCTCCTCTCTCCACAGAGGAATACTGTAGCTCTGACAGAGTGACCATCGGGTTCTTGGTCACCTCCCTTCTCCCACGATCGCTCAGTTTAGATGGCCGGCCAGCTCTAGGAAGAGTCCTGGTGGTACTGAACTTCCTCCATTTACGGATGATGGAGGCCACTGTGCTCATTGGGACCTTCAAAGCAGCAGATAGTATTCTGTACCCTTCCCCAGATTTGTGCCTCGAGACAATCCTGTCTCGGAGGTCTACAGACAAATCCTTTGACTTCATACTTAGTTTGTGCTCAGACATGCACTGTCAAGTGTGGGACATGCCTTTCCAGATCATGTCCTATCAACTGAATTTACCACAGGTGGACTCCAATTAAGCTGTAGGAACATCTCAAGGATGATCAGTGGAAACAGGATGCACCTGAGCTCAATTTTGAGCTTCATTGCAAAGGCTGTGCATACTTATGTACATGTGATTTTTTTTTATTTTTAATAAATTTGCAAAAATCACAGAAAAATGTTTTTCACGTTGTCATTATGGGGTATTGAGGGTCATTCCGACCTGTTCGCTCGCTGCGTTTTAGTGCGCCTGGCCGGGAGTTACTCCTGAAATGCAAAGGCATCGCCGCTGTGCGATGCCTTTGCACTTCTGCGAGGGGGGCCGGACTGACATGCGGGGCGGACTAGCCCCGTGCTGGGCGTCCCCCCGCATGTCAGGAAAGATGATCGTAGCTGTGCAAAATTTTGCACAGCTACGATCAACTCGGAATGACCCCCATTGTGTGTCGAATTTTGGGGAAATAAGTGAATTTATTCCATTTTGGAATAAGGCTGTAACATAACAAACAAACATGGGAAAAGTGAAGCGCTGTGAATACTTTCCGGATGCACTGTATGCTGCAATTATCTGACTCATCCGCCCGATAGCGGATTACCCAGATAATTGTAGAGAGTATGCGGATGACTGATTGGGAAATATCGCTCTATTGGGCATGCCGGATCGTTCAGCATGTTCGCCCGATGCAGTTAGATTTGGGTGGGGTGTGTTCAAACTTATAATTCAATTGCAGTGTAAAAATAAAGCAGCCAGTATTTGCCTTGCACAGAAACAATGTAACACACCCAAATCTAACTCTCTCTGCACATGTTACATCTGCCCCACCTGCAGTGCAACATGGTTTTGCCCATTAGTGTACATTTTTGGTTTGTTAACAAACTTGAATAACCCCCCATAGCTTCTTATGTTTGGTGCATTCATAATTTAGATGAAAATATCTATGACAATCATTTGCTTATTAATTGAATGACCTCAAATATCCAGTTTATTAATGACATACCTCCATAGCTCATTAATTATATAGTCCTTATATAATTAATGTCCAGCTCATTAATTAGCTCTGATTACCCATCAGTCTGTATTCAGTATTTTAAATATATTTTTGTACACATAAACATTATTATACCTACATGTACAGTTTTCCTGACCATTTTAGTCCCTGTATTATATGTCATTTTAATATTGGCTGAGGAAAGAGTATGGCAGACTCAATTCAGAATAATTATTTACAAGTATTAGCTAGATATTGTGCCCTGCAATATTTACTTAAAGTTTATTTTAAAATGTTGTCAACTAAATTTTTATAATCTGTTTCTGTAAACTATAACTGTGGACGTGCATGTTATATGCATAGATGTGTGTCGTGTACATTGATGCATGTTTTCTCCCCTTAGAGCGCAGAGGCCGTGTTCCAGTGGTTGTGCAAGTTTCAGCTCCAGCTGTATGCTCCCAACTTTATCAATTCTGGCTATGACATACCAACCATTAGTAGAATGACCCCTGAGGTGAGGAATGGCGGTATGATACCAAAATGCTGGTCAATGACAAAAAGGTGTAGTGCTGAATAAAAGATTATTTATTCAAACACATTCTTGTTCCTTAAATATAAAAATAAAAGGTGATCTTCCATAACAGGAAACCGTAAAGGCAGATACTACCTGACTTTAACTTTATCTTTATCAGATGTGCTCTGTCTTTAGGTTTTATTCAAACACATTTACGTTGCTTACATAGATAACATACAAGAAGAAACTGTAATGATAGCTATACATGCCTGCCCACCATCGCGTTTCAGGCCATACTACCTGACTTTACATTAGATGTGCTGCGTCTTTATGTTTCACTTCTTCAAATACGTTTACATTGCTTACATAGAAAAATAAATGATAATTACATACAAGAAGAAACCGTAATGACAGCTATACATGGCTGCCCACCAACGCGTTTCAGGTCACACGACATGACATTACAACAGGTGTGCAGTGTCTTTGTGTTTCATTTATTCAGACATATCCATACTGCTTATAATTTTAAAACAAACTTTTGATCATCAAGAAACTAATGACAGTTATATAGTCCTAGTACCTGATGCATTTTGAAATGCAAACATCATTGTGGGTAGTAATAATCAGGAACAATAGAGGGGATGCATGTTAATGCGCATCTGCATGTTTTTCCAGTGTCTGCTTCAGTGGTAGATGGTCCTAAAATGCTGTTGTTCTCTTTCAGGATCTCACAGCCATCGGGGTCACTAAACCAGGGCATAGGAAAAAGATCTTCTCTGAAATCAATAGCATAAACATTGGAGAATGGCTTCCGGAGTACAAACCAGTGAGTATTGCCGGAGGAAATACGTGGGTCCTAGTCAGCCTAAATATACCCACGTGAGGATACAAAGATCACATCTAAGCCTACAAGAGCATTGAGTATAATAAAATAGCACATTTTGGCAGTCACTGTACCTGTGTTTTTGGTTTATTTTTATTTTACAAATGGGGAAAAGTGGGTCCATTATGAAGCCAAAGGTCCCATAGAGTCTTAATCCACCTCTGGTTGTGTCCTTTCAATAGAAGACTGCAGAACATTGTAAAGCCATAGATATATAAATGGACACAGTGGGTAAATTGTGATTTTGGAGACATGAAGAGGTATGGGCGTTTTGTTATATGTCCAGTGTAAATCCATGTGTTTAGGAAAACAATAATTAGAATGAACCTGATGGGGCGTCGGAAGGAGCAGAGCTTAACATTAGACAGTCCGTAACCAGTTTCTGCAACTGAATGTCTTTCACATTGTGATTTAGTCCTATGAATGAATTGGTTCATATCTGCAATTGCTACCAGTTCCCTCTCACGTCGTACGCTGAAAGCATAGGCTGCATCCATGTTCCCACTGTGCCAAGTGACAAATCTCAACCTGGTCTATTAACTGCTAAATCTTTAAGGGACAGTGATATGCATCCTCCCAACGTCCTTCCCCTGCAGGCTAACCTGTCCCTTTGGCTGTCGTTGATCGGGCTCGGACAGTATTTCAAAGTGTTGGTGGAGAACGGCTATGAGAATATTGATTTCATCACAGATATCACATGGGAAGATCTACAAGAGATTGGAATCACCAAACTGGGTAAAGACAATACAGGCTAGCATGTGCAATTTACTGGATGACCCCCTATGTAGAAATTGTACTCTAGCAGCAAGATGTACCAGAATCCGAGAATGGCGGAGGTGTGGGATGCTGGCCGTTCTCTGACGTTTTTTTAAAGGAGAAAACACTTACAAGGTAAAACCATGCCTTGTAAGTGATTGCCCCTTTAAAAATCGTCCGGTTTTCGGCACCTTCGGCAATCTCGGATCCCATTACATCCCGCCATACATTTCATTTTCCTAGTGATATTCAGTACTACATGTGTAGTAGTCATTATAAAACACAGAACCTAATTTCCTATTATATTTGCATGTATAATCGCACACTAAGGGGTATATTTACTAATGTTAAATTTTGTATTCAATTTTAAGTTTGATTTAAATCGACGAATCAAATCGACATTCTTTTTTTCACAGTTCAAATCATTAATTTACTAAACATTGGATTTTGAAATTGATTTAAAAACTGAATTCGATGTTTATCGATTTGTCCATTTCAAAATCAAACATACAATCACCTATAAAATAGAATATAAAATAGAATGAAATAGAACACAAATTGACAAACACCTCCATATGTATGCCAGTTGTACAAAACATATAACATGCAGGAAGCTGCTGTGGTTCCTCCAGTTCTGTTTTGCGTACATTTCCGATGGTGGGGCACCTGCAGTGGTTTGCGTCCATCTCCGATAGTGGGGTGCCTGCACATGCCACATTCTGTGCATGTGCAGAATAGGTCCTGCATCCATTGTAAGTGATTGCCCCTTTAAAAAATCTCGGCTGGCATCCCGTACCTTCGGTGATCTCGGATTCTATTACATCTCGCCCAGTATATCAACTCAGGATCCAATATCACAGTGCCCCCCAGTGGTCAAATAGGAGAGTACTTTTGATTTGCAAATTAAAATCTATAGAAACATATACATGTCTAATGCCGGCCATACACTTGTGCGATGCCCCGTGACGCGACATCGCGGGGCATCGCACTGGCAGTTCAGGTGCGATGGTAATCACGTGATGGGCACGTCACCACCGAGTGGGAGCGGCCTCTGGCCACTCCCGGCGGGTGCCCATCGCACATCGCAGTGCGATATATCTCATGTGGGTTTAAAACCACATGCGATCGCACTGCGATGCGAGAAATATTAAGTGCAGCACATATCTTGAGACGCGATATTCGAGCGGCGTGCCGCACATCGCGTCTCAAGGTACCTAAAATGTGCATACAATCCTTCGATTTCTCTCACAGATGTGGTCGAAATCGAAGGATAGCACCGATTATCTCATAAGTGTATGGGCACCATTAATGTATTATATGTGCCAGAAAGCTAAGTGAAATACTGTTCTGCTGCAGTATAACAATAATCTTGTCCATAACAGGGATGTCACATGACTGAGAAGACATTGCGTCATCTATATTAGGGTATTTATAAAAGCTGGTTCACAGGAAAAGGTGCAACCACCCAGAGGTCACAACTCCAAACCTGAACAAACATATGTTGGATGTATGAACACAATGTCATGTGTAGATGCACTCAGCATCCTCTAGAGTGGTACATGATTTTTTGTGGATGCCAATACTGTAGATACTGTGGTATGGCAGGTCTTTTTGATATTTTGCTATTTGGCCCTATGATTGCTAGTTTAGTCACCTGCCTCAAATCACTAGTCAGTGCTTTTTGAGACTCTGCTGCCTTCAATGTTTAACTTTGTGATTTTCTGCTGCCTCCATTCCCCTCCTCGTATCATGTCACTGCCTCTGTCACATGCAGCCCTGTCCTCACTAACACATCAACCATCTCCTTATATGCTCTGTGCTGCTACTGGGTACTCTTCTGCTTCCACTATACAGTACCAGTCAAACGTTTGGACACACCTTCTCATTCTATGGTTTTTATTTATTTTAATTATTTTCTACATTGTAGATTAATACTGAATACATCAAAACTATGAAAGAACACATATGGAATTATGTTGTAAATAAAAAAAGTGTCAAACAAATCAAAATATGTTTTATATTTTAGATTCCTCAAAGTAGCCCCCTTTTGCTTTGATGACAGCTTTGCACACTCTTGGCATTCTCTCAATCAGCTTCATGAGGTAGTCTCCTGGAATGCTTTTCCAACAGTCTTGAAGGAGTTCCCAGAGGTGCTGAGCACTTGTTGGCTGCTTTTCCTTCACTCTACGGTCCAACTCATCCCAAACCATCTCAATTGGGTTTAGGTCGGGTGATTGTGGAGGTCAGGTCATCTGACGCAGCACTCCATCACTTTCCTTCAAAGGTCAGGTAACCCTTACATAGCCTGGAGGTGTGTTTGGGGTCATTGTCTTGTTGAAAAACAAATGATGGTCTCAATAAGCGCAAACCAGATGGGATGGTATGGCGCTGCAGAATGCTGCCGTAGCCATGCTGGTTAAGTGAATTTTGAATAAATCACCAGCAGTGTCACCAGAAAAGCACCCCCACACCATCACACCTCCTCCTCCATGCTTCACAGTGGGAACCACACATGCAGAAACCATCCGCTCACCTTCTCTGCGTCTCCCAAAGACACAGTGGTTGGAACCAAAAATCTCAAATTTGGACTCATCAGACCTAAGTACAGATTTCCACTGGTCTAACGTCCATTCCTTGTGTTTCTTGGCCCAAACAATTCTCTTCTTGTTGTTGTGCATCCTCAGTAGTGGCTTCTTCTCAGCAATTCGACCATGAAGGCCTGATTCACGCAGTCTCCTCTGAACAGTTGATGTTGAGATTTGTCTGCTACTTGAACTCTGTGAAGAATTTATGTGGGCTCTAATCTGAGGTGCTGTTAAGTAGTGGTTTCTGAGGCTGGTAACTCTAATGAATTTATCCTCTGCAGCAGAGGTTACTCTTGGTCTTCCTTTCCTGGGGCGGGCCTCATGAGAGCCAGTTTCATCATAGCGTTTGATGGTTTTTGCAACTGCACTTGAGGATACATTCAAAGTTCTTGAAATTTTCCGTATCAACTGACCTTCATGTGTTAAAGTAATGATGGACTGTCGTTTCTCTTTGCTGAGTTGAGTTGTTCGTGCCATAATATGGATTATAACAGTAGTCAAATAGGGGTGCCCATTGTGTACTAACCCTACCTCTGCACAACACAGCTGATGGTCTCAAACACATTAAGAAGGCAAGTAATTCCACAGATTGACTCTTGACAAGGCACACCTGTTAATATAAAACCATTCCAGGAGACTACCTCATGAAGCTGATTAAGAGAATGCCAAGAGTGTGCAAAACTCATTAAAGCAAAAGGGGGCTACTTTGAGGAATCAAAAATATAAAACATATTTTGATTTGTGTAACGCTTTTTTGTTTACAACATAATTCCATATGTGTTCTTTCATAGTTATGATGTCTTCAGTATTAATCTACAATGTAGAAAATAATTAAAATAAATAAAAACCATTGAATGAGAAGGTGTGTCCAAACTTTTGACTTGTACTGTATAACTGTGTGCTTGTGGCTTTCTGCTGCCTCCATTCCTCTCCTCACATCATGTCACTGCACCTGTCACCTGCAGCCCGGTTCTCACTAACACATCACTCGTCTCCTGATATACTCTGTGCTGCTGGAGACCCTGCTCCTTCCACTATAGAACTCTTAGTCTGTGGCATATTGCTCCCTCCGTTCCCCTCCTCACATCATGTTACTGCCCCTGTCACATGCAGCCCTGTCCTCACTGACACATCTCTCATCTCCTGATATACTCTGTGTTGCTAGGGGATCCTGCTTTATACACCATTTGATTCTTCCCAAAATGTTACTCACACACTTTCCATTTTCTTAATTTAAGGTCACCAAAAAAAGTTAATGTTGGCTGTGAAGAAGCTAGCTGAGCTCCAGAGGGCAGAGTATGGTAAGTTTGACTCAGGCAGCATGAGAAGGAGACCGCCTCAGAAGAACCTGGATCCAATGTCCGTTGAGTCTCCTCCACCTGACAGTGCAGAGTGCCAGTCCCCTAAAATGAAGACCTTTCAGGACATCGAGCTGAGCAATGAGTTGCAGGCGGCTATGACTGGAGACACTCCTCCAGAAGCTTCTGATAAGCAAATTAATCATGTACCACACCACAGAGAAGGTCCTTTCAGGGGACCCACTGGGGCAAGACTCCACCATGAAAGTAGCCTGAGTGGTCGAGCTAGGCACATAAGCAGCTCCCAGGAACTCTTGGGAGATGGAAGCAAGGGACCTAGCACCACTATGTCTAAGAGCCAGGAATACTTAACAGATGAAGGGAAGAGAGAGGAAGTGGTTCGAGAATCCAGACCTCTCAAGCAAGGACACTCAGTAAAGAGGGCCAGTGTCCCACCTGTTCCTGGAAAACCCCGACAGTCTTTTCCGCCTTCCGGAGGACAGAGCTATACCCCTCCGCAAACTCCAACTAAGGGGACGCCCTCGTCACCACAAGCTGTTAATACGCCACAAGCTACTGCCAAAGTAAAGCCAACTCCTCAGCTTCTTCCACCTTCAGACCGACCCATGTCTCCCCGCTCCCTGCCTCAGTCTCCCACACACAGAGGATTTGCTTATGTTCTTCCACAACCGATTGAAGGTGAAGGAGTACCTGCTCACCTAACACAGGCAGTGCCTGTGTTGCCAGTATCTGTTCCCGTGCTATGCCTTCCACCAGCAGGTAGTGATGGAGAAGACAATGATGAAGATGCAGAGGAGGGAGAGCGCGGGGGGCAAGGCCGGCCGAAGAAACGGGCACATAGCTTGAATCGTTATGCTGCCTCTGACGGAGAGAGAGAGGAGCTGTTGGTTATCGATGGGGGTCCCTATGGCACAGGACAGAGACGGGTGGGTAGGAGCCACTCCGTAAGAGCGCAGTCTGGGGGAGACAAAAATGTTAATCGTAGTCAGTCTTTTGCAGTGCGCCCCAGGAAAAAGGGTCCTCCTCCACCACCACCTAAGCGCTCTAGCTCTGCCATATCTGGGACCAACCTTGGTGATGGATTGTCAGCTGATGACGCTGGAGGGGAGGGCTATCGGGAACAACGGAGGGCCAGTGACTTTGGGGGTATAATAGACACTGGAAGTGCTGGCAGTGTAAAGAGTATAGCTGCTATGCTGGAACTGTCATCGATTGGTGGGGGGCCGAGGGCCCTAACTGTGCAGAGACCTAGAGGATCCGAAGGCTATTGTGTACATCTCCTACCCCATCCCGCTAGTCCTGAACTTCACCGACTTCCAGGTACTGTGGCTGGGGTAAAACACCGTGAGGCTATTGGGGTGGATGGAGAAGTTGTTAACCGTCGTAGAACCATCAGTGGACCAGTGACTGGGCTAGTGTCTGCAGCTCGAAGAGAACGCCAAGAGGCTTCAAGGCCACCTGACTCCCCCCGCAGTCCTTCTGATGTCATACCCTTTGCAGAAGAACGCAAGCAGACTATTAAACACCGTCCACGGTCATCGAGGACTGATCAGGCAGACTCTCCAGTGTCTGACTCCCTTAAACACTCAGACTTGTCCTCTGTTGAGTCCAGTGTGACACTGAAGCGTAGGGTGAAAGCCAGACAGGGCCAGCATTCCGCAGATGTAAAGTTCTTGCTCACAGAATCAGACACAGTCAAGCGCAGGCCAAAGTCTCGAGACAAGGACGGTGGGGGTGGAGGGTCAGAGCCTTTGGTTGTATACCAGAATGGAATGGGCACTGTGAAGCGCCGCCCTGTTTCCGAGATGAGCGTGGTAGGAACTGGGCGGCAGGACAGCACAGAACACATAGCACAGACACCAGAACGCAGCATTAAACCTCCTGTCTCACCAAAGCCCACCATCATACAGCCTTCCAGAAGGAGTCCCACGCCCTTAACACCCACAAAGAAGGTCCAAGTCCCGGGTTCTGGAGGAGGTAGGGGGAAACCTGTATACTAACTAATATTATGCTTGTAATGTTATCTTATGACTGCATTGTGTCACACACTTCTACAACTTTTATTAATCACATTCCGTTGTGGAAATAAAGCACAGTTCTCTTATTTCAGTAAAATTCTGAAAAAGAGCTAAGAGAATAACCTGTAGCAACTTAACACATCTGTCAGCCTTTATAAATCAGAGTAATAGACAAGGCAGGTATGGAGATGTCTTTTCTTACTTGGACTAATAGCTGTTGTGAAAATGTGGCCAGAACAGGTGAGGGCCTACTACACCAATACTGGTCCATTCACTACGAACTCAGAGCCCACACAACCTAATTGTGCCTATTCCGGCCCCTGCAGGAGATCAGAGCTAGAGCTGTCACCTAGGGATGAACATAGGAAGCCCACCATCAAATGGTGGCTTCTGTCTCATCAATAGAATAAACCATCGCAATAGTTTGCGCATGTGCAAAATAACCCTGGTTTGTGCAACAGTGACCTGTGGTGGGCAAACAGCTGAACTTAGCTAGAGTTTATCATCAGATGGCCATCGCTTCCACATCATTCAATGATGGTGAACATCGGAAAGCCACCATCGAATGGTAAAATCACTGCCGTCTTAAGAAAACCATTGATGGTATCAATGTCCATTCCTAGTTCCTTTGTGAGCATCGCTGGTTTCGCATAGATACTCCAACTAAAAGCATAAGAATGTAAAGATAAGTTGACTCTTAGTATACCCTATGAAGAATGGTAGTAGAATGAGCCCTGAGTGTGCCCATCATTGGATAGTGTGAGCTGCCAGAAAGTGCCACTGAGAATATGAGCAGCAGCATCAGAAATTGGGGGGTGATGAACAAAGCAAGTCCTGGGAGACTTCTAGTGGATGAAAGTGGCACTGCAAGCTAAGAATACTGTAGCCTCTGTGAGGCAGTCAATTTACCGCCGGTCAGGATCCTGACACCAGCTGGAATACCGGCGGTAGGAGTCCTGACCGCTGGCTACTTCCCCCATTTGGGTGGTGGTCCACACCACCACCCGATGGGGAATAGAACCCTGCAGCAACCAAAGGTTGCCACCAGGCCCGAAACGTGCGTCGTTCTCTTGACCACCGGGAACCCGAACGCCGGAATCTCATACTGATCCATGGCTTCTCAAGTACTTATTGGGAAGGGCAAGCAAAAGGTTATTTCCGTGAAGTTCATCTAGCCCCACGCCCCATAGAAGAGCTTGGTGGGAACACTGATCCCTCCTACCAAGTGACAAAAGTCTCTGTAATGATTGTAGTAACATATTTACTTATGTTAGATATTGGTATAGCCTATAACTTGGGCTATAGTAAAATACATGCCTTATGGAAAATGAGTTAGCAGAACTTTTTGATAGTTGCCCCTACCTTTATCTATAATTACACAAATTCTTTTTCTCAGTTTTCCACCTTCAAGTGACTTAATTTGATTAATTTGTACCTTTTAGTAAATCCATTGGCTCCACCCTCTAGCTCTTTTCTCTGCTTTTCAGGCAAGTTTTTGTATTATCCTACAAACAATGTGGTCAGTAAAGTTACGGACGGCCAAGAAAACTGTAAAATGTTTGTCAGTAAAAAGAAAATGCCATTTTTCACAGTACTGGGGATTTGTGTTAGAATAGATCATGAGGATCAGTTTTTCTCTAGACGTTGCTGCTACACTTTTGAAACATTTTAGAATTAGATAATGTGTCAGAAAACATTTCATTTGGGGTATAGTATTGAAGCCTGCACTCAGCAAAGTGCTCCCTTGCTTTTCCCAGACCCCCCCCCCCCCATATAGTATCTCAGGATTTCTTGTTTGATGCTGGGCATACACAGTCTGATAAAATGCCTGTCAGCCCTCAGACATTATCATTCAGGCTGTCACCCCACCCGATATCATGGGCATACACTGTGAGATATCTCACAGTGCGTGGCAACACAATGTCTGGGTTTCTCCCCTTGGAGGAGATGTTTCCCTGTTCCTCCGCTCCAAAGGAACAGGGGAAATGTCCATCGATCAGCCGCGGTACCTACAGTACTCCGATCTAACTGTAAATAAGGGTACTAGCATTCATACATGATAAGTAATACATTTGAGTATCAAAACGTGATATAGTGGTGATGTCCCACCTTCAATGCCAAAAACTCATCTGCATGTCTTGGACCCATAAAGTAGAGAATGTTGTGTAAATCAGTCTCCTTAGACATGACCCTTCTTAGATTAGGAACTGAAACTGCACAATGTGTGACATCACTATGGACCTGATTCAGATGTGTAAGTAAAGCAAAAAAAAAGCAAGTAACTTTGTGTCTGGAACATACCATGTTGCAATGCAAGGGCAGCAAATATATTTATATTGTTTATGTGCAGGGTATAATACTGTCTGCTTCTGCATGTAGCCTACAAATGTTAGACAGATTTCTTTTTACACTGCAGTTTAGATTTCAGATTGAACACACCCCACCCAAATCTACTCTCTCTGCACATGTTATATCTGACACACTTGCAATGCAGCATGATTTTGCCCAGTTGCTTGCTTTTTTTGCTTTACTTACAAACATGAATCAGGCCATATACTGTATACTTTGCATTTGGCAACCACTAACATTTTAGGGATGATGGAGACATTCGCTCCTTTGTCTGATCTCGTTCTCATTTATTTTGTACTTGACGAGACTTATTACAGAAAACGAATGAACCGGTGGTAAATGTGTTTCTTGCTTTATAATAATGTACATCCTTGTGAGAATCTGTAACTTACGTCTCTTCTTTTTCTTACAGAAGTAAAGAAGGTAATGGGGACACATCCTCCTGTCTCCCCCAAACCCACTCCTCCCCCTACCGCTCCCAAACCCACCAAACCTCATGCAATCATCCAATCCTCTAGTGCAAGCTCGACTCCGGCCCCTTCTCCCATCAAACAACCGAACAACATCAAACCTTCCAGCACCCCCCCATCTCTCTGCTCCAGCCCTGCTAAGCCCCTGACTCCGGGTCATCCTCTACAGGTTCCCGTCAAACCCCCCAGACTGTCCATCACCAGCTCTTCCATGGAAGGAGGGAGCAGTGAGGCCGCGCAGCAGAAGTTGGAGGAGACCAGTGCGTCACTAGCTGCAGCGCTGCAGGCAGTGGAGGAGAAGATCAAACAGGAGGATGCACAGAAAGCGTGAGTGACGACTGGCTGTAAATGTCTACTGAGCAAACCTAGTGGCGTCCCACAGATAGGGCTGTCAGGGATCTGCCGTAATGAGAGACACATGGGTGCTGTATATGAGTTTGGTGCCGTCTGCATGTTATCACTCTACATTATCTCTCTCCAAGCTTTTATTACTCTCCACATCACTCCCCCAGCCCCTTCTAATGCAGTCTCAGTGGGTACATTTTCTGTAGGGGATAGTCAAGGATTATGAGTGTGTGGGTGAGTAAGCACTCAGCGACCCACAGCTTGAGGGCCATCCAGGGGATACATTTGGTACCACATTACACCTGTATCAGGGCATTATTTTGGTATGTGTAGACTCAGCAGGATCCATTCAATTTGCCGGCTGTCTGTATGCCGGTGGTGGATACCGACGCCGGAATCCTAACAGCCGGCAATACACAGGACTGTGACACCCATAGAGTGGGAATAGATCCTGTGGCAAGCACAACAAGCCATCGAGCCCGCAAGGGGACGCTTTGCGCTGACCCCACTGCTGGCATTCTGGGGGCGGGATGCCGCTGTTGGGATATAGACGGCCGGTAACTCGTATGTATTCCGACTCAGCAAGGGACATATAGGATATATAGGCACAAATACTAGGCCTGATTCAGATCCCACTGCTGTTGCATTACATGTTGTAAAGTATCGCCGTTCGGTACTTTGCGCATGAGCTGGGGATCCTGTGACCTTGGAGGCACTAGAGCTACAGACGTCAAGTGATTGACAGACTCCAACCATTGGGGATGGGGAAGCCTCGGTATTGGGAGAGATCCGGGGCCAGGATCAACAGATTTCCTAGTCTCTTGGTAGAATGGATCACGCAGCCGGCCGACGGTCTAGGAAGTAATCCAATGCTGCATCCTCGGACACAAGCATACAGGAGGCATCTACTTATACCAGACGCCTCCTGCCGCATTACCATATCTGTGCATCGCAGCTGCTTCCGTGTAAGCAGCGGCAATTACTACTCCAACCATGGTGGTCATTCCGAGTTGCTCGCTCGCAAGCTGCTTTTAGCAGCATTGCACACGCTAAGCTGCCGCCCTCTGGGAGTGAATCTTAGCATAGTAAAATTGCGAACGAAAGATTAGCAGAATTGCGAATAGACACTTCTTAGCAGTTTCTGAGTAGCTCCACACTTACTCTGCCACTGCGATCAGTTCAGTCAGTTTCGTTCCTGGTTTGATGTCACAAACACATCCAGCGTTCGCCCAGACACTCCTCCGTTTCTCCAGCCACTCCCGCGTTTTTCCCAGAAACGGTAGCGTTTTTTCACACACACCCATAAAACGGACAGTTTCCGCCCAGAAACACCCACTTCCTGTCAATCACATTACGATCACCAGAACGAAGAAAAAACCTCGTAATGCCGTGAGTAAAATACCTAACTGCATAGCAAATTTACTTGGCGCAGTCGCAGTGCGAACATTGCGCATGCGCAGTTAGCGGAAAATCGCTGCGATGCGAAGAAAATATCCTGTAAGTGGACATGGATTTTTGTATGTTTAAAATTAAGCAATAAAAAAATATCAAACTACAGCTCCCCTGGAATTCCCAGATCAGGGTATGTGATAAGTGTTTTAAAGGTCAGCAGCACATGTTCAAAGTGGTTACCATTGCTGCCTGACAGCAGTGGGGTCTTGAGTTCCATTCCTACCAAGTCCCTATTTGTGTGGAGTTTGTATATCCCCGTCGCGTTTGCATGCGTTTTCCTCCAGGGGTTTTTTTCTTCTAAACAATTTTTATTGAGATACACAGAAAAAATACAAATATATAACATACTCGCTTGCGTAGCAAAACAGACATAAATCAGACATGTGATTAACCTTCCTTTAGGTTAATTGGCATCTAACAAAACTGACCCTACCTGGTGTGTCGGGTCTCTGTGGCAGGGAGGTTTGATTGTAAACTACAATAGGGCAGGGACAGAACACATCCAAGATGGCTGTCTCATCCTCTGTAAATATGTAAAATACTATAATCCCTAATGGGAAAAAAAGTGCTACAGAAATAAAGAATTACTAATAATCTCATTTTCCCACTTTGTTCTTGTCTCAGCCATATGATTGGGGCCCACTAGGGCTTGTGACTCATCAGGGGCTGTGGGTATGCAGTCACTAAGTTGAGAATCGATATGTCAACATTCATAAAAATGTGGACATGGTAAAAATCTGGAAAATGGCAATATAGACCGAATGCTGACACATGAAATGTCAACATGAGGGTCAGGTTTAGTGAATAGGGTTAGGCTTACCTGAAAAATACACTGTATTGACAATCTGATCATGTTGACATTCGGTGTCGACTTTCTGAGCATGTCAACATGTTCTCTGTTGATATTCTTATTTTAACAGGTTGAATGATGACTGTCCACCTGGTCAATGTCGGCACATTATACTGTACCCTGACAACATGCGCCAACAACGTCTGTCTGTATTGATTTGCATTGATTTATATATGACCTTTCTCTTCTGTCTCTTTTCTTCCCACTGCAACAGCTCGTCACTGGAGGAGAAAAGTACAGTCAGTATTCTGGATGACATAGGCAGTATGTTCGACGACCTTGCAGACCAGCTGGACGCCATGTTGGAATGAGGATGCAGTGTACGTGGTGGTCTCCTCAAGGCAAGGTCATGCTGACTGCTTCCTGCCCATGCTTCCCTCGCTGGGTCATGTACAGACCATCCGCCTCCTCCCAGGATCCTTCCGATATCTGTCTCCTGATCTCGGAACACCCATGTCTAACTTTAGCACAAAGAAGCAATGCCAAATACCTCAGGGTTGTGCTCAGTCATTTAGTGGCAGCTTGGGAGGAGGCCTTGCACAGCTGGGAGGTGGCATCGGCTACTGGCTTTGGCAGTCCCGGCATCATGACAAGTTCCAGAATGCATTGCAGCGCAGAGCCCAGTCACAGCCTGGATTGAGATGACCACGGTGTGTTGTTAGACAGTGCAGTGCTGATGTCAAGCACTTTGGGAGAACAGATGATGTCCAGCAGTGGAACAGCACGCATCCTACCAACAACTTGACGTCAGACCCTTAACTTATGCTGAATTCTTCCCATTTTGTATTTCTTGTTTATGTCTTGTTAAGATTGCCGTTACCATTCATGTATGACATGGATAGAAACTCTTACCCATCAGTATCTCGTTAATGAAAATGGATGGCCGTCATATAGTGAGATGATTCTATCCCAAAATAAGATGGAGATGAATATTCCCAGATTCCATGCACAGTCCACCTTGATGTCAGTGCACCAAGCCTCTTCGGACAAACAGTATCTCCACCAGGTGGCTGACACTCCCTTGTAACATTAGACTGAGTGCGAAACACAGAACATTGCAATATCCCAGCAGTCAGTAGGCAGAGCCTCTCGCTCGTTAACCAGTTGATACCCAACCATCTCAGTTGATCTTCCCTACTGAGCACACGAATATCACTCTCCCAGAACATAAATAAAACCCCCTATGATGTTTCACTGTTATCTTCTGGTTCCTGAGAGGCATAACTCTGCATCTGTAGAACACTACAAATAGCTAGGATGAGAAATTATAATCATGGTATCTCAGGAGGAGTGTCTTAGAAGCAACTGGTATATTTTTACATGTTAAAGCTTCTAGTTCCTGACAACCCGACTTGGACGAACGGTGACATAAACCAAACTGAAAGGGTCTCATCTAAATCCCTGCCAACATCCTGAGGTATTGAGAACAGTTCGAAAGCACAGTATTTAGAATTCAGGATAACAAACGCCCAAGTTGGCGGGAGGAGTAATCAAAATCTAAAATATATTTTTTACGGAAAATTGGCTTTGTGTGGCGGTCCGACAAACTCCAAATATATGGATCAACATGAATGCCATCCCAAACTTCTACATAAAGAAAGACTTTGGGCAGAATCTATATGAGATAAGAGAAATAGCACAAAATGTATAATATTTAAGGCGCTCTTTAATGTTTTTATACTTTTTTTATTTTATTTCATTATTTATTATTTTAATTGTATAGGTCGTGCCTTGCCTCCGTATATTATTGTTGGGAAGGGTCGAGGCGCAGCTTGTCATACACACTGGGTTACTTTTAGGACTGAGTGAGGGACTGAAGGTGACGGAACAGTTCACATATAAATAAGGGCATTCTATGGGCGGCCTGTAATGAAGTCCGTGTTCGGCGGCCGTGCGGGAGGCCGTCCAAACTGGGCCGTTTTTTTAAATGGGCAAAAGGCATGGTTTAGCCTTGTAAATGATTGCCCCTTTAAAAAAAAACAGTCCGAGTTCCGCCGACATCCCACACGGCTGCCGAACTGTGACCTCATTTCATCCCGACCTATGTCTGAGAACAAATGATGTCATTACTTCAATCGTTTTATAGTGATCCCAGTAAGGTTATCAGGAAGTGCTTCTCGGAGTGTTATTTCATTTGTGAGCTGGGGGAGAGCGAATGTTTTACAGAGTTATAGAAAATACTCTCGTCAAATTTTGACTTGTTATATTGGCCAAACTGGACCTTCAGTAAGCCTTGAAGACAGGTAAAGTGGACGGAGATAATCATTATGGGGCAGATGTATTAATCTGGAGAAGGCATAAGGAAGTGATAAACCAGTGATATGTGCAAGGTGATAAACGCACCAGCCAATCAGCTCCTAACTGTTAATTTACATATTGGAGCTGATTGGCTGGTGCATTTATCACTGGTTTATCACTTCCTTATGCCTTCTCCAGGTTAATACATCTGCCCCACAGCCTGTAACATGGCAGTTAGGAGCTGGTTGGCTGGTACTTTATCTCCGTCCACTTTATCTTCATCCAAGGCTTAGTACATAGACCCCCATGTTTTATTTCCAAAGGAGGGATAACCCCACCAACTTTGAATAATTAAGTAATGTTTAGATTGAAACAGTAAATGATGACTACTTGTGTGTATAACTGATGGAGCCACTATATAGCATTCCACATTGCAATAGACTTTCATGGCAGTGATATGGATAAATCATTTCTGTATGGCCCATTAACCTTGGACATAGGGGATAATGGAGGAGACGTATCAAGTCTACTAAAGAGTGGGGAAGTGGACAAGTTGCCCATAGCACTCAGTCAAATCCTATCGTTTTATGGAACGTACTTGATAAATGCTAGCTTGAAGCTGATTGGTCCTATGGGAAACGACTCCATTTGTCCACTCTATAGAGGCTTGATACATCTACCCCATTGTACCAAAATGTGATAAATGGTGCGTGTAAATGAGACATGCTATTGTTTTAAAAGTTTTAAAAACACAAATATTCAACACAAAATGTAAGAGTTTTATGGTTTGTGTTCATTATGCCAAGATAAACTATGCCATTTTGCTGACTTGGCCTGTGGCGTTTTCCCAACACAGTGGGTCGGCCAATGCCTGTAATGCTTCAGTGCCTCTCTTTTCCAATTGGTCACTGATTTCCTGTTTTATACAATGGGAGGGGCTATGACAACTTCACTGGTTGTCTGATACAGGCCAGCCACTACCAGTACAGAGAGGCAGCACCGGTTCTAGGGAACGATGCATGACGAGTAATGCTGTGGTTTAGTAAAATACTGTATAAAGATCTTGGCTTGGGATACTCCTCTTTAAGAAGATTGCTGCATGGTGGCCTATATGTGTGTGTATTATAATACAGTATATGTATGTATTAGGTTACTGCCAAATCCCAAATCTTTTTTACTATCGAAGTGGCCAAAACAAATTGTATCCCTACTTTTCATATTCAGATTTTATTAAGGAGCCTGTGCTGCACCAAATGCCCTTTATGTTACTTCAGCCTTTCGTGTATCTAATAGAACAAGCTATTCAGTCAACTCAGCACCCAAACAATCTCTAAACACTAACAACACTGCAGGTTTCCCAGTCTTTTCATTCGTAGTGCATTCAACACGTCCGCACAGTGGAGGCAGCCATTTTGGAGTGGAGCCAATTGTCATAAAAATACAGCCTACTAATTCAGAAGGATGTAGTGATATCACTGAGGCATGAGGCACAGGGGGCATAAAAGTGCGGTACTGAAAGCTTTTTTTTTTAATGTTTCTGACAGAACAACGGTACAATTTTACACCGTATTCTATTAAGAAGTCTTTAGGTTCAAAGTTATTATTTTTAGACGTCTTTAAGTTCATGTTTTCTTGTTTTCTTTTTTTAATGAAATTTAAATAAAAATGGCTGTCTGTACCGTGCATAGGTGGCAAAAATTTAGAGGCACCAGGCAAGACTGCCCGCCACCATCGCCAGTTTGCGTAACACTTCCTACAGCATTCGGTCTGTGCTTTATATGTCTTGTGTGCTGAGAATTGTGAGTGGGGACGGGAGGGCGGGCATGGGGTGGGGGTGAGTTTTTTTGGTGGATTTTGTCGTTAGTGGGACTCGGCTGGCATGTTAATTCCGAACATTTCAAACCTGTTTATCCTCTCTGGTACTTCTGTTAGTGTTATCGTTTTCAGGCGCAGATGGTACCACGATAACCTTTTCACTGCTGGAACGGATGACGGAACATTTGCCACCCCTTCTAAAATTCTACAATTATAAACAACATAAAAAAATATATAAAAAAAAATAAAAATACATAAAACTGTCTAAAGAGATGTATTTAATATGATGGCAACAAGATAAAATATAAATGAAAAGGTCTACACGATTGATACATATATAACATATATATATAATATATATATATATTTTTATGATTAAGTTATGGAAGAAAAAATCTGTACTGTATACCCGTTCTGTGACAGCTATGCATCTTGGTGCTTTCCCCGCAGTGCTGTGCTTTTACGATTAATGATTATTGCATTTTATTTGTGATCTGTGACGCTGTATCGATTACGTCTGATAAAATAAAAATTGTTTTTGTTAATTACTTTTTATTTTAGTATGTGTGTGAATTTATATTGCAGCAGACATTCCTCCCACAAAATCTATCTATATGGAAGAAAAGTGAGAATTGTGGGGTCTATTCATGAAGCAGTGAAAAAAGAGTGGAGAAGCGAACCTATGGAGAAGTTGCCCACGGCAACCAATCAGCTGCTCCGTACAATTGTATAGTATGCAAATTATAAATGTTACTTCAATGCTGATTGGTTGCCATGGGCAACTTCTCCACTGGCTCACTTCTCCACACTTTTCACTGCTTCATGAATAGACCCCTATATTCTCCATTTTCTGGAATCACCCCTTCTCTGTAAATACACTGGGATTTTTTTTTAAATAGTCAAGATATTAAATAGGAGGTGTCTCCTGTGTTTGAGGCTGGTCATTTCACAGTGCAGAGTGTTATATCCTTCTCTGCATGGGGCCCATTTATCAATGAGTTTTAGCTATTTAAAACTCGTTGCATATTATAAGTGGAGCTCCAGCCAATCAGCTTCAAACTGTCATGGGTTTGAAAAATGACAGTTGGGAGCTGATTGGCTGGAGTACCATTTATCATACGCAACAAGATTTAAATAGATTTAAGTATGTACAGGATCAGTATGAGATCCCGGCAGTCGGGATCCCAGCGGTCGGGAAACCGACGCTGGGATCCCGGCGGCAAGCGCAGCGTGGCCCCTTGCGAGCTCTCTGCACTCGCCACATTACAGGCCCGGTGGCAACCTTGAGTCGCAACAGGGTTCTATTCCCCCTCGGGTGGTGGCTTGGACCACCACCCAAGTGGGGGAACTAACCAGCGGTCGGAGTCCCGCTGGTATTCCACGCTGGTGTCGGTATTTCAGCGTCAGTATCCTGACTGATGGGATCCCGACCAGCGGTCAATTGACTGCCTTCTGTATGTACATGTTGGTTGAAAAATCAGGACTTGAAGCTTTAAGGCTACCCAATCAGCTATGACTTCACCCACAAAACAATAGGTTCTCCCCCTCTAGGTGCATGGGTCAAGACACAGAAAACAATAAGAATAAATGGGGACAGAGGATAAATTACATGACGCCGGTTGACAAAATCGTGTAATCTATAAGTAAAGTCAATGAGCTGCTACATACAAAGTCTGATTACCGGATGGTTTCCTAGCAACCAAGACGCTTTGTTTATAACGACAACCATACGGCTATACTTTCTACTGATCACACGCTGTGCAATCATCCTCTTATTGGATCACGCTGAGATAAATAGGCTGTGATAATTCAGCCTCATTGCTGGCGATAGCTTCAGTTGCGCTTCCCTTGCTCTGGGATAATATCAAAGCAATAAGTCACATACCCGATGTGTGTTAACGTTGAAACATCTAGAATAAACATTTACACACAATATAATATTCACAGAATATAATTGTCATATCAGTTCTACTGCCCGGCTTCAGTACCCATGCAAACAGAAAAATATTCATGCATTTAGTAGATGTTAAATTCTTGCTCAAGCAGGTTTCCAATTATTAGTTGCAAATTAATGTTCCAAGCAACAAAGGATTTATATATTTATATTAGGCATAGTTCAAACAATTATATATACACTTCTGCTGATGGCCAGATGTTAATGATGATTTTATAATCCACAGTATGTTAGCAGTTAGTAATTAACTCAGTTCCTGCAGTAAGGTAACAAAGAAACATAAGAAACAAGGTACAAGACGCAATTTTAAAGTCACTAATAGGATGTGCAGAGTCTATATAATAATTGTGTAGACAGCGGGCAGGCAAGGCAAGAGCTGAACTAGGGAGAGAGGCAGCTATTAGCCTCTCCTATGTGCGGTGGGGAGGCGATTGCACCTGCCGCCCCCCAAATCTAACAGACACCCCGCTGTATGCCTAGACATAGTAGACCTTGATAGTATGTTCAGAATAAGATAAGAAAGAATTAATTGGATCTGTAGATGGTTGAAACATAGAATATGTTTAGAATATATACATAAGCTTTGTGTGAAATAGTGCAAACTGTATTTCTCTAACGTCCTAAGTGGATGCTGGGGACTCCGTCAGGACCATGGGGTTTAGCGGCTCCGCAGGAGACAGGGCACAATAATAAAAGCTTTAGGATCAGGTGGTGTGCACTGGCTCCTCCCCCTATGGCCCTCCTCCAAGCCTCAGTTAGATTTTTGTGCCCGGCCGAGAAGGGTGCAATCTAGGTGGCTCTCCTGAGCTGCTTAGAATAAAAGTTTAAGTTAGGTTTTTTATTTTCAGTGAGTCCTGCTGGCAACAGGCTCACTGCTACGAGGGACTTAGGGGAGAGAAGTAAACTCACCTGCGTGCAGGATGGATTTGCTTCTTAGGCTACTGGACACCATTAGCTCCAGAGGGAGTCGGAACACAGGTCTCACCCTGGGGTTCGTCCCGGAGCCGTGCCGCCGACCCCCCTTGCAGATGCCGAAGTTGAAGAGGTCCAGAGGTCCAGAAACAGGCGGCAGAAGACTTTCAGTCTTCATAAGGTAGCGCACAGCACTGCAGCTGTGCGCCATTGTTGTCAGCACACTTCATACCAGCGGTCACTGAGGGTGCAGGGCGCTGGGGGGGGCGCCCTGGGCAGCAATGTATTATACCTTTTTTATGGCTAAAATACATCACATATAGCCCTTGAGGCTATATGGATGTATTTAACCCCTGCCAGATCTCACAAACTCCGGGAGAAGAGCCCGCCGTTTTAGGGGGCGGGGCCTATTCTCCTCAGCACACGGCGCCATTTTCCTGCTCAGCTCTGCTGTGAGGAAGGCTCCCAGGCTCTCCCCTGCACTGCACTACAGAAACAGGGTTAAAACAGAGAGGGGGGGCACTTATTTGGCGATATGATTACATATGTGAAAATGCTATAAGGGAAAACACTTGTATAAGGGGTTGTCCCTGTATAATTATAGCGTTTTTGGTGTGTGCTGGCAAACTCTCCCTCTGTCTCCCCAAAGGGCTAGTGGGGTCCTGTCCTCTATCAGAGCATTCCCTGTGTGTGTGCTGTGTGTCGGTACGTGTGTGTCGACATGTAGGAGGACGATGTTGGTGAGGAGGCGGAGCAAAATTGCCTGTATTGGTGATGTCACTCTCTAGGGAGTCGACACCGGAATGGATGGCTTATTTAGGAATTACGTGATAATGTCAACACGATGCAAGGTCGGTTGACGACATGAGACGGCCGGCAAACAAATTAGTACCTGTCCAGGCGTCTCAGACACCGTCAGGGGCTTGTAAAAACGCCCATTTACCTCAGTTGGTCGACACAGACACGGACACTGACTTCAGTGTCGACGGTGAAGAAACAAACGTATTTTCCTTTAGGGCCACACGTTACATGTTAAGGGCAATGAAGGAGGTGTTACATATTTCTGATACTACAAGTACCACAAATAAGGGTATTATGTAGGGTGGGAATAATCTACTTGTAGTTTTTCCTGAATCAGATAAATTAAAGTGTGTGATGATACGTGGGTTTCCTCCGATAGAAAATTATTGGAGGTATACCCTTTCCCGCCAGAAGTGAGGGCGAGTTGGGAAACACACCTTAGGGTGGATAAGGCGCTCACACGCTTATAAAAACAAGTGGCGTTACCGTCTCCAGATACGGCCGCCCTCAAAGAGCCAGCTGATAGGAAGCTGAAAAATATCCTAAAAAGTATATACACACATACTGGTGTTATACTACGACCAGCAATCGCCTCAGCCTGGATGTGCAGCGCTGGGGGGGCTTGGTCGGATTTCCTGACTGAAAATATTGATACCCTTGACAGGAACAATATTTTATTGACTATAGAGCATTTTAAGGATGCATTTCTATATATGCGAGATGCGCAGAGGGATATTTGCATTCTGGCATCAAGAGTAGATGTGATGTCCATATCTGCCAGACGATGTTTATAGACATGACAGTGGTCAGGTGATGCAGATTCCAGACGGCACATGGAAGTATTGCCGTATAAAGGGGCGGTCCATCGGACCTGGTGGCCATGGCAACAGCTGGAAAATCCACTTTTGTTACCCCAAGTCACATCTCAGCAGAAAAGGACACAGTCTTTTCAGTCTCAGTCCTTTCGTACCCATAAAGGCAGGCGGGCAAAAGGCCAGTCATATCTGCCCAGGGTTAGAGGAAAGGGAAGAAGACTGCAGCAGGCAGCCCATTCCCAGGAACAGAAGTCCTCCACAGCTTCTGCCAAGTCCGCAGCATGACGCTGGGGCCATACAAGCGGACTCAGGTGCGGTGGGGGGTCATCTCAAGAGTTTCAGCACGCAGTGGGCTCACTCGCAAGTGGACTCCTGGATCCTACACGTAGTATCCCAGGTGTACATTGGAAATTCGAGACGTCTTCCCCTCACAAGTTCCTGAAGTCTGCTTTACCAACGTCTCCCTCCGACAGGGAGGCAGTATTGGGAAAAAATTCACAGGCTGTATTCCCAGCAGGTGATAATCAAAGTACCCCTCCTACAACAAGGGAAGGGGTATTATTCCACACTATATTGTGGTACTGAAGCCAAACGGCTCGGTGAGATCTAAAAGATTTGAACAATTACATACAAGGGTTCAAATCAAGATGGAGTCACTCAGAGCAGTGATAGCGAACCAGGACGATATGGTGTCACTGGATATCAGGGACGCTTACCTACATGTCCAAATTTTGCCCTTCTCACCAAGGGTATCTCAGGTTCGTGGTACAGAACTGTCACTATCAGTTCAGACGCTGCCGTTTGGATTGTCCACGGCACCCCGGGTCTTTACCATGGTAATGGCCGAAATGATGATTCTTCCTAAAAGAAATATGGACGCTTTCCTGATAAGGGCAAGGTCCAGAGAACAGTTGGCGGTCGGAGTAGCACTATCTCAAGTAGTTCTACGACAGCACGAGTGGATTCTAAATATTCCAAAATCGCAGCTTTTTCCGACGACACGTCTAATGTTCCTAGGAATGATTCTGGACACAGTCCAGAAAAGGATGTTTTCTCCCGGAGAAGAAGGCCAGGGAGTTATCCGAGCTAGTCAGGAACCTCCTAAAACCAGGAAAAGTATCAGTGCATCATTGCACAAGGGTCCTGTGAAAAATGGTGGTTTCTTACAAAGCGATCCCATTCGGTAGATTTCACGCAAGAACCTTTCAGTGGAATCTGCTGGGAAAATGGTCCGGATCGCATCTTCAGATGCATCAGCGGATAACCCTGTCTCCAAGGACAAGGGTGTTTTCTTCTGCGGTGGCTGCAGAGTGCTCATCTATGAAAGGGCCGCAGATTCGACATTCAGGACTGGGTCCTGGTGACCACGGATGCCAGCCTGAGTGGCTGGGGAGCAGTCACACAAGGAAAAAATTTCCAGGGAGTGTGATCAAGTCTGGAGACTTCTCTCCACATAAATATACTGGAGCTAAGGGCAATTTACAAGGCTCTAAGCTTAGCAAGACCTCTGCTTCAAGGTCAGCCGGTATTGATCCAGTGGGACAACATCACGGCAGTCGCCCACATAAACAGACAGGGCGGCACATGAAGCAGGAGGGAAATGGCAGAAACTGCAAGGATTCTTCGCTGGGCGAAAAATCATGTGATAACACTCTCAGCAGTGTTAATTCCGGGAGTGGAAAACTGGGAAGCAGACTTCCTCAGCAGGCATAACCTCCACCCGGGAGAGGGGGGACTTCAGCGGGAAGTCTTCCACATGATTGTAAACCGTTGGGAAAAACCAAAGGTGGACATGATGGCGTCCCGCCTGAACAAAAAACTAGACAAATATTGCGCCAGGTCAAGGGACCCTCAGGCAATAGCGGTGGACGCTCTGGTAACACTGTGGGTGTACCAGTCAGGGTATGTGTTCCCTCCTATGCATCTCATACCAAAAGTACTGAGAATCATAAGAAGGAGATGAGTAAGAACGATACTCGTGGTTCCGGATGGGTCAAGAAGGACTTGGTACCCGGAACTTCAAGAGATGCTCACGGAAGAACCGTGGCCTCTACCTTTAAGAAAGGACCTGCTCCAGCAGGGGCCTTGTCTATTCCAAGACTTACCGCGGCTGCGTTTGACGGCATGGCAGTTGAACGCCGGATCCTGAAAGGGCATTCCAGATGAAGTCATCCCTACCCTGGTCGAAGCCAGGAAGGATGTAACCGCAAAACATTTTCACCGCATTTGGCGAAAATATGTTGCGTGGTGTGAGGCCAAGAAGGTCCCTACAGAGGAATTCCAACTGGGTCGTTCCTACATTTCCTGAAAACAGGACTGTCTATGGGCCTAAAATTAGGGTCCATTAAGGTTCAAATTTCGACCCTGTCGAATTTCTTCCAGAAAGAACTGGCTTCAGTGCCTGAAGTTCAGACGTTTGTAAAAGGGGTACTGCATATACAGCCTCCTTTTGTGCCCCCAGTGGCACCTTGGGATCTCAATGTTGTTTTGAGTTTCCTAAAGTCACATTGGTTTGATCCACTCACCACTGTGGAATTAAAATATTTCACATGGAAGGTGAAGATTCTATTAGCCCTGGCTTCAGCCAGGCGTGTGTCAGAATGGGCGGCTTTATCATATAAAAGCCCTTACTTAATTTTTCATTCTGACAGGGCAGAATTGAGGACTCGTCCTCAATTTCTCCTTAAGGTGTTTTTCTGTTTTTCACATGAACCAACTTATTGTGGTACCTGCGGCTACTAGGGACTTGGAGGACTCCAAGTTACTTGACGTTGTCAGGGCCCTGAAAATATATGTTTCCAGGACGACTGGAGTCAGAAAATCTGACTCGCTGTTTAGCCTGTATGCACCCAACAAGATGGGTGTTCCTGCTTCTAAGCAGACGATTGCTCGCTGGATTTGTAGTACAATTCAGCTTGCACATTCTGTGGCAGGCTTGCCACAGCCAAAATCAGTAAAAGCCCATTCCACAAGGAAGTGGGCTCATCTTGGGCGGCTGCCCGAGGGGTCTCGGCTTTACAACTTTGCCGAGCTGCTACTTGGTCAGGGGCACACCCTGACTGAGGAGGACCTGGAGTTCTCTCATTCGGTGCTGCAGAGTCATCCGCTCTCTCCCGCCCGTTTGGGAGCTTTGGTATAATCCCCATGGTCCTGACGGAGTCCCCAGCATCCACTTAGGACGTTAGAGAAAATAAGAATTTACTTACCGATAATTCTATTTCTCGTAGTCCGTAGTGGATGCTGGGCGCCCATCCCAAGTGCGGATTGTCTGCAATACTTGTACATAGTTATTGTTACAAAAATCGGGTTATTCTTGTTGTGAGCCATCTTTTCAGAGGCTCCTTCGTTGTTATCATACTGTTAACTGGGTTCAGATCACAGGTTGTACGGTGTGATTGGTGTGGCTGGTATGAGTCTTACCCGGGATTCAATATCCTTCCTTATTATGCACGCTCGTCCGGGCACAGTATCCTAACTGAGGCTTGGAGGAGGGTCATAGGGGGAGGAGCCAGTGCACACCACCTGATCCTAAAGCTTTTATTATTGTGCCCTGTCTCCTGCGGAGCCGCTAAACCCCATGGTCCTGACGGAGTCCCCAGCATCCACTACGGACTACGAGAAATAGAATTATCGGTAAGTAAATTCTTATTATTCTATATGCTGATTGGTTAAAACATCCTCTTTTTGTGTATAAATAAACCATGTTGGGAGCCATTTTTCAGAATAGATTCATAGTGCTCAACAATATAATTTAACCCGTTGCTGAGTGTTATCTGCTCTCCAGCTAGCTGCATATTTGAAGAATGACTGACTGACATTGAAGGGAATTGTTAGTACAAGGTGACAGCTTGTACCCCGTCACCTCTCACAAGTACCCAGGCCCGGCCAGGCTCTCTATGGCCCTTCTCAGATGTATACATTTTTGGACCTTTATATTTGCATTTCTCAATAATCTCTGGATCATTGATTCCATACTGTAAGAGATATCAAGTAGTTTCCTCTGTTGTCTATACAAGGGAGATGGTAATTGTCTGGCTCAGGTTTCGCTAACTAGGCAAATCTAGTCATTTTAGGCTATGCAGGAGATTTGACACAAATGTGCCTTGCAGGGTTCCATAAAAATACATCTCGCTTATTGCATAATAAGAGAACAGGAGTGTGAAATGTTAGGAATCTATTTCCTACCAAGCACAGCCTACGACCTAGCAGAATAACACCACCGGAAGCTGAGGCGGAGAGCTGCAAGGTGAAGCGTTCACATATACCCCCTATAGGAAGTGTCAGCAGGCTGTATGGAGATGAAGCGTGGCTTTGGTCCGAAAGTGTTACATTTAAATCCTGCAGAGTTCTGGACCGCGCAGAACGCTCACAGCAGCCATGGGGCGGAAGTAGGATCATATGATGAGACAGATTAATTACTTTGGGCAACTTCTCCATTTTATCTGTCTCCAAGACTTGATACATCAAGAGTCTCTATTATTATCTATTCAGCGCTTCCACAACACAGCCTCTACTACACTGCTCTTTTTCAGAGTTTGTTTATATGTAGCATCACTACTCTCTGCTTTGTGACGGCTGACTCCTCATTCTGCACATCGTAATGTCATTATACATTGCATACATTCTTATAGCAACATTAGCCTCGTGTTTAATCATGGTAAGTGCCACAAGTTCTTCAGAACCATAGAAAACATACAGTATGCTTCTAAATAAGTTGTGGGCACTTACCAAGACGAAACGCATTAAGCCAGGGGTGGGGAACCTTTTTTCTACCGAGGGGCCATTTGGATATTTATAAAATCCTTCCGGTGCCATACAAAAATTCTCAACTTAAAAAATTACCCTGCCCCTTAGAGGTACTGTGTGTGCGCGCCTCCGGCGCGCACGCACCAAAAAAATGGGTGTGGCCAGTTACAATGGGACGTGATACACATATGCCCCCAATAGTGCGGTGCCAGATCCACAATTGCCCCCACAGTGCCAGGTATACAAATGCCCCCACAGTGCCAGGTATACAAATGCCCCTCACAGTGCCAGGTATACAAATGCCCCTCACAGTGCCAGGTATACAGATGCCCCCACAGTGCCAGGTATACAAATGCCCTTCACAGTGCCAGGTATACAGATGTCCCCACAGTGCCAGGTATACAGATGCCCCCACAGTGCCAGGTATACAGATGTCCCCACAGTGCCAGGTATACAGATGCCCCCACAGTGCCAGGTATACAGATGCCCCCACAGTGCCAGGTATACAAATGCCCCTCACAGTGCCAGTTATACAGATGCCCCCACAGTGCCAGGTATACAAATGCCCCCCACAGTGCCAGGTATACAAATGCCCCCCACAGTGCCAGGTATACAGATGCCCCCACAGTGCCAGGTATACAAATGCCCCTCACAGTGCCAGGTATACAAATGCCCCTCACAGTGCCAGGTATACAAATGCCCCTCACAGTGCCAGTTATACAAATGCCCCCACAGTGCCAGGTATACAAATGCCCCCCACAGTGCCAGTTATACAGATGCCCCCACAGTGCCAGGTATACAAATGCCCCCCACAGTGCCAGGTATACAAATGCCCCCACAGTGCCAGGTATACAAATGCCCCCCTTAGTGCCAGGTATACAAATGCCCCTCACAGTGACAGGAATACAGATGTCCCCACAGTGCCAGGTATACAGATGCCCCCACAGTGCCAGGTATACAGATGCCCTCCCCTCCGTGCTTCTTACCGTGCTCCTTTCGGCGGGACACGGAGGAGAGCACGGATATGTTTGGCGGCGGCGTGTAGGACTTGAAACCAGCCGCCGGTTCGAGAGCCAATCAGAGCTTGCGGACCGGCAGCCGCGGCTACTGTTTGGCTGCCGGTCCGCGAGTTCTGATTGGCTCACGGACCGGCGGCTGGTTTGAAGTACTACACGCCGCCGCTCCCACCCGACAGCCGCGCTCTCCTCCCTGTTCTGACAGCTGAGACACGCTGCCGCCGGACTGAGCGGCAGCGTGTCTCACTGACACAAGCTGGTGGGCCGGACCAAACGGCTTCGCGGGCCGGAGGTTCCCCACCCCTGCATTAAGCTAATACCCCATTTGAACACTGGATCATAACAATTACTCATCCGGACCAGCTTATTGGCATGCCAGTGGATAGCCACTTCTGGGGCCGGATGTAATGGCTTGCGAGAACGCCGGAGCTCCGAGACTCCGGACAAACTCCTAAGTTTTTTTAAAGCAGCAAATGCTTACAAGGCAAAACCTGGTTGGTTTTGCCTTCTAACTTTTTACACCTTACAAGAGTGATGGAGCTACAGTGTGTTAGCTACCGGGTCATCACAGGACCGTGCATTAATAACGTCTTCTCTACAGATATGTTAGACAGGGCCTCCTGTTTTGTTTAGCTGTCATTCTGCTGAGCGTCCCCTGGGAACGACTAATGACTGACATGGCTGAGGAGACCCTGGAAATTAAATGCTGGTTGGAAGGTGAGGAGCAGAACAACGTTTATTAAATACTCACCTCTCTCTGATGTATGGCAGTGTGTACATTGGTGGTCATTCCGAGTTGATCGCTAGCTGCTTTCGTTCACAGCGCACCGATCAGGCAAAAAAACGGCACTTCTGCGCATGCGTATGGGGCGCAATGCGCACGCGCGACGTACTTTCACAACAGCCGATGCAGTTTCACACAAGGTCTAGCGACGCTTTTCAGTCGCACTGCTGGCCGCAGAGTGATTGACAGGAAGTGGGTGTTTCTGGAAGGTAACTGACCGTTTTCGGGGAGTGTGTGTAAAAACGCAGGCGTGTCAGATACAAACGCAGGCGTGGCTGGGGTAACGCAGGCGTGGCTGGCCGAACGCAGGGCGTGTTCGTAACGTCAAAACAGGAACTAAATAGTCTGTAGTGATCGCAAGCTAGGAGTAGGTCTGGAGCTGCACAAAATTATTTTGTAGCCACTCTGCGATCCTTTCATTCGCACTTCTGCTAAGCTAAGATACACTCCCAGAGGGCGGCGGCTTAGCGTTTGCACGGCTGCTAAAAGCAGCTAGTGAGCGAACAACTCGGAATGAGGGCCATTGTACAGTCATGCAGTATGACAAATCTAGTATGGTCTGAGCAAAATTACTGTTAGTTTGCATAGAACTCTGGAGAAAATGGAGTATAAAACTATGCGCCCAGGGGCTGGCTGGCAACTTTTAGCCTGGGGGGGCAAATGTAAGCAAGTGGCTCCGACTTCTCTACCAGCGTACGGCAATGGCAAAATGGATGTGGCAGATAAAAAACTGCAGGTGTGGTTTATCTAATGGGGATGCAGTTTAAGGGGTCTATTCAATTGATCCGACAAGTTGGAAAAACTGTATTTTCTGGCTTTTATAGGACAAATCTGGATTCGACCTATTTAAATCCGTTGCCGTTTTTCCGACTTGTCGGAAAATACGTGGATCGGCGGATTATCTGCCGATCCACGTATTTTATCGAATGCGGGCATTTTTGAAAGGTTTTTGGCTCATTTTTGACAATGCCGATTCGACTTTAAAAAAAAGTCGATTTGGCATTGTCGAAAACGGGCTAAACATGTCAAAAACGCCCGCAAATTGAATACTGAAGTGTCGGATCCTCTCCGTCAGAGAGGATCCAACACTAATCTGAAAATCATTATGTCTAAGAACAATAATAAAATATATTGCGTACCAGCCCTGTCTGACAAACAGAAACTTTTCTAGTGACTGATATAAAACATAGGAAACAATGGGGGTAATTCAGATGTGGTTGGAGGTGCTATCACTTCCTTGGAAGCAGCAGTGATAGCGCTGTATGGTGAGGACGCCTCCTGCTGCAGTAGTGATCTGACCTGTATCCTAGGACGCAGGCATCGGATAACCAACTCCCCATCGGACAGCTTGCATAGATTTCCGGCCTCTTCTCTCCTCTTGAACAACAGCGACATGCCTCCGTTATGGTAAACTGAGGGTGTTGCATTCCCTCCCCGCCCCAAAATGGGTGTTCGGTCTATAGATCTACACTAAAAAGGTCTACAATCAATAGGTCGACCACTAATGGCTGACATGTATTAGGTGGACAGGATCAAAAGGTCGACAATCAAAAGGCCGATATGGTCAAAATGTCAACACTTTTTTTTTTTGTAGGGTTTTTAAATTTTTACAACTTTTGCAACATTTACTATCCATGTCACAAACTTTCACCATTAGTAAGCTTGTGGCGAGTGAAGCGGTGCGGAGCGAGCCACCTAGCCCGAAGTGTGGTGAGCGGACGCATTTAAAAAAATTCGGGTAAATCTTTTTTTAAAACAAAACAACACCCAATTTTTTATGTCGACCTTTTGACCATGTCGACCTTTTGACTGTCAACCTTTTGACCCTGACGACCTTTGACCCAACAACCTTTTTTGACGGTCTACCTTTTGACCTTATGATTGTCGGCCATTTGACCCTCTTGACCTTTTTTACGGTTGCCATTTTGACCCTGTCGACCTTTTACTGTCGACCTTATGTCTATCTTTTGAAAGTCTGTTTTCTGTATTAGAACCCACAAAATGGCAGCTGACTATCACTGCTGCCACCCTACTTCCTACATCGCAGGAACCATTCGTGCACGCACTTAACGGGTCTTATGCCGTGATTATCTACCTTGCTGCACCCTCCTCCGGGAGGAGGCAGCGTGGCAGGCTAATGAAGGCATGGCCGGCGGTGATGTGGGCTGTCCGGGGGGCGTGAACAGTGTGGGCGATGGGTAGTTCATGGGTGTGGCATCATGATTGCGTCATCGTGGCCCTGCCTCCCGCTATACAGTGAAAACAGGCACTATAGAGTGGAGGGCGGAGCTACAATGACGCGATTCAGTGGGAATCACGTCATCATATTCCCTTGGACTGCCCACTTGTTTTCTGTGCTGTGGATGGCCGAGGCAGGGTGCGGGGGACTGCCAGGGAAAGCGAGAGACTTGCCCACCTTTCTGGGGGGCCGGGAGGGCCACTCGATTTTTGGGAGCCTCCCAGACATTCCGGGGGGGTAGGCAAGTATGTCCTACGCATGAGCAAAGTACCTATAATAAGTATCAACATCAACTGGACCAAAATGAGGTCCAATATACTGTACAATAACCACTTCACATCACCTCCCTCAGCTCCTTCAATGTCCAAATTACATAAAATGGATATTAAGACAAAAAAAAGTAAGAAGGTGCAGATCACAACAAACACATTCACAACACTGAGGCGTTTAAAAAAGCAATTAATAAGTCACAATAAACCATTAACATCACTGTCCCAGGAGCTTACAGGTGGCACAGTACTGTAACTCATTTCAGCAACTACATGTACGCAGGGTAAGCATTAGTTTATAGTTTATGGAGGTAATGCATGCACACAAATGTGTTTTTTGCCAATGTGTTTTCTTTTTGTGCTGCACGGTGTCAGTGGGCACAGGTGGGCTGCATAGTACCAGTGTGCACAGGGGGGACGGGACACAGGGGCATGCGTGGTGTCAGTGGGCACAAGTGGAGCTGCATAGTACCAGTTTACACAGGGTGAGGGAACAGGTGGGGGATGCACAGTGTAGGGGGCACAGGTGGGTCTGCATAGTACCAGTGTACACGGGGGGAGGACACGGGGATGCATGGTGTCAGTGGGTATGTCAGGAACCACAGTTCACGCACTGCTCGCACACGCCACTTACCGGCACGCTGGTGTATTCTGTGCCGCAGATCAGCTGCTGGTGCTTTCTGTGGTTACTAGCATGATTTCCACTGACTCTGGCAGAGTCACATGATCCAGAGTCACATGATCCAGGTAATTACTTCCTGGTTCTGTGCATGCTGCTGCTGCTGCCGGCAGCAACCAATCAGCATCCTTCTTGGGGGATATAAGCAGGCTTCCCAGAGTCCTCATTGCCTTGAACAACTTGTCAGTTCTCCAGCGTCACTTTCAAGGCTCCAAGCTTGCTCCAGAGATCCGTTTACCTGTGTCCTGCTGTACCTGCCTTTCCTGGTTACTTACTTGCCGCCAGAGACTTCCACTATCTCCATCTCGGTGTGTTACCACTCTGCGGTGCTCAGTCCAGGATTCCCCTAACAGGCTCAGGATATCCTCAGCTACCCAAGCACTCCAGAGTTCACCATCTCCGATATACTTACCTTTTCATGTCACCATCGGACTCACCATCGATGGTTAAGCACTTCAGTATAATCCGGTATTAAGCATCCCTGTATACCCGAGTGTCTCACAGCCTCCACAGAGGAACCTGAGCAGAGGGCCGCGACCTGCCCGTCAGGCGCAGCGAAGACCATATCCCCTGGCAGGGGTCACTGGCGAAAACCCCTGGTGAGTTAGACTCCGCGCCTCTGCTTCAGGTCTCGCCAATTCTCTGTGCTCACTGTGTAAACTTCCAGAGTGCTCCAGCATATGACTTGTCCATATCTCAAGCCACCTAACTTCTGCCTCCCTGCGCCCTCCACTGGCTCACCCAGGTCATTACCGGGAACACAATCAGACCAGCCCGTGACAGATTGTTCAAGGTCGATGGACTCGGCACATGACCACAGTGTGGGCCCAGCTCTGTAGAGGATTTCTCAATCAATGTGACATCCAATTTTAACTACAACCACAGAATTTCCCTTCTGCTAGGACCAAGATAGCTTACATTGTCTCCCTGCTAACTGTTCAGCTATAAGTTGGGTATCACCGCTGTGGGAAAGGTCTGTCCCTTTACTCACTGATTACGTCAAATTTGTTTCCGCATTCAGACGCATGCCCCTGCAGTTTTTCAACAGTTTGTGAATGATATATTCAGAGATGTATTATACAAGTTCCTCGTAGTATATCTCGACGACATCCTGATATTTTCCCAAGATCTCCAAACCCATCGCAGTCAGGTGAAAGAAGTCCTGTCCCGTTTACGTGCAAATAGATTGTACGGTAAACTCTCCAAGTGTACCTTTGAAGTACCCTCTTTACCTTTCTTGGGGTACATTATCTCCAGCTCAAAATTACAGATGGACCCCGAAAAACTTGAGGCCATCAACGGTTGGTCCCAACCAACTACACTAAATGCTGCCCAGCGCTTCATTGGCTTTGCCAATTATTACAGAAAATTTATCAGGGGATTCTCCACGCTCATCTCTCCAATTACAGCCCTGACCAAAAAAGGAGCAAATCCCGCCACCTGGTCTGAAGAAGCCTTGTCCTCATTCCATCTGCTAAAACAAGCCTTCATCTCGGCTCCTATTCTCCAGCAACCAGACCCTGATAAGCCCTTTTCCTTTGAGGTTGATGCCTCTAATGTGGGTATTGGCGCAGTGCTATCCCAGACCACGGAAGATGGGAAGCAACATCCATGCGGTTTTTTCTCACGAAAATTCCTTCCTGCAGAGAAAAACTACTCCATTGGCGATCAAGAGTTGTTAGCGATCAAGTTAACATTGGAAGAGTGGAGGTACTTCTTAGAGGGTGCCAAATTCACCGTAACCATTTTTACAGACCACAAGAACTTGCTCTTCCTCCAAGCGGCCCAGTGCCTGAATCATCGCCAAGCCCGCTGGTCACTATTCTTCTCGCGTTTTGATTTCAAGATCTTGTATCGTCCAGACTCGCAGATTGTAAAGGCAGATGCGTTATCACGATCCATGAAGGAAGATGTTCAGCCTCATGACCAGCGTCCCATCATCAGTCCCACTGCCTTTGCCACCACTCACGTGTCTCCTGTGCCACCTCCAGGGAAAATATATGTGTCGCCTGAACTTCGGCCGAAGTTACTATCTTGGGCTCACGCCTCACCGTTTTCTGGTCATACTGGGGTTCTAAAGAGACTTGAACTTGTTCGTCGCTCTTACTGGTGGCCCAAAATTAGGATAGACGTCCAAGATTTTGTGGCCTCTTGTTCCACATGTGCCCAACATAAAGTACATCGCCAAGCTCCTGCAGGTGCTCTCCTCCCATTGCCCATTCCTACGCATCCATGGATACACTTATCCATGGACTTCATCTCAGAGCTCCCAAAGTCCCAAGAGTGTAATACCATCTGGGTAGTGGTGGATCGATTCTCAAAGATGACACACTTTATACCACTCACCGATCTACCTTCGGCTCCCAAGCTTGCCCAAATATTCATACAGCATATTTTCAAGATTCATGGACTTCCTACAGAAATTGTCTCTGACAGCGGTGTACAATTCGTAGCCCGCTTCTGGAAATCCCTTTGTTCTGCCTTACAAGTGAAGTTAAATTTCTCCACAGCGTACCACCCCCAGTCCAATGGGCAAACGGAGAGGGTCAACCAGGACCTTGAAGCATTCCTCAGGCTGTACATTTCCTCTTCACAGGATAACTGGGTTAGTCTACTTCCTTGGGCAGAGTTTGGCCATAATTTCAGGTACCATACGGCTACAGGTTATTCACCATTCTATATTGTGTACGGTCAACATCCGCGTCCACCTAACTTTGAGGCGCTACCAGCTTTAGAAGTGCCAGCTGCATCTTCTACACTCAAGCACTTCTCTCTAGTTTGGAAAAATGTCTATGTCTCGCTCAAGAAAGCTTCCAAGCGATATAAAATCTTTGCTGATCGCAAATGGTGAGCTGTTCCTCTGCTGAAACCTGGAGACAAAGTTTGGCTCTCCACTCGGAATCTACGTTTAAGGGTTCCTTCCATGAAGTTTGCTCCTCGTTTCATAGGCCCATGCACCGTGGAACAAATGATCAATCCTGTGGCATACAAGTTAAAACTACCAGCCTACCTGAGAATACCTAATTCTTTCCACATCTCTTTGCTGCGGCCTCTCATTCTTAACCACTTCCAAAAATCTTCCCCTGAGTCTCCCAGAGTCTACACCTGTCGAGGAGTTGAGTTCGAGGTCAATAAAATTGTGGATTCTTGCCAAATATATGGGCATATCCAGTATCTTATCGATTGGAAGGGCTATGGCCCAGAAGAGAGAAGCTGGGTTAATGCCTCTGATGTTCACGCTCCTCGTCTGATCTCAGCCTTCCACAGGGACAATCCTTCCAAGCCTCGTGGGTGTTCGGTGCCCACCCTAAAAGGGGGGTTACTGTCAGGAACCACAGTTCACGCACTGCTCGCACACGCCACTTACCGGCACGCTGGTGTATTCTGTGCCGCAGATCAGCCGCTGGTGCTTTCTGTGGTTACTAGCATAATTTCCACTGACTCTGGCAGAGTCACATGATCCAGAGTCACATGATCCAGGTAATTACTTCCTGGTTCTGTGCATGCTGCTGCTGCTGCCGGCAGCAACCAATCAGCATCCTTCTTGGGGGATATAAGCAGGCTTCCCAGAGTCCTCATTGCCTTGAACAACTTGTCAGTTCTCCAGTGTCACTTTCAAGGCTCCAAGCTTGCTCCAGAGATCCGTTTACCTGTGTCCTGCTGTACCTGCCTTTCCTGGTTACTTACTTGCCGCCAGAGACTTCCACTATCTCCATCTCGGTGTGTTACCAGTCTGCGGTGCTCAGTCCAGGATTCCCCTAACAGGCTCAGGATATCCTCAGCTACCCAAGCACTCCAGAGTTCACCATCTCCGATATACTTACCTTTTCATGTCACCATCGGACTCACCATCGATGGTTAAGCACTTCAGTATAATCCGGTATTAAGCATCCCTGAATACCCGAGTGTCTCACAGCCTCCACAGAGGAACCTGAGCAGAGGGCCGCGACCTGCCCGTCAGACGCAGCGAAGACCATATCCCCTGGCAGGGGTCACTGGCGAAAACCCCTGGTGAGTTAGACTCCGCGCCTCTGCTTCAGGTCTCGCCAATTCTCTGTGCTCACTGTGTAAACTTCCAGAGTGCTCCAGCATATGACTTGTCCATATCTCAAGCCACCTAACTTCTGCCTCCCTGCGCCCTCCACTGGCTCACCCAGGTCATTACCGGGAACACAATCAGACCAGCCCGTGACAGGGTACAGGTGGCTTCATAGTACTAGTGTGCACAAGATTGGGGCACAGGGGGGATGAACGGTGTCAGTGGGCACAGGTGGGGCTGCATAGTACCAGTGTACACAGGGGAAAGGAACAGGGTGATGCATGGTGTCAGTGGGCACAGGTGGGATGCATTGTACCAGTGTAAACAGGGTGGGGGCATAGGGGGATGCATGGTGTCAGTGGGCACAGGTGGGCTCCATAGTACTAGTGTGCACAGGATGGGGGCACGGAGGGGATGCATGGTGTCAGTGGGTACTGGTGGGGCTGCATAGTACCAGTGTACACAGGGGGAAGGAACAGGGTGATGCATGGTGTCAGTGGGCACAGGTGGGATGCATTGTACCAGTGTAAACAGGGTGGGGGCACAGGATGATGCATGTTGTCAGTGGGCACAAGTGGGGCTGCATACTCTAGTACCAGTGTATACAGGGGGGGGGCACGGGGAGGCTGCATGGTGTCAGTGGGCACAGGTGGGGCTGCATTGTACCACTGTACACAGGGGGAGGGCACAGGGGGATGCATGGTGTTAGTGAGCACAGGTGTGCTCCATAGTACAAGTGTGCACAGGGTGGGGGCAAAGGGGGATGCATGGTGTCAGTGGGCACAAGTTGGGCTGCATAGCACCAGTGTACACAGGGTGGGAGCACAGGGGTGATGCATGGTGTCAGTGGGCACAAGTTGGGCTGCATAGCACCAGTGTACACAGGGGGAAAGTACAGGAGGATGCATGGTGTTAGTGGACACAGGTGGGCTCCATAGTACCAGTGTACATAGGATGGGGGCACAGGGGGGATCAGGTGTAATATGAATTTCGGCTCATACTGGGTGGCGTAATGTATATTTCGGTTCATAGTGTGTGGCATAATATGCATTTTGACTCATATCATGTGGCGTATTTTGAATTTTGGCAAATACCGTGTGGTGTAATGTGAATGTTCGTCTCATACTGTGTGGTATAATGTATATTTCTCTGACGTCCTAGTGGATGCTGGGAACTCCGTAAGGACCATGGGGAATAGACGGGCTCCGCAGGAGACTGGGCACTCTATAAGAAAGATTTGGTACTATCTGGTGTGCACTGGCTCCTCCCTCTATGCCCCTCCTCCAGACCTCAGTTAGATTTTGTGCCCGGCCCGAGCTGGTTGCACACTAGGAGCTCTCCTGAGCTTCTAGAAAGAAAGTTTAAATTAGGTTTTTTATTTTACAGTGAGACCTGCTGGCAACAGGCTCACTGCATCGAGAGACTAAGGGGAGAAGAAGCGAACCTACCTGCTTGCAGCTAGCTTCTTAGGCTACTGGACACCATTAGCTCCAGAGGGATCGACCGCAGGACCCGTCCTTGGTGTTCGTTCCCGGAGCCGCGCCGCCGTCCCCCTTACAGAGCCAGAAGCATGAAGATGGTCCGGAAAATCGGCGGCAGAAGACTTCAGTCTTCACCAAGGTAGCGCACAGCACTGCAGCTGTGCGCCATTGCTCCTCATACACACTTCACACTCCGGTCACTGAGGGTGCAGGGCGCTGGGGGGGGGGCGCCCTGAGCAGCAATAAAAACACCTTGGCTGGCAAAATAACCACAATATATAGCCCCAGAGGCTATATATGTGGTAATTACCCCTGCCAGAATACAGAAAAAAGCGGGAGAAAAGTCAGCCAAAAAAAGGGGCGGAGCTATCTCTCTCAGCACACTGGCGCCATTTTTCCCTCACAGTTCCGCTGGAAGGAAGCTCCCTGACTCTCCCCTGCAGTCTACACTACAGAAAGGGTAAAAAAGAGAGGGGGGCACTAAATTTAGGCGCAGTTTAATACAATAAGCAGCTATAAAGGGTCATAATTCAGTTAGTCCCTGCATTATTATAGCGCTCTGGTGTGTACTGGCATACTCTCTCTCTCTCTGTCTCCCCAAAGGGCTTTTGTGGGGTCCTGTCTCCTTTAAGAGCATTCACTGTGTGTGTGCGGTGTGTCGGTACGGCTGTGTCGACATGTTTGATGAGGAGACTTATGTGGAGGCGGAGCAGATGCCTATAAATGTGTTGTCACCCCCTGCGGGGCAGACACCTGAGTGGATGGACTTAAGGAAGGAATTACGTGCAAGTGTCGACTCCTTACATAAAAAATTTGACGACATGCCAAATGCGGGACAGCCGGCTTCTCAGCTCGTGCCTGCCCAGACGATTCAAAGGCCGTCAGGGGCCCTGAAACGACCACTACCTCAGATGGCAGACACAGATGTCGACACGGATACTGATGCAAGTGTCGACGACGATGAGTCAAATTTAATGTCCACTAGGGCCATTTGTGGCATGATTGAGGCAATGAAAGAGGTATTACACCTTTCTGATATAAACCCAGGTACCTCAAAAAAGGGTATTATGTTTGGGGAGAAAAAACTACCAATAGTTTTTCCCCCATCTGAGGAATTGAATGATGTGTGTGAAGAAGCTTGGGCTTTCCCTGATAAAAAATTGGTGATTTCAAAAAAATTACTAATGGCGTTCCCTTTCTCGCCAGAGGATAGGTCACGTTGGGAAACTCCCCCTAGGGTGGATAAAGCGCTCACACGTTTGTCTAAAAAGGTGGCACTACCGTCTCCGGATACGGCCGCCCTAAAGGAACCTGCTGATAGAAAGCAGGAGGCTATCCTAAAGTCTATATATACACACACTGGTGTTATACTGAGACCAGCTATTGCTTCAGCCTGGATGTGCAGTGCTGCTGCTGCTTGGTCAGATTCCCTGTCGGAAAATATTGACACCCTAGACAGGGACACTATATTGCTAACCATAGAGCATATAAAAGACTCAGTCTTATACATGAGAGATGCACAGAGGGAGATCTGCCGGCTGGCATCTAGAATAAGTGCATTGTCCATTTCTGCTAGGAGAGGCTTATGGACTCGGCAGTGGACAGGAGATGCAGATTCTAAAAGGCACATGGAAGTTTTGCCTTATAAGGGTGAGGAGTTATTCGGGGACGGTCTCTCAGACCTTGTTTCTACAGCAACAGCTGGGAAGTCTGCATTTTTGCCCCATGTCCCCTCACAGCCTAAGAAAGCACCGTATTACCAAGTACAGTCCTTTCGACCCCAGAAAAACAGGCGGGGAAAAGGCGGGTCCTTTCTGTCTAGAGGCAGAGGAAGGGGAAAAAAGCTGCAACACACAACACAGCAGGTTCCCAGGACCAAAAGTCCTCCCCCGCTTCTTCCAAATCCGCCGCATGACGGTGGGGCTCCACAGGCGGAGCCAGGTACGGTGGGGGGCCGCCTCAAGAATTTCAGCGATCAGTGGGCTCGCTCACGGGTGGATCCCTGGATCCTTCAAGTAGTATCTCAGGGGTACAAGCTGGAATTCGAGGCACCTCCCCCCCGCCGTTTCCTCAAATCGGCCTTACCGACAACTCCCTCGGGCAGGGAGGCTGTGCTAGAGGTCATTCACAAGCTGTATTCCCAGCAGGTGATAGTCAAGGTACCCCTACTTCAACAAGGCCGGGGCTACTATTCCACACTGTTTGTGGTACCGAAACCGGACGGTTCGGTGAGACCCATTTTAAATTTGAAATCCTTGAACACTTACATAACAAAATTCAAGTTCAAGATGGAATCGCTCAGGGCGGTTATTGCAAGCCTGGACGAGGGGGATTACATGGTATCCCTGGACATCAAGGATGCTTACCTGCATGTCCCCATTTACCTTCCTCACCAGGAGTACCTCAGATTTGTGGTACAGGATTGCCATTACCAATTCCAGACACTACCGTTTGGACTGTCCACGGCACCAAGGGTGTTTACCAAAATAATGGCAGAAATGATGATACTCCTTCGAAAAAAGGGTGTTTTAATTATCCCGTACTTGGACGATCTCCTTATAAAGGCGAGGTCCAGGAGCAGTTACTGGTCGGAGTAGCACTATCTCGGGAAGTGCTACAACAGCATGGCTGGATTCTAAACATTCCAAAGTCACAACTGGTTCCTTCCACTCGCTTACTGTTCCTGGGGATGATTTTGGACACAGAACTGAAAAAAGTGTTTCTCCCGCAGGAGAAAGCCAAGGAGCTGTCATCTCTAGTCAGAGACCTCCTAAAACCGAAACGGGTATCGGTGCATCACTGCACACGAGTCCTGGGAAAAATGGTGGCTTCATACGAAGCAATTCCATTCGGCAGGTTCCATGCAAGGACCTTCCAGTGGGACCTCTTGGACAAGTGGTCGGGATCGCATCTTCAGATGCATCAACTGATAACCCTGTCTCCAAGGACCAGGGTGTCTCTACTGTGGTGGCTGCAGAGTGCTCATCTTCTAGAGGGCCGCAGTTTCGGCATACAGGACTGGGTCCTGGTGACCACGGATGCCAGCCTTCGAGGCTGGGGAGCAGTCACACAGGGAAGAAACTTCCAAGGACTATGGTCAAGTCAGGAGACTTCCCTGCACATAAATATTCTGGAACTGAGGGCCATTTACAATGCCCTAAGTCAGGCAAAACCCCTGCTTCAAAACCAGCCGGTACTGATCCAGTCAGACAACATCACGGCAGTCGCCCATGTGAACCGACAGGGCGGCACAAGAAGCAGGATGGCGATGGCAGAAGCCACAAGGATTCTCCGATGGGCGGAAAATCACGTACTAGCACTGTCAGCAGTGTTCATTCCGGGAGTGGACAACTGGGAAGCAGACTTCCTCAGCAGACACGACCTACACCCGGGAGAGTGGGGACTTCATCCAGAAGTCTTCCTACTGTTGGTAAACCGTTGGGAAAGGCCACAGGTGGACATGATGGCGTCCCGCCTCAACAAAAAGCTAAAGAGATATTTCGCCAGGTCAAGGGACCCTCAGGCGATAGCTGTGGACGCTCTAGTGACACTGTGGGTGTACCAGTCGGTTTATGTGTTCCCTCCTCTGCCTCTCATACCAAAGGTACTGAGAATAATAAGAAGGCGAGGAGTAAGAACGATACTCGTGGTTCCGGATTGGCCAAGAAGGGCTTGGTACCCAGAACTTCAAGAAATGATATCAGAGGACCCATGGCCTCTACCGCTCAGACAGGATCTGCTACAGCAGGGGCCCTGTCTGTCCCAAGACTTACCGCGGCTGCGTTTGACGGCATGGCGATTGAATTCCGGATCCTAAAGGAAAAGGGCATTCCGGAGGAAGTCATTCCTACGCTGATAAAAGCCAGGAAAGAAGTAACCGCAAACCATTATCACCGTATTTGGCGAAAATATGTTGCGTGATGTGAGGCCAGGAAGGCCCCAACAGAGGAATTTCAGCTGGGTCGGTTTCTGCACTTCCTACAGTCGGGAGTGACTATGGGCCTAAAATTGGGTTCCATTAAGGTCCAGATTTCGGCCCTGTCGATTTTCTTCCAGAAAGAACTGGCTTCACTGCCTGAAGTTCAGACTTTTGTAAAGGGAGTGCTTCATATTCAGCCCCCTTTTGTGCCTCCCGTGGCACCTTGGGATCTCAATGTGGTGTTGAGTTTCTTAAAATCACATTGGTTTGAGCAACTTAAAACTGTGGATTTGAAATATCTCACGTGGAAAGTGGTCATGTTGTTGGCCTTGGCTTCGGCCAGGCGTGTGTCAGAATTGGCGGCTTTGTCTTGTAAAAGCCCTTATCTGATTTTCCATATGGATAGGGCAGAATTGAGGACTCGTCCCCAGTTTCTCCCTAAGGTGGTATCTGCTTTTCACTTGAACCAACCTATTGTGGTGCCTGCGGCTACTAGGGACTTGGAGGATTCCAAGTTACTGGATGTAGTCAGGGCCTTGAAACTTTATGTTTCCAGGACGGCTGGAGTCAGGAAGACTGACTCGCTTTTTGTCCTGTATGCACCCAACAAGATAGGTGCTCCTGCTTCTAAGCAGACTATTGCTCGCTGGATTTGTAGCACAATTCAGCTGGCGCATTCTGCGGCTGGATTGCCGCATCCTAAATCAGTGAAAGCCCATTCCACGAGGAAAGTGGGCTCATCTTGGGCGGCTGCCCGAGCGGTCTCGGCTTTACAACTTTGCCTAGCTGCAACTTGGTCAGGGGCAAACACGTTTGCTAAATTCTACAAATTTGATACCCTGGCTGAGGAGGACCTTGAGTTCTCTCATTCGGTGCTGCAGAGTCATCCGCACTCTCCCGCCCGTTTGGGAGCTTTGGTATAATCCCCATGGTCCTTACGGAGTTCCCAGCATCCACTAGGACGTCAGAGAAAATAAGATTTTACTCACCGGTAAATCTATTTCTCGTAGTCCGTAGTGGATGCTGGGCGCCCATCCCAAGTGCGGATTGTCTGCAATACTTGTATATAGTTATTGCCTAACTAAAGGGTTATTGTTGAGCCATCTGTTGAGAGGCTCTGTTATATTTCATACTGTTAACTGGGTATAGTATCACGAGTTATACGGTGTGATCGGTGTGGCTGGTATGAGTCTTACCCTGGATTCAAAATCCTTCCTTATTGTGTCAGCTCTTCCGGGCACAGTATCCTAACTGAGGTCTGGAGGAGGGGCATAGAGGGAGGAGCCAGTGCACACCAGATAGTATCAAATCTTTCTTATAGAGTGCCCAGTCTCCTGCGGAGCCCGTCTATTCTCCGTGGTCCTTGCGGAGTTCCCAGCATCCACTACGGACTACGAGAAATAGATTTACCGGTGAGTAAAATCTTATTTTCAGCTCATACTGTGGTGCATAATACGCATTTCTACATATACCGTATGGCGTATATGAATTCTGGCTCATACTGTGTGGTATAATGTATATTCCGGCTCATACTGTGTGGTATAATGTATATTCCGGCTCATACTGTGTGGTATAATGTATATTCCGGCTCATACTGTGTGGTATAATGTATATTCCGGCTCATACTGTGTGGTATAATGTATATTCCGGCTCATACTGTGTGGTATAATGTATATTCCGGCTCATACTGTGTGGTATAATGTATATTCCGGCTCATACTGTGTGGTATAATGTATATTCCGGCTCATACTGTGTGGTATAATGTATATTCCGGCTCATACTGTGTGGTATAATGTATGTTCCGGCTCATACTGTGTGGTATAATGTATATTTCAGCTCATACTGTGGTGCATAATACGCATTTCTACTCATACCATGTGGTGTAATGTGAATTTCGGCTCATAGTATGTGGCATAATGGGTGTAGTATGAGTGGCCAGCGGTCGGGATCCTGTGAGCCGGCATACCTGCGCCTGGATCCCGACTGCCAACATACCGACAGCTGGGCGCGCGCTAATGAGCCCCTTGCAGGCTTGCTGTGCTCGCTACGTGTGCCACGCTATTTATTCTCCCTCCAGAGGGGTCGTGGATCCCCACGAGGGAGAATATGTGTCGGCATGCCGGCAGTCGGGATCACCGGCGCCGGTATGTTGGTCGCCAGGATCCCGGCCAGCGGCATACTGAAGATCACCCGGCATAATGTGAATTTTGGCTCCTGCTATGTGTGGTGATAATTAAATATTATGTTTACATTGTGTTTTTATGTACCCTTTTAATGTTTGTGATGCCAGTAATGTTAAAAAATTTTTTAAAGTAGAATGTAAGGAGGAAAAATTATAGGAAGGCTAGTCAGATGCTTGGCTGCATTGGGAGAGGAACCAGCAGCAGAAAGAAAGAAGTAATAATGCCACTGTATAGGTCATTGGTACGGCCTCATCTAGAATACTGTGTTCAATTCTGGAGGCCATATATTCAGAAGGATATTAATACATTAGAGACTGTACAAAGGAGGGCAACTAAAATGGTGCATGGCCTACATCACAAAACATACCCAGAAAGACTAAGAAATCTCAATATGTATAGTTTGGAGCAGAGAAGGGAAAGGGGGGGGACATGATAGAAATTATCAAATACATCAAGGGTTTTAACAAAGTCCTGGAGGGGAACATTATCCAAATGAAGATAGGTATAACAAGAGCACATACACTAAGACTGGGATGGGGAGGGGGGGGGGGGGGGGGGGTTTCAGGGGAAATTTGTGGAAAAATTACTTCACAGAAAGGGTAGTGGACAAGTGGAATAGCCTCCCATCAGAGGGGTATATTTACTAAGCTCCCGATTTTAACCGATTTGGTGTTTTTTGTTCAAAGTGTCACCTCGGGAATTTACTAAACTCAAATCTCGGCAGTGATGAGGGCATTCGTATTTTTTTTACGGCTGTTTTGTAAAAATACGAATGAATACACCATCGGTCAAACGCGGCTGTTTAGGTATAGAACTCGGTCATTTACTAAGCATTCGTATTTGAAATCTTTACCGTGAAAGAGCATTCGCGGTCGTAAAAAAATACAAATCGTAAAAAAACACGGGAAAAAAGTAGACCTGCTTTTGAGAAGCGTGTTTACATGTGTTCCGACTTCATCATTAATCACACCTTCATTTTTGGCCCTTTAAAAGGTGGGCCAGCACATTTGCCAAATCAATCACTCTGAAATGGCTGCTGCCGTGTGTAGCAGTGAATTTGGTTTTGCTGTGGGATTCCTGAGACTGCTCCATGAGGCTACAATAAACCAGGGCCAGGAAACTGAACATGGTCAGCAGGATGTACAGGTGCTGCGCAGGCCTCGGTTTTTTAGGGGGCGTTTGAACTTAAACGCATTGGCCGATGACCAGGTCATACAGATGTTCAGGCTAAATAGGACCAACATTTTCCGTCTGTATGACCTAGTCAAACTGGACCTAGACCCTAAGATAGCACGCTCTCGCTTTGTCTCAAGCCTGCACAAACTCCTGGCTGTGTTGCACTTTATGGCTACTGGCAGCTTTCAGGCTGTGACAGGCGATGTAATAGGAATCTCACAGCCCACCTTTTCAAAATATTTAAATCAGGTGAGGCAAACCATACATACTCCTCTATGCCCCATTTCTGTATTGTGTAATGTGAATTTATAACAGTATATTTGAACAAAGTGCTTAAGACACTCGCCTTATATTTTTGACTGTACACTCAGGTTTTGGATGCATTTGAACCCCACATAGATGCCTCTATCTGCTTCCCTACCCAGGAGTCTCAGTGGCATGCAGTCAAGGTAGCTTTCTATGAGCTTGCTGGCATGCCAAAATGTGCTGGGTGCCATAGATTGCACACACGTTGAGCTGAGACCACCTAGGGGCAGGCAATATATTTATATAAATAGACATTTTGGGCAATCAACTAATGTCCAGGTGGTTTGTGATGCAAATCTCAAAATTATGAGTGTTGTTGCGGGTTACCCTGGCGGCTGCCATGACTTCTTCATCCTCAGTCAGTCATCCCTCTTTGATAAATTTGAGGCTGGAGAAATGCCGAATGGCTGGCTGCTGGGTATGTACCAAGTATTTGTGTTTAATTTTGTGCTTACCTCAACCTGCACATTATGTTAGCACTGTGTTTGTGCAACAATATTTTACAATGCTGCTAATCTCTGTTTTTCAGGTGATGGGGGTTATGGCTGCTACTCTTGGCTTCTGACTCCATTGTCCGCCCCTGATTCCCCTGCTGAACACAATTACAATCATGCACATAAGTCTACGCGGAATGTGATAGAACGATGTTTTGGTGTACTGAAATCAAGGTTTCGGTGTCTGGATAAGTCTGCCGGGCTTTTGTTGTATAGTCCCTTAAAGGTGACTAGGATTGTGTTCTGCTGCTGTTTTCTTCATAACATGTGTTTGCAGCAACACCTGCCACATGATGATGATGATGATGATGATGATGAAGAAGAAAACAGTCAGCAAGCAGAGGAGTTAGAAACATCTGGCGACACTGTGAGTACAGATATAGGGAGGCAGGTAAGGCAAGACCTGATTTTGGCACATTTTAGTGGTAAGTAAATTTGCCTGTGTGCTTTGTATATGTACAATTAAGGCACACCAATGTATTTTCTGTAGTAATGTGGCTCTTGCTCCCTCTTGAGCTAGTCAGCTGAGTGTTGTTTATTTGCTTGATATGTGTTTATGTCTAACTGTTGGGTATCAGTTACTTAGCTATTTGTATAGCGTTTTTGGTTAGTAATTATGTGTTTATAATGTTAAAAGTTTATTTTTCACATTCAAAGGTAATGTTTGCCACAATACTACATAATAATTTAGTATGCACTAACAACCATTATTGTTTAGCCTATTGCTTGTGTTTGTTGTGTGTCGGCTTTCTTCTAAAGCTGTGTTTGAAATATGTTACCTCATTAGCACAACATAATAGACATTGAGTAATGTGTGCCAATTAGCCAAACATACATTGACTAACACCAACCTTACAAAATTGTTTACACATAATTATGGCTGTGATGTGGTAAACGTTCATGTTAGTAATGATGCTAGAATATTCCCAACACATGTGAGTGTTAACTCTAAGAATTTTCCTCTTACACTGACAGTTTTTTGCACATAACACATTGCACATCAATCACTTTTCACATTTATTACTGTACAACATGTGTTTTCATTACAAATAACTGCTATTGTGTAGACCTAGTTTTGTCAACAATGTGTCTCCAGCTGCAGGGTGGCCTATTTCTTAGGCTGTTCTTTGGTGGCTGACGTGGGTTTGGTTTGGGCAGTGGAGCGGGTTCGGCTTGATCTTCGAACTGGTGATGAAATTGGGGTCTGTGTAGGTGTGTTGGTCCCTGAGCTTGAACCTTGTTGGTGTTGTGCCAACAAATTAATATTTTGACTGAGGTTAGCCAGGGTTGCCGTAAGTTGTGTTGTGGCTGTTGTGTTGTTGTCTATGATGCGAGACATGGTTTCTGATATAATTTGATTACTTTGAATTAACTGAATGAGGGCCTGTTGATGGCGGTGTTGCACATCCATTATGCGCTGAAAGGTAACAATAAGTTGGCTGTTATCTGCTCTCATCTGCTCCATACTGTTTGCGACTCTGCATAGCTGGACATTGAGCCTGCTTGTGTTTCTACACAGTCTCGGGAGATGATGGGGCAGACAGGCTAGGTATTGGGTGTGTGTGCGTAGGCAATCAATATTCCGTGCCTGTTGTTGGTTCCATGTTACCCAAAATGATGGTTCAGGTTGTTGCGGGGGGGTTGTTTGGCTCAATTGTGGGTGTGGTGACATTTGAGGTGGCGGGGTACTTTCCTGAGGCGTGCTTGGTTGGTTAACATCTATTGCTTGCAGATGGTGTGTGTATGTTTCCTGTTCAGATTCCTGCTGGGCTTCCGGGGGCATGATGTCTGGTTCTGTATGGGGTTCAAGGGGACAACATTTGAGTGTATTCGAAAATTATGCTGGTTTTGATATTTAGTTTAACTTTCTAGACTTGTTTGTCAAACATTTTTCTAAAGCAAATTAGGATGTTCACCAAGACTCGTATACACAATCAAAAAGGCCAATTATGTTGGTTTTTATGTTGTCAAAAATGACTTCAAAACAAAAGTGGACACATGTTTGACAAATACCACACTTACGAAACAAACACACAGAGGTACAAAGTTTACAACATGAAAAAAAGTGATTTGTCACCCGCCATATCGTACTTGCATTAAAATTTCAAACAGTAAATGACAATATGAATTCTATCACCATTGTGAAAGGGTGTGAATCTACCTGAAGCTCAATATTTTACTATTCAAATAAATAATGACAACACAATACTACTGTAAGGCGCAAGAGAACACTCTAAATTTGCAAAAAATTTTTAGTGGTTTTTGGATTTTAACAATTTGCAAGCCATGTGCTTGCTGCTGTGGATAAGTACTAGGATTATTACATTTTTTGGCTGATGTGTAATTTGTGTTTACTCACCAGACAGCTGAGGGGAATGTGGTCCCGGTGATTGAGTACTCTCCAAAATGTGTTCTGGTGGCTGAGGCAACACAGTTGAAATACGACGTGGGGGTGTGCTTAATGCTGGTGTTGGTGCGACATCAGGATGACGTCTCTTGCTAGGCCTGCTCGTGTGGCTGCCAGACCCCTGTGAAAGACGTCTTTGTGGATTGTGATGCGATGTTGAAGTTCCTATGGATTAATGCAAACATTAGATTTTTTTTTTTTTTTGTGGTGGCCACATTAACAGGTGTCATTTTTGCGCTACCTGTATCGCCAGCATCCACAGCTCTTGACAGTGTTGCTTGTGTTCTGGAAGTGGTGGCTTGCTTTCGTACTGTAAAAATGATACATTGGTGTTTATGACCTTTAATTACAGTGTGTACTTTTGTAAGCAGCAACATTTAGTGATGTGGACATATGATTACCATTATGGGTACAGTTTCTAACAATAAATGTTGAAACAATGGGTTGCTTCATTTTTTGTAAACAGGCTAATGAGGTTCCATTTCCAAAGACAAAAACATAGCCAAGTAGTCTAATTTTCCATGGCCAACAGCTGAATATACACACATGTATTACCATATATTTTACATTATTACATTAATGAGTAAATTTGAAAATAAAATTATAAAAACCGAAAAAATTAGAAATTAAAATAAAAATAAAACATACAATACTTAGCCATCTACACTAACATATTGGCCACAAAGACAAGTAAAATACAGCAGACATTAAACAAAAAAACAAAAAAAAAAACCATTACTACCTAACACCTCACTATACAAACACAAAATATTAAAAAAAAAAACACAAATAGATAATCAATTTAGAACATAAAAATATATTAACAATACGATATCATTTTAAAAATACTAATTAGACATAAACACATATGCAGATATAACAGATTTGTAAAAATAAACTCACCATCAGGCCTAGGACGATCCGAATCCCGCACATTAGTCGCACCAACAACTTCATGCGGAATAAGGGTCCGCACAGGTTCCTTCCACTCCCGATAAGACGCTATAAAGGGATGGCCACCCCCTGTTTGCCTGGCTGACTTAGCCTCCTTTGCCATCTTGGCCTTGACACGGCGCTTGATGTCGTAGAATCTCTTCCGACACGTGTCCTCGGTCCTCTTTACCACACCCTCACTGTTTACTGCCGCTACTACCTTCCCCCACAGAACAGTTTTCCTGCGCGAAGGCACCTTGGCCGCATCACGCCCAAACAGCTGGCGATGATGGCGCATCAACTCATGCACCAAAGCCATATTTTCCGCAAAGCTAAATTTAACATTTCTGCTCATCTTGGTAGTGGTGCGTGGCTGCGGAGCAACACCACCATCACTGTCACTATCACTCGAGGCCACAGCAGCAACCTCACCCTCCTCCCCCTCACTCCCCTCCTCCACCTCACTCACCTCCTCCCTCTCACTCACTCACCTCCTCCCTCTCACTCACCTCTGACTGGGACATAATAATGACAAACAACAAATAACACTAATAAAAAAAACCCACAAAACACACTCCTCCACTACCACTGCACACCAACCACACACACACTGTCAGGAATCTGCATTCTCCGTCGCATCACTACTGTGGAACTACAGGTTCCAGCAGTTCAGTTCAGTTCCAGTTTTCAGTCTACTGCAGCCTGGAGTACACAGTGCTTCAGCTAACTCACAGCTGATCTGAACACCCAATCCAGCGGGGTGTGTTCTCACAGATGCAACATCCAATCATCACAGACCAAGGGGTATAAACTCCAGTTCCTGGCTCAGTCTCATCGCCTTGGACAACACGTCACATTCTGTGAACAGGTGTCTCCTGTTTGCAGTCCTCTGTCTGCAGAGATACCCCTGTGTATTGGACCTGTGGAACTACAGGTCCCAGCCGTTCCAGTTTCCAGTTCCAGGTTCCAGTCTTCAATCCTTTGTTTCCAGCAATCTCCTATTTCTGGCATTTCCAAGTTGTTTCCCTGTTCCAGTGTTCCTGTGGAACTACAAGTACCAGCATCCATTCCAGCTTTCCTACGAGTCACATTCGGTGTACAAGTTCTCCTGGTTCCTGTTTCCAGTGGTTTCCTTGTCATTCTTCAGTTTGCTATGAACTCCAGCCACAGTTTGCCACAACAACTTGCAGTAAGAGACTTTCTTCAGGTGTTCTTCCATTACTCAGCCTGTGCACTTGATTACCAGCATCTAGCATTGTGCATTGCATTCAGCACTTAACAACTTGCTGTGTTAGAACTGTCTCCTGCTAGGGCCTTGCTTGACTTAAAGACGTGTGCTTCTACAGAGACTGTGTGGTTTGATTGCTATTTGTTATATATCGGAGTTTCATTTGCTGCATCTGTTTTCATTATTGCCTTATCGTTTATATCAAGTTACAAGTTCATCTTCATTGCTCATTTGTTACCAGTGACTTTTGAAATATTCATTTATCGGATTAAGTTATTATTCATTGTTCCTGTCATCCATTATCCCTGTGTGATAATAAATATCAAGCGCACATGCGTGGAACTTTTCGTCAGTTTCCCTGTTTCCTCTATCACTCCTACACTGACCCACTAGTGCCCCCTCCGGGGACAGACAAAGTTACAGAATCCTGACACACACACTCACAAACAAACAATGACAATAGACTGAAAGTAAAATGCACAAACACTAAAAATGAGACAAACTTTTAAGAGACTACACAACAATTACCACAAGACTACTTACACACACAATACAGCACTCAACAATCGCAAGAAACCTCCAAAACCGACCAACAAATCGCCAACTCCAAAACACCAACTTCCTCTCACCTCTCCACTAGCTAAACCCACGAGGTGTGGCTGGTTGGGGGCATTTTTATACTAATGAGCACAGACACTCCTCCATGACAAACACAACCAATCACGGACGAGTGACGAAAACGAAAGTAAGAAAATAACGCGGCCGGGAAGGGTAAAAAACACTGCCGTGGAATTTAAAGATACGAATTCGTAAAAAGACCAACAAAATACAGCCGAAAAAGCAAGAGTCGGCCGCGATCACATCAAATATATTACAAATGACATCGACATCGGAAAATACGAAAACACAAATTACGAATGCGTAAATGAGTCGTAAAGAAAACAAAGTTGCAAATTCACACTACCGATGTCAGTTGTGTTTCAACTTCAAACAAATTCTGAACATTACGAATCTTAGTAAATATACCCCAGAGATGGTAGAGGATAAGACAGTAGAGCAATTTAAACATACATGGGATAGACATAAGGATATCCTTACAAAGAAATAAGGATCAAATAAGGTTTGAGATAAAAATATGGTAAAAAAAAAAAAAAAAGGGGCAGACTAGATGGGCCGAGTGGTTCTTATCTGCTGTCACATTCAATGTTTCTATAGTGTTATGGATTGTTTGCGGAAGGGGGTCCCCAAATCAGTGTCTTGCTTAGGGCCCCATGAGAGCTAAATCCGCCTTTGGGGAGATGCACGGTATCAGTGGGCACAGGTGGGGCTACATGGTACCAGTGTACACAGGGTGAGGGCACAGGGGGGACCGAACCCGCACCAAAATCGCAACACAATGCACAAAATCAATGCTTTTGTTTTAAGTAACACCATTCTAAGTAGCACAATCTCAATCACAATGCTTATAAAAGTCTGCCAATCAGCTGCAGCCAGGGGCGTAGGGAGGGTGGTTCTGGTGGAGCTCGAGCTCCAGGCGCCCAAGACAGTACAGGGCGCCGCAGCTCAACTCCACCGGGACCTCCGTTTGGCCGCACGGAGCTCGCAACTGTCAGTCACTGACAGCTGCGAGCCAGAGCAGCGTCAGCTCCCTCCCCTGCTCCGTGCTTTGTGATGCACGGGCGGCTGACGTCATGACGTCAGACGCCCGACGGGTGGAGACGCGCCGCAGCCAGACGGAACAGGACTGCGGAGATGGAGCTGCAGGAGCGGGACTGGTGAGTATTGCTTTTTTTTTCTTTGTGTGTGAAGCATCGCTACCAGGGGGCACAACTACTGGGGGCAAATATAAAGGGGGCACAACTACTGTGGGCAAATATAGAGGGGGCACAACTACTGTGGGCAAATATACAGGTGGCACAACTACTGTGGGCAAATATACAGGGGGCACTACTACTGTGGGCAAATCTACAGGGGGCACAACTACTGTGGGCAAATCTACAGGGGGCACAACTACTGTGGGCAAATATACAGGGGGCACAACTACTGTGGGCAAATATACAGGGGGCACAACTACTGTGGGCAAATCTACAGGGGGCACAACTACTGTGGGCAAATATACAGGGGGCACAACTACTGTGGGCAAATATACAGGGGGCACAACTACTGTGGGCAAATCTACAGGGGGCACAACTACTGAGGGCAAATATACAGGGGGCACTCCTACTGTGGGCAAATCTACAGGGGGCACTACTACTGTGGGCAAATCTACAGGGGGCACATCTACAGGGGGCACATCTACAGGGGGCATAGCTACTGGGGGCACAACTACTGGGGGCACAAGTACGGGGGGCAAATCTACAGGGAGCGAATCTACAGGGGGCACAGCTACAGTGGCACAACTACTGGGGGCAAATCTACAGGGGCACAGCTACAGGGGGCACAACTACAGGTGGCAAATATACTGAGGGCACAACTACAGAGGGCAAATCTACCGCTGGCACAACTACTCGGGGCACAACTACTCCGGGCACAGCTACAGGGGGCTCAACTACTGGGTCCATAACTACAGGCGGCATAACTGTGGCGATGCCCCTTCCCTATGAAGCCATGCTCCTTTTTTTTAGCCGCGCGCCTTCGGCATGCACTATGTTTCACCTGCGGGTGTGTGTGTGGGTGTGCAAAAAGGAAACTTTCGCTCTGAGTGCCACAAGGTCTAGAACCGGCCCAGGTGGCCCACCCCCAATTCAGTACAGGTGAGGGGGCGCCAAAACATACCTTGCTCCAGGCACCATGACACCTTGCTACACCTCTGGCTGCAGCACTCTCTTTCTGTTGACCAGCATGGCTGTGGCAGGACATTGAGTCCTGTGGACTAACAAACGCCACCAGTGCACATCTTTTGGTGGTTTTGGGGCGTTTTTATAACAGCATGGCATATGCGGAATCAGACCAATTAGAATATGTTTGTGAGATTTCAGATTTACACTGATCTTTTCATAATTTGTCCTTAATTGAGGTTATTACTGATATACTGTAATCGTAAAAGGGTTATGGGGTAATTCAGAGTTGATCGCAGCAGCAAATTTGTTATCAGTTGGGCAAAACCATGTGCCCTGCAGGTGGAGCAGATGTAACATGTGCAGAGAGAATTAGATTTGGGTGGGTTATATTGTTTCTGTGCAGGGTAAATACTGGCTGATTTATTTTTACACTGCAATTTAGATTTCAGATTGAACACACCACACCCAAATCTAACTAACTATCTCTGCACATGTTATATCTGCTCCCCCCCCCCCCCCCCCCCTGCAGTGCGGGTGTGGATCATTACATCGACAGTGTCTAGGTTGACAATGTTTAGGTCGACAACTATAGGTCGACAGTCACTGGGTTGACAGGGTTGAAAGGTCGACAGGTTTTCTAGGTCGACGGGTCAAAAGGTCGACATGAGTTTTTTTGTTGTTTTGTGTCGTTTTCTTCATAGAGTGACTGGGAACCCCAATTAGTGCACCGTGTCCCCTCGCATGACTCGCTTCGCTCGCCATGCTTCGGGCAGATTACTGTTCCAATCGTAGTCCACGTGGATCGTTAAGTATGAAAAAGTCCAAAAAAAGAAGAAAAAAAAAGTGAAAAACTCATGTCGACCTTTTGACCTGTCGTACTATCACATGTCGACCTAGAAACCCTGTCGACATAAACATTGTCGACCTAGACCGTGTCGATCTTCAGACCGGATCCCTTACATTGCACATGGTTTTGGCCAACTGCTAACAAATTTGCTGCTGCGATCAACTCTGAATTTCCCCCTATGTCTGTACATAGACTTTTTTTTTTTTGTGTGAGAATCATACTTCTAGGGACGGTTTAATGGACCATCGAAACAAAACAAAAAAGTGAAATTTTCGTCTGTCTGTTTCTCTGTACGTACTAGCAAAAGCTACTGTATGAATTTGGATGGCGTTTTCACTGTTGTGTAGCTTAGTGACCTAGAAAGAGACCAAGGAATGTATGACCTCGATCTGACATCAGGGCGAGGAGCAATTAAGGAAAAAAACAGACACTTGACACTTAGTGCATGCAGTATGTAGGCTCCTCAAGTCCAACATTACTATACAGTATGAGAGGAATTTTTAAGCTCACTTAGTGCAGCTGGACTTCCAGCGTACAGTACTACACTGACAGTTGGTGTTCCGGTCATGCTTCTGAGGAACTGGGTGTGGGATGATAGATAGACAGTGTCTAGGTAGACAGTCAATAGATAGACACCATATGTTAGACAGACATTAGGTCGACAGGGTCAAAAGGTCTACATAAAAAAAAGTCGACACAAAAGGTAGACAATGCTTTTTGTATTTTTGTGGTTTGTGTGGATAGTTTTGTCATATGGGACCCACAATTGTAGAAAGGCACACGCTCGCCACAAGGTTGCCGACACTGTCGAAGTCAGAAAATATTACAACACACACATTACGTACAAACACCACATAGATGGCCTCCGTGTGCGTACGTATTCGGCTGTGCGTGCACATATTCGCCAATTGCGTATGATCGCTCCCGCGGTCCTGTGCATTAGAGCGTGGTATGAGTAATTACAGTGGAATTTGTACTCGCATGGAAAAGCCACAAAGTCATATCATGAATCTAATCTATATATTGCATAAATCCCACATTGTCTGCTTCCTCTTCTAAATAGCATGAAGATCGGTCACACATAAATTAAACTCCCAGAGACTAAAATACAAAGGCCTTATTTACACTAAGCTTTGAAATTCTATGAAGAAGGCAAACACCTTTGTTTACTAAGGTAGCCGAGTTTCTATTGAAAGCAATAAGAACTGGATTGTCATTGTTTTACCTGAAGACAAAACAAATAAAGAGACAATACCCAGAAACCCAGGCTGAGAGAAACACAATTAGCAATAACTAACAAAAATACAAACCAGACATTTAGAAATCTGAGATATTAACATTCATAGTCTAAACTCTTGGAGATGTATGTGTTTGTGTGTGTATATATATATATATATATATATAGTCCAAGAATAGGCACTCTCCAAAATTCAATATGCTTTAAGGTATATTTAATCCAATACTCACAGAGAAAATTTCAAAGCATACATAGATGCATGGCAGGCAGGTCAGCAACGTTTCGGTCCAACAGGACCTTTGTCAAGCTTTTCATCATTTCTATGCCCATAACAAACAAACAATAAGCAGAGCTAATGCAGCTCTGCTTATTGTTTGTTTGTTATGGGCATAGAAATGATGAAAAGCTTGACAAATTCCTAACAAATTGTAATAGCAGGAGTATGTGTGTGTATGTATATGTGTGTGTATGTATATGTGTGTGTGTGTGTATATATATATATATATATATATATGTTCAATAGGAATAAAGTCTCTGCGCCTTCAGTGCTTTGGTGTGGAAACTTCCATCTGTGTATAACCAAAAAAATATGTATATGCGTACCGGAAGTATGATCAAGTTGTGCCTGTAGTGGTATCTTTAATTGGTCATCTTCCCTTGTCCTCTTACTCCTTGTATAAACGCCCTCAGCGAGGTGTTAAACCACAATTTACATAGGCAGAGAGGGAAGATGTGTCAGCAAAAATGCTCTTACTATTATAAAGTGACTTGTGCCATAATTGTGCCAATATATAAAATATTTTTTATATAAAGTGCTCTGTGCCTATAGTGTTTCTATAAACCACTATATTTCTTGTGATTTCTAATATAAATAATCAGAATCACACCCCAGTGGCTAAAAGAATAATAAAATAATAAAAGGAAGGTAATAACTCACTCCTTTTAAGGATGCTGCTCCTATGAGGTGATCCTTGACCTAGTCTGGTACCTCTATAAAGAAAGTTTTTTTCTCATGGAAAAAAACAAAGAAGAAAAAAAGGGAGCTAATAGTGTGATATAGTTTTTCACAATTTTAATCACACACATACATAAGCAATGGAATCGTACAATTTAAAAATCAATAATAGGCTTATCTGTTGTACAGGTAGTTGGAGAGGTAGTGGAAGCTGGCCCAACGCGTTTCGTCCCTTTAACAGCTTTCTTGGGACTTCCTCCTGAGGAAGTCCCAAGAAAGCTGTTAAAGGGACGAAACGCGTTGGGCCAGCTTCCACTACCTCTCCAACTACCTGTACAACAGATAAGCCTATTATTGATTTCTCTATCGTCCTAGTGGATGCTGGGGTTCCTGAAAGGACCATGGGGAATAGCGGCTCCGCAGGAGACAGGGCACAAAAAGTAAAGCTTTAGGATCAGGTGGTGTGCACTGGCTCCTCCCCCTATGACCCTCCTCCAAGCCTCAGTTAGATTTTTGTGCCCGGCCGAGAAGGGTGCAATCTAGGTGGCTCTCCTAAAGAGCTGCTTAGAAAAGTTTAGCTTAGGTTTTTTATTTTACAGTGAGTCCTGCTGGCAACAGGATCACTGCAACGAGGGACTTAGGGGAGAAGAAGTGAACTCACCTGCGTGCAGGATGGATTGGCTTCTTTGGCTACTGGACATTAGCTCCAGAGGGACGATCACAGGTACAGCCTGGATGGTCACCGGAGCCTCGCCGCCGGCCCCCTTGCAGATGCTGAAAAGAGAAGAAGGTCCAGAATCGGCGGCAGAAGACTCCTCAGTCTTCTTAAGGTAGCGCACAGCACTGCAGCTGTGCGCCATTGCTCTCAGCACACTTCACACGGCAGTCACTGAGGGTGCAGGGCGCTGGGAGGGGGGCGCCCTGGGAGGCAATGTAAACCTATTTTTTGGCAAAAAAATACCTCACATATAGCCTCCGGGGGCTATATGGAGATATTTAACCCCTGCCAGAATCCGTTGAAGAGCGGGAGACGAGCCCGCCGAAAAAGGGGCGGGGCCTATCTCCTCAGCACACAGCGCCATTTTCCCTCACAGAAAGGCTGGAGGGAAGGCTCCCAGGCTCTCCCCTGCACTGCACTACAGAAACAGGGTTAAAACAGAGAGGGGGGGCACTAATTTGGCGTTAGAAATATATAAAAAGATGCTATAAGGGAAAACACTTATATAAGGTTGTCCCTATATAATTATAGCGTTTTTTGGTGTGTGCTGGCAAACTCTCCCTCTGTCTCTCCAAAGGGCTAGTGGGTCCTGTCCTCTATCAGAGCATTCCCTGTGTGTGTGCTGTGTGTCGGTACGTGTGTGTCGACATGTATGAGGACGATGTTGGTGAGGAGGCGGAGCAATTGCCTGTAATGGTGATGTCACTCTCTAGGGAGTCGACACCGGAATGGATGGCTTATTTAGGGAATTACGTGATAATGTCAACACGCTGCAAGGTCGGTTGACGACATGAGACGGCCGACAAACAATTAGTACCGGTCCAGACGTCTCAAAAACACCGTCAGGGGTTTTAAAACGCCCGTTTACCTTAGTCGGTCGACACAGACACAGACAAGGACACTGAATCCAGTGTCGACGGTGAATAAACAAACGTATTCCTTATTAGGGCCACACGTTAAGGGCAATGAAGGAGGTGTTACATATTTCTGATACTACAAGTACCACAAAAGAGGGTATTAGGTGGGATGTGAAAAAACTACCTGTAGTTTTTCATGAATCAGATAAATTAAATGAAGTGTGTGATGATGCGTGGGTTCCCCCCGATAGAAAATTATTGGCGGTATACCCTTTCCCGCCAGAAGTTAGGGCGCGTTGGGAAACACCCCTTAGGGTGGATAAGGCGCTCACACGCTTATCAAAAAAAAAAAAAAAAAAAATATCATATAAAAGTATATACACACATACTGGTGTTATACTGCGACCAGCGATCGCCTCAGCCTGGATGTGCAGAGCTGGGATGGCTTGGTCGGATTCCCTGACTAAAAATATTGATACCCTTGACAGGGACAGTATTTTATTGACTATAGAGCATTTAAAGGATGCATTTCTATATATGCGAGATGCACAGAGGGATATTTGCACTCTGGCATCAAGAGTAAGTGCGATGTCCATATCTGCCAGAAGATGTTTATGGACACGACAGTGGTCAGGTGATGCAGATTCCAGACGGCACAAAGGTGTATTGCCGTATAAAGGAAGAGGAGTTATTTGGGGTCGGTCCATCGGACCTGGTGGCCACGGCAACTGCTGGAAAATCCACCGTTTTTACCCTAAGTCACATCTCTGCAGAAAAAGACACCGTCTTTTCAGCCTCAGTCCTTTCGTCCCTATAAGAGTCATATTTGCCCAGGGATAGAGGAAAGGGAAGAAGACTGCAGCAGGCAGCCCATTCCCAGGAACAGAAGCTTTCCACCGCTTCTGCCAAGCTCTCAGCATGACGCTGGGAACGTACAGGACCCCTGGATCCTACAAGTAGTATCCCAGGGGTACAGATTGGAATGTCGAAACGTTTCCCCCTCGCAGGCTCCTGAAGTCTGCTTTACCAAGGTATCCCTCCGACAAGGAGGCAGTATGGGAAAAAATTCACAAGCTGTATTCCCAGCAGGTGATAATCAAATTACCCCTCCTACAACAAGGAAAGGGGTATTATTCCACACTATATTGTGGTACTGAAGCCAGAAGGCTAGGTGAGACCTATTCTAAATCTAAAAAAATTTGAACACTTACAAAGGTTCAAATCAAGATGGAGTCACTCAGAGCAGTGATAACGAACCAGGAAGAAGGGGACTATATAGTGTCCCGGGACATCAGGGATGCTTACCTCCATGTCCCAAATTTGCCCTTTTCACTAAGGGTACCTCAGGTTCGTGGTATAGAACTGTCACTGTCAGTTTCAGACGCTGCCGTTTGGATTGTCCAAGGCACCCCGGGTCTTTACCAAGGTAATGGCCGAAATGATGATTATTCTTCGAAGAAAAGGCGTCTTAATTACCCCTTACTTGGACGATCTCCTGATAAGGGCAAAGTCCAGGGAACAGTTGGAGGTCGGAGTAGCACTATCTCGGATACTGCTACAACAGCACGGATGGATTCTAAATATTCCAAAATCGCAGCTGATCCTGACGACACGTCTGCTGTGCCTAGGGATGATTCTGGACACAGTCCAGAAAAAGGTGTTTCTCCCGGAAGAGAAAGCCAGGGAGTTATCCGAGCTAGTCAAGAACCTCCTAAAACCAGGAAAAGTGTCAGTGCATCATTGCACAAGGGTCCTGGTAAAAATGGTGGCTTCCTACGAAGCAATTCCATTCGGCAGATTTCACGCAAGAACTTTTCAGTGGGATCTGCTGGACAAATGGTCCGGATCGCATCTTCAGATGCATCAGCGGATAACCCTATATCCAAGGACAAGGGTGTCTCTCCTGTGGTGGTTACAGAGTGCTCATCTTCTAGAGGGCCGCAGATTCGGCATTCAGGATTGGATGCTGGTGACCACGGAGGCCAGCCCGAGAGGCTGGGGAGCAGTCACACAAGGAAAAAATTTCCAGGGAGTGTGATCAAGTCTGGAGACTTTTCTCCACATAAATATACTGGAGCTAAGGGTAAATTTATAATGCTCTAAGCTTAGCAAGACCTCTGCTTCAAGGTCAGCCGGTATTGATCCAGTGGGAAAAACATCACGGCAGTCGCCCACGTAAACAGACAGGGCGACACAAGAAGCAGGAGGGCAATGGCAAAAACTGCAAGGACTTTTCGCTGGGCGGAAAATCATGTGATAGCACTGTCAGCAGTGTTTCATTCCGGGAGTGGAAACTGGGAAGCAGACTTCCTCAGCAGGCACGACCTCCACCCGGGAGAGTGGAAACTTCATCGGGAAGTTTTTCCACATGATTGTGAACCGTTGGGAAATACCAAAGGTGGACATGATGGCGTCCCGTCTGAACAAAAAACGGGACAGGTATTGCGCCAGGTCAAGAGACCCTCAGGCAATAGCTGTGGACGTTCTGGTAACACCGTGGGTGTACCAGTCGGTGTATGTGTTCCCTCCTCTGCTTCTCATACCTAAGGTACTGAGAATTATAAGACGTAGAGGAGTAAGAACTATACTCATGGCTCCGGATTGGCCAAGAAGGACTTGGTACCCGGAACTTCAAGAGATGCTCACAGAGGACTTATGGCCTCTGCCGCTAAGAAGGGACTTGTTTCAGCAAGTACCATGTCTGTTCCAAGACTTACTGCAGCTGCGTTTGACGGCATGGCGGTGGAACGCCGGATCCTAAGGGAAAAGGCATTCCGGAAGAGGTCATTCCTACCCTGGTCAAAGCCAGGAAGGAGGTGACCGCACAACATTATCACCACATGTGGCGAAAATATGTTGCGTGGTGTGAGGCCAGGAAGGCCCCACGAAGAAATTTCAACTCGGTCGATTCCTGCATTTCCTGCAAACAGGAGTGTCTATGGGCCTCAAATTGGGGCCCATTAAGGTTCAAATTTCGGCCCTGTCGATTTTCTTCCAGAAAGAATTGGCTTCAGTTCCTGAAGTCCAGAAGGTTGTCAAGGGAGTATTGCATATACAACCCCCTTTTGTGCCTCCAGTGGCACTGTGGGATCTCAACGTAGTTCTGGGATTCCTCAAATCACATTGGTTTAAAACCAGTCAAATCTGTGGATTTGAAGCATCTCACATGAAAAGTGACCATGCTCTTGGCCCTGGCCTGGGCCAGGCGAGTGTCAAATTGGTGGGTTTTTTCTCAAAAAAGCCCATATCTGTTTGTCCATTCGGACAGGGCAGAGCTGCGGACTCGTCCCCAGTTCTCTCCCTAAGGTGGTGTCAGTGTTTCACCTGAACCAGCTTATTGTGGTGCCTTGCGCCTACTAGGGACTTGGAGGACTCCAAGTTGCTGGATGTTGTCAGGGCCCTGAAAGTATAGGTTCCAGGACGGCTGGAGTCAGGAAAACTGACTTGCTGTTATCCTGTATGCACCCAACAAACTGGGTGCTCTTGCTTCTAAGCAGACTATTGCTAGTTGGATGTGTAATACAATTCAGCTTGCACATTCTGTGGCAGGCCTGCCACAGCCAAAATATGTAAATGCCCATTCCACAAGGAAGGTGGGCTCATCTTGGGCGGCTGCCCGAGGGGTCTCGGCTTTACAACTTTGCCGAGCGGCTATTTAGTCAGGGGCAAACACGTTTGTAAAATCCTACAAATTTGATACCCTGGCTAAGGAGGACCTGGAGTTCTCTCATTCGGTGCTGCAGAGTCATCCGCACTCTCCCGCCCGTTTGGGAGCTTTGGTATAATCCCCATGGTCCTTTCAGGAACCCCAGCATCCACTAGGACGATAGAGAAAATAAGAATTTACTTACCGATAATTCTATTTCTCGGAGTCCGTAGTGGATGCTGGGCGCCCATCCCAAGTGCGGATTATCTGCATTACTTGTACATAGTTACAAAAATCGGGTTATTATTGTTGTGAGCCATCTTTTCAGAGGCTCCGCTGTTATCATACTGTTAACTGGGTTCAGATCACAGGTTGTACAGTGTGATTGGTGTGGCTGGTATGAGTCTTACCCGGGATTCAAAATCCTTCCTTATTGTGTACGCTCGTCCGGGCACAGTATCCTAACTGAGGCTTGGAGGAGGGTCATAGGGGGAGGAGCCAGTGCACACCACCTGATCCTAAAGCTTTACTTTTTGTGCCCTGTCTCCTGCGGAGCCGCTATTCCCTATGGTCCTTTCAGGAACCCCAGCATCCACTACGGACTCCGAGAAATAGAATTATCGGTAAGTAAATTCTTATTTTTTAAATTGTACGATTCCATTGCTTATGTATGTGTGTGATTAAAATTGTGAAAAACTATATCACACTATTAGCTCCCTTTTTTTCTTCTTTGTTTTTTTCCATGAGAAAAAAACTTTCTTTATAGAGGTACCAGACTAGGTCAAGGATCACCTCATAGGAGCAGCATCCTTAAAAGGAGTGAGTTATTACCTTCCTTTTATTATTTTATTATTCTTTTAGCCACTGGGGTGTGATTCTGATTATTTATATTAGAAATCACAAGAAATATAGTGGTTTATAGAAACACTATAGGCACAGAGCACTTTATATAAAAATATTTTATATATTGGCACAATTATGGCACAAGTCACTTTATAATAGTAAGAGCATTTTTGCTGACACATCTTCCCTCTCTGCCTATGTAAATTGTGGTTTAACACCTCGCTGAGGGCGTTTATACAAGGAGTAAGAGGACAAGGGAAGATGACCAATTAAAGATACCACTACAGGCACAACTTGATCATACTTCCGGTACGCATATACATATTTTTTTGGTTATACACAGATGGAAGTTTCCACACCAAAGCACTGAAGGCGCAGAGACTTTATTCCTATTGAACATTTGTATTTGTGACTCAGCGAAATATGAGTCAATAAGAGAGTCTACACTGCAGCCCCTACACGTGGGAGTGCTGTTTGGAATTGACGTGAATGGTTATGCACGAATTTTTTATATATTTTTTTATGTATTTATTGTAAACATTTTAGGTATTAAGCGCTCATTATACACCTTTATTGTACATATATATATATATATATATATATATGAGTATATGGATATATGTGTATATATGCATATCTTGAGGATGGAAATAGATAGTCATATCATGTGTGGGATCATAGGGGGTCATTCTGAGTTGTTTGTTCGTTGCCGATTTTCGCAATACTGCGATTAGTCGCTTACTGCGCATGCGCAAGGTACGCAGAGCGCATGCGCTTAGTTATTTTACACAAAAGTTAGGTATTTTACTCACGGCATAACGAAGCTTTTCCATCGCTGTGCTGATCGTAGTGTGATTGACAGGAAGTGGGTGTTTCTGGGCGGAAACTGGACGTTTTATGGGAGTGTGCGGGAAAAACGCAGGCGTTCTACGTGAAAACGCAGGAGTGGCTGGAGAAACGGGGGAGTGGCTGGGCGAACGCTGGGTGTGTTTGTGACGTCAAACCAGGAACGAAAAGGACTGAGCTGGTCGCAATGGCAGAGTAAGTCTGGAGCTACTCAGAAACTGCGGGGTAATCGTTACGAGAAAATTAGCGAAGCTTTCGTTAGCAATTCTGCTATGCTAAGATACACTCCTATTAGGCGGCGGCTTAGCGTGTGCAATGCTGCTAAAAGCAGCTAGTGAGCGAACAACTCGGAATCACCCCCATATTGTTCAGAGTCACGTAAACATTAATCTGGTGGGAATAAGAATATAATTATATATTACCACATTAAGTTATTAATAATACCAGATTTATGTATTATTAATGTGATGGGTTTAACTGGTCATGGGGCGGGAACTCAGATGCAAACAACAGAAATCACATCTCAAGTCTTAGCCATTACCCACTTCTTGAGCTGACCAATGATCCCCGGTGCACAGGATATGTCCCACCCCCGAACCAATGGAAGAAGAGCACACAGTGTCTATTGTATTATGTTTTGATCTACTGTATAAAGAGCCAGCTGCATGCCAGGTCACTATCACAGACTCTGAAGGTCATCACCCTTGATGACTGAGGACCTGACCGGGAAGCGCAGGTGAAACCAAAAGTATGTACCATTGACTGTAGCCATTATTCTTTTGTATTGTATTGCTTTGTGATTGTAACCCCTTTTCAGTAATAATATGTTGTGGTGTCGGAACCCAGCAGTTTAAATACAATCTGGTGTCGTGTTTTCCTTTCCCTGCTAAGGTTTAAAGTGTATTACTATAGCATGCATAGCTGTTAAGGGTTCATGGTGTTTATTTGGGTGTGTACGCGCTGCGTGTACTTTGTACAGTCAGCGCGGCGTTTGTACGCAAAGTACGTACACGGTACGGGACTCTGTACGCTAATGGTGTAATAGGTACGTAAGTTGTGGACTAAGTATAGCGGCCGCAGCGGCTTCATTTAAAGTGTATGAAATGTCTTTTTAAAGTGTTGCTTTAGTCCTGTACGTAAACCAGCATTTACAATTGGGGGTTCATCTGATTTCCACATACTCACAGCCTAACAGGTCATAGCAGACTTAATCTATCAGCAAAAGGGTGGACAGAAAGTATCCTACGTAACCTTTTCGTGGTCGATGGATACACTGAAAACCCTACTTGTGTGCTGATTAGATGACGTCTGCTCTGTATGGTTTGCAGAGGTGCTGGTAGAACCCGTAAAACAACAGGAAAAAAGCTATTTCAAAATCTGTGAAAATATTTTGGCGCCAAAAAGCGTACACAAAAGACACCCATACTTTGCATACCCTCTCACATTGTTGCCATAAGACTAGAACTTTTGTTTAAACTGCCTCTGGGGTAAAGCTGCCTATCTGAATGAATTAAAATTTTCTGTACAGAAAAACCAAAGTGTATTTGAGTGAGTGAACGTAGGAGTGAGTGGATTTGAACCCCGGAAATCGGGTCCCGTGGTACACCAAGTAAGTGGAGGCTTGGTGGCGTGAGGCGGCTGATTCACGTTAATATAGATTGAAATACGCAAATCGTGAGATTTGCAAAGGAGCGTAATAGGGAATTGTGCATTGTGTAGTATTGAAGTAAAAAGGTTTTTTTGTTACGCTCAGAGCTGAGGGTCACAGTTTGTACATCGACCCGTGGTTGTACGGCAGATAGGTAACAAGTACCTATACGCTGTGCTATTGGACCGCGCGTTTGTGGGTGCGATATATAGCGCAACTTGATACCCCTTTTACGAGCTTTTTGCGTGGAATTGCGGTATCATTAGCGCTGTATAGAGCATACGCAAGCGTGATTTGTGTATAAGTGTATAGGGAGTTTTTGCTGGTCTCTCTCAGGAAAATCTCCAGCGGCAGATATTTACTGGAAAAGGTAAGTCACTCCTAACACTTCCAGTAAATAGAAACCAATAGGGCCTCACTGGGTACGCAGTGTTCACTATTGGAGTGAGTCGTGGTACTCAGCGGAGAAGGAGCAAGTGAAAGCGCTAGGTGTCTTTCACCGTATATCTGCGGTGTGCATTGGGGATTGTGTTTATTGGCAAAAAGTCCGCGATGGGATCCAATTGCACAAGCAGTGGGCATTTGGTAGCTAGGGTTCAGGCTGAAGAAGTGGGACCGAAAAGGTCAGAATTGCGACCGAGAGGGTCAGCAAGGTTTATTATGTGTGAAAAGTATGGTTCACACAAGGAGGCTTTTTGCAATGAATGGTTACGTATGACTGACAAAGATAGGGTACCATTCCCTAAGGTGGGCAGCTTTGAACCCGAGGTACTGCAGAATGTAAGCAGTAAAATATGTCTTCTTAAATCCAGAAAACAAAGGATTAGACATAACGATTGTTTAAATTTATGGCAGCAAGAGGGGGAGATGCAAAGGGAACAAACTCGTAAAGCAGGTTCCAAACCTAGCAGGAATGGAGACACGAAATCACCATTACCGACACAGGTCGAAGGGAATAAGATGGCTACAATCAATGGTACATCTGTAAATGATAGTAGTATGCAAGAGCAATGTATTAACCCTAACCTTTGCAAGTTGTATCCTGTTTTGAAGTCTTTTCAAGGTCATAGGTCACAGGAAGATGAAGGATCCAGCCAAATCACAGCTCTTATTCAGGCAGTCGCTTTGCAGGAAACTCAGGTGGGGCCTGTCCACTGTCACGAACCGGTTTCTCACCTCTGCGGGTTCTGGGATTCATCCGTTGCCAGTGCGGTTGCTCGCGGTGCTGTGCGCCCGTGTGGGGACGCGGCGTGATCAGTGGCACAGGTAATGCAGAGTCTGGGAACTGGGAGTGCGGGGACCAAATGGCCTAAGGCACTGCGGTGTGTCTGCTGTATAGGAGGTGGCCATGTTGGAGACCAAATAGGTAATACAGAGCACTTGTGAAAACACCTGTGGGCAGGTGTAAGCCAATCCCGTGCTTGTGCTGCCTTTAAGTAGGCTGGGATCATGTTACTCTGGGCCAGTGCTTTGTTGTATCAACGCTGTGCTCTAGCTCTGAGCTCTCTCCGTGCATTCCTGTGTGATTCCCGTGGTCCAGATATCGCCTCCGTTCCCAGAGGTCCGTCTGCAGCCTTCAATGCTGAAAGATCCACTGGCTCTCTGCTGTGCTGTCAGTTAATTGCTCACCTACTGGAAACAGTTGAATTCCCAGAGTCTTGCATGAGGTTACCTTGTCTGTCTACCATACAAAGTTTGGAGGATTCCATTTCCCTCAGCTGTTCGTTTGTTCAACTCTGCATTTAACCCATTCATCACCTTGTCATCTACTACAGTTTCACAGTGATCTCCGGAACCCGCAAGTAACCCAATTCAGTACTTTATATTTGCTATGTTGTCATAACAAGGATAATTCTTCAGTCTCTCAGTTAACTCTCAAAACTCCATTGCAAATCCTTACAGTTATTTCTTCATGTCTGCATTATCCAGTTAATCACATTCTGCAGTTCAGCATCAAAGCTTGTTTATATTTGGACAATTCAACATTTATTCATCAGCTTGTTTTTGCATACAGTACCATGAACATTTCTTTTATTTGTCTTTGAGATTTATCCTGCATATTATTTCTGCCATTCCTGCAATACTTCAGTATGATATGATGATTAACAAACTTGTCATTTAACTCTTTACTGGAATTGTTAATTTCAATAAATATATAGAACGGAACTTTCTTCGTCCTCCCTGCTTTCTTCATACCCCAGCACCTACACCTGTGGTTGGTCCCGGGTTAACGGATTCACAAAAACACCCGGACCTGACAGTAAGCACTGGCCACATGGATCCGTCAAGTGACCAATTCGCAGGAGGCGGTGCTACGTCAGATATCCTTTCCCGTCTGGAAAACCAGGAGTCTATACAGACACAAATAGTGCAGTTTATGCAAACTTTGGCAGACCGTTTAGAGACTCTTCATACGGCTATTAAAGCGTCTCAAGTCCAGATTCCAACTCCGGTTGTCCCAGTAACCACTACAGCTTCTCCTGTGATGCTGCCTACGTCCCGCTTGCAGTTACCCTCTCCGAGTAAGTTTGACGGAACTCCAAAACTTTGCAGAGGATTCCTGAATCAATGCGAGATCCAGTTCGAACTGTTATCCGCTAGTTTCCCATCAGCTCGTTCTAAGGTTGCATATATTATTGCCCTCCTCTCCGGTCAGGCTCTGGAGTGGGCATCACCATTATGGGAAAGAGGTGATCCTATCCTCTCTAATTACAAGGAGTTCGTATCGTCCTTCCGGAGAATCTTTGACGAACCAGGCAGGACCACCTCAGCATCTTTGGAGATTCTCCGTCTACGTCAAAGTTTACGTCCTGTCAGTCAATATATTATTCAGTTTCGCACGTTGTCTTCAGAGTTAAACTGGAATGAGGAGGCCCTGATCGCCGCATTTTGGAATGGACTTTCAGAGAGAATCAAGGATGATTTAACTATCCGGGATGTGCCAACTAAACTGGATGAATTGATTTCTCTCTGTAACAAACTTGACCTACGTTACAGGGAGCAAAGTTTAGAGAAATCCAGGGCAGAGCGATCCAGTCCACGTTATCATCCTTGGCCTCGACAAGATTCTTCATCACAGTCTCCGGTAATGACAGAAGAACCTATGCAGATTGGGCGCTCTCGCCTCACAGAGGAGGAACGACTTCGTCGTCGACAGGGTAACCTCTGCATGTACTGTGGGTCCTCCGAACATTTAGTTAGATTCTGCAAACTCCGACCGGGAAACTCTCGCCTCCTAGCTTATTCAAGAGAGGTTAAGCTAGGAGTTACTTTAGAATCACGTTCTGGGAAAGAGCCAACCTTGTCCATTAAATTAGAAGTTCCAAGTTCTACAGTGAAAGTTTCAGCTCTCCTAGATTCCGGGGCAGCCGAGAACTTCATCTCCTCAGCCTTTATCATACGGTCTAAAGTTCAAACCATGCCTCTGGAAGCAGCAGTTGCTGTTACAGCAGTGGATGGAAGTCGAATTCCAGATGGTATAATTACTCATCGAACCGTATGTCTCAAGATGAAAGTTGGTGTGCTCCATTCCGAATACCTCTCCTTCTACGTGATTCCCAAAGCCTCTCAAGATGTGATACTTGGTTTACCTTGGCTGCAGAAACATAATCCTCAACTTAATTGGCAAACCATGGAAGTCCTTTCGTGGGGTAAATCTTGTACCAAGGACTGTGTAGCTTCAATTGTACCTCTCCTGTGAATTAGCCTTCTCGATCTACCTCCGGTGTATCAATCCTTTGCGGATGTTTCCAGTAAACAAGCAGCAGACTCTCTACCTCCTCATCGCGAATGGGACTGCCCAGTCGTCCTGGTTCCGGGCAAAACCCCTCCTAGGGGACAAATTTATCCGCTATCCATCCCAGAGACGCAAGCTATCCGAGATTGGTCCACTCCTACAACTCTCAAGGGGATTCAGCGATTTCTTGGCTTTGCTAATTTCTATAGGAGATTCATTAAGAATTATTCTACGTTGGCTGCTCCCATCACAGCCCTAACTCGCAAGGGAGCAAATCCTACGAACTGGTCTTCTGAAGCAATCAAAGCCTTCTCTGATTTAAAGCAAGCCTTTGTGTCAGCCCCCATTCTTTGACAGCCTGATTTGAATCGTCCCTTTCTACTAGAGGTGGATGCATCTACAGAAGCAGTAGGAGCTGTGTTGTCACAAGTCTTTGAAGATAAAAAAGTCCATCCCTGAGGATATTTCTCCCGAAAGTTCCTCCCGGCCGAGCGTAATTATGCAATCGGCGAGCAAGAATTACTTGCCATCAAGTTGGCATTCGAGGAGTGGAGATACCTTCTAGAAGGAGCACAACATCGCATTACAGTATATACTGATCATAAGAATCTTCTATATCTGCAGTCAGCTCAGTGCTTAAATCCACGACAAGCTCGATGGGCGCTTTTCTTCACACGATTTAATTTCAAGCTCACCTATCGTCCAGGATCTCAGAACAAAAAGGCAGATGCCCTTTCTCGGTCCTTTGCTTCTTCTGAATCAAATGATGCTACCACGAATCAAGCCATTGTGAATTCTACGTTCTTTTTAATGACTCGAACCTCTCCAGTTCCTCCGCCTGGTAAGACCTTTGTCGCCACAAATCTTCGAAAATGGCTGCTTACCTGGGCTCACTCCTCTTCCTTCATGGGTCATCCTGGGGTTCTAAAGACTCTCAAGTTTATTCAACAGTCTTATTGGTGGCCACGTCTCAAAGCCGATGTCCAAGAGTTTATTGCAGCATGTCCTAAATGTGCCCAACATAAGAGTCCAAGAAGTTCTCCACCAGGTTTATTACATCCATTATCCATACCCAAGCAACCATGGACTCATATCTCAATGGATTTCGTGACCGATCTACCTCCATCAAAAGGGCGAAATACCATTTGGGTGATAGTGGAACGATTTTCAAAAATGGCACATTTCATTCCATTAACTGGATTACCATCAGCCCCTTTACTAGCCAAATTGTTCATCTCTGAAATCTTCAAGTTGCATGGCCTTCCTCGAGAGATCATCTCTGATCGGGGAACACAGTTTGTGGCCAAGTTTTGGAGGTCGCTTTGTTCATCTTTAAATGTCAAGTTGAACTTTTCTTCTGCATATCATCCTCAGACAGATGGACAAACTGAGAGAGTAAACCAAGACCTTGAAACATTTCTCCGGCTATATATATCGTCCTCACAGGATGACTGGGTTGACTACCTTCCATTGGCAGAATTTGCTCATAATAATCTCTTCCATTTGTCTTCAGAATCTACGCCCTTTTATGTTAACTTCGGCTTTCATCCTCGTGTGCCGGAGTTCCATCCATTGCCAGCCCTAGAGGTTCCAGCAGCAGATCAAGAGCTTCAACGTCTATCCAGAATCTGGAGTTGTGTGCGTAAGTCGTTGGTCAAAACTTCCGCTCGTTATAAATCTTTTGCAGATAGAAAACGTAAAGCTGTACCGAATTACAAGGTGGGAGACCAAGTTTGGATTTCTACGTGCAATCTCAGGTTCAAAGTTCCTTCTAAGAAATTTGCTCCCAAGTTTATTGGTCCATTTCCCATTGTAAAAGTACTCAACCCTGTGTCATACAAAGTCAAGTTGCCACCGTCTTTGAGAATTCCTAACGCCTTTCATACATCTTTACTGAAGCCTTTGATTCTCAATAAGTTCCGTACTACCCAGTCCAAATCTCCTAAAGTTCACTCTTTGCAGAATGAGGAATTTGAAGTTAAAGAGATTGTGGACTCACGTTCCCGATATGGACGTTTACAGTTTCTGGTCGACTGGAAGGGTTACGGTCCGGAGGAGAGATCCTGGGTTTTCTCTGAAGATGTTCATGCTCCAAGACTGGTACAGAAATACTTCTCCAAAAATCCTGATAAGGTTCAAAGGTGTTCGGAGACCACCCTTAGAAGAGGGGGTACTGTCACGAACCGGTTTCTCACCTCTGCGGGTTCTGGGATTTATCCGTTGCCAGTGCGGTTGCTCGCGGTGCTGTGCGCCCGTGTGGGGACGCGGTGTGATCAGTGGCACAGGTAATGTAGAGTCTGGGAACTGGGAGTGCGGGGACCAAATGGCCTAAGGCACTGCGGTGTGTCTGCTGTATAGGAGGTGGCCATGTTGGAGACCAAATAGGTAATACAGAGCACTTGTGAAAACACCTGTGGGCAGGTGTAAGCCAATCCCGTGCTTGTGCTGCCTTTAAGTAGGCTGGGATCATGTTACTCTGGGCCAGTGCTTTGTTGTATCAACGCTGTGCTCTAGCTCTGAGCTCTCTCCGTGCATTCCTGTGTGATTCCCGTGGTCCAGATATCGCCTCCGTTCCCAGAGGTCCGTCTGCAGCCTTCACTGCTGAAATATCCACCGGCTCTCTGCTGTGCTGTCAGTTAATTGCTCACCTACTGGAAACAGTTGAATTCCCAGAGTCTTGCATGAGGTTACCTTGTCTGTCTACCATACAAAGTTTGGAGGATTCCATTTCCCTCAGCTGTTCGTTTGTTCAACTCTGCATTTAACCCATTCATCACCTTGTCATCTACTACAGTTTCACAGTGATCTCCGGAACCCGCAAGTAACCCAATTCAGTACTTTATATTTGCTATGTTGTCATAACAAGGATAATTCTTCACAGTCTCTCAGTTAACTCTCAAAACTCCATTGCAAATCCTTACAGTTATTTCTTCATGTCTGCATTATCCAGTTAATCACATTCTGCAGTTCAGCATCAAAGCTTGTTTATATTTGGACAATTCAACATTTATTCATCAGCTTGTTTTTGCATACAGTACCATGAACATTTCTTTTATTTGTCTTTGAGATTTATCCTGCATATTATTTCTGCCATTCCTGCAATACTTCAGTATGATATGATGATTAACAAACTTGTCATTTAACTCTTTACTGGAATTGTTAATTTCAATAAATATATAGAACGGAACTTTCTTCGTCCTCCCTGCTTTCTTCATACCCCAGCACCTACACCTGTGGTTGGTCCCGGTTTAACGGATTCACAAAAACACCCGGACCTGACATCCACCCAGTTAGAGCAGTACCAGTGTTCCCCACTGAAAAGTGAGGTCGCAGCTACCGGTAAGTGTGAGACGGGTCATTGCACAGAGACAACAACACCCTACAGTAAACAGATTAGAAACGGAATGGTAGGATTACATCCTGTCTTGGAAATAGTAACTCCCAATGGGGGAACCGATAGTCAGGGAGTAATCCTCACCAGGAATAATGCAATGTATTGCCCGTGGTCCAGAGCTGAGCTGCGGTCAATCATTTCAGAATTCCCCGATCCCCGGGAGTATTTAGCCAGATGTCAAAAGTTTATCAGAGATCTGGGTAATGCTTATGAACCAGCTAATACAGATTGGCGGATACTTTTAAAAGCGTGCCTACCCCCTAATATTGACACCCAAAAATGTATCACTTGATAATGTTGATATTATCTTAGACCGCAAAGCTATACCTCTAAATACACTTTTACCGTTGAGCCGCTATGGCCGCTAGACTACATGCACGTGCTACGCACTTTGTACGCTATTTGCGTACAGAGTCCTGCACGTGGTACGCACTTGGCGTACACACGCCGCGCTGAGTGTACGGAGTACACACAGCGAGCGCACACACAATTGATAACCTTTAAACCTTGCTAATGATACAATGTAATGATATGCTTACACTTTAAACCCTTAACAGTAAAGTACTGCAATGATGTTATACCTTTAAACCTTAAGTAGCGCTGGCGATACAAAGTACCCGCAGTGCGTACACCTTATCGATGCTTTATACACTTTATACAGATAAACCTACTTTAAGAGCCCATGCAGGAAGGTGAAAACACAACACTGATTTGTAGTTGCAACCACAGGGTTCTAAGGCCTCAGTGGATTAATTCCAAAAGGTAAAAACAATACAAATCATACACTACAGGCTAACAAGTAATTCTAAACAGAATAATGGCTACAGAGAATATACATACGTGAGAATGTTCGCAAGCGCAACCCGGCTCGGTCCTCCGCTGGTCATACAGATAGCGTTTAGAGTCTTCTGACCGGCCAGGCAACAATGGTCCTTTTATACACAACATGCATACACAATACAATGGTCACTGTAATCTCATTGTCCATTGGACACAGGGATGTGTCTCTACATTACAGCAAAGGTCATAGGTGGATTTGAAAGGGTGGGCGATGTCTTTCCCCAACTGCTCTTGTGGGTGGTATCCTCTGGATTCCCGCCGCATACATAAAATACAGTAAATACAGTTAATGTTCATATTCTACTTTTGTACATAACTATACGCAGGACAAGAGATCTTTTTCTAACCAACACCGGAATGTTACCCTCAAAATACCCTACAGCTGGATACTAGACATCACCTTCCAACCTTTATCTGACCCTTCCTATCATGCAAAGGCGAATCTCTCTGTCCAGGAACTGTTTAAACTATCAATACTCGCTGACATGGTCTAGGGGAACTATATCTACAATGTACGCTATTTGGGTTAAAATATGCAATGTTCTAATAACCCTCTATGCGCTCACAAACTATACTGTAAATGCGCATACCACGCGCTAAGGCGCATGGCCGTGGAAAGCTCCGTTACGCAAATTGCGGATATGCGCACGCACGGCAGAGAGAGTGTACGCGCAGCGGTCATGTGCATGGGGTTACAACAAGGCATATGTATTACAATATTTTTCGACTTTAACAGTCCACCCTTTGGCTGTCAATAATAACTGCCACTATCTAAACATTAAACAGAAAAATATACAATACAATATCTATAAAATAATTGGATGGTAGGAGGTGAGGAGTAGGAGGGAAATGTATGGCCTAGTGGGATAGTAAAAGCATGTATGTATGAAATCCATGTCTGAGGGGCATGTATCATCGTGCCGTACATGTTCTTAGAAAAGCTTCGAGGTATTGCAAAGTATACATTAAATCCTTCTCATCCCGTATTAAGGGTCTGTAAGTGGGCCAACAAACACTACCGAGCTCTTTTCGGCTTCTTGTTCCAACAAATGGGGTGCTCATTTAGTTGATGATACATGGAGGGGGAAACACATGTGAATGCTAATATATGTATCTATATCACCTGTCGACTATGTGTGTCACTACCTGATGGTTGTAGAGATGAAGATAAGACACATATCACAAATACATTCACATAACATTTGTGTAATCGTTCTTGGGTGTTGGTTGAAGACTTGTCCGGATGGGTGTTTTCTTGCTGTGGGTGTTAGTTTCTACAAATACAATTTTCCTCAGCCAATAACCCTTCACAGTATCTCCTAGTTTCTTGACTACCAGATCGTTTTCTGATACTCGCCTTTGCTCGGTGAATGTGTTGCTCTTGGAATTCTACAAATCCGTCCTTGTCATCAGAACCCATTCCAGATCCTTTCTCGACCTCTCTGGTACTCTCACCGAAACAGACTGCTCTGGTCAACAACAGGGTCAACAGGAAAATCCGGATTGCAGTCTCTTGGGGTAAGTCCATCTTGCTAAGGGGAGAGAAAAAGGAGCAAGGAAGGGGGAAAAGAGAGTAATGGGAGATGGAGAAAATAATAAAAAGGAAAAATACATTTGGTGCGACAACCGCCTCTGGTCTTGTAGTTCTCTGTGCTCTGGTGCCGTGACAACAGTCCTGCCTCTCAACCTTCCCGGAACAGGCACTCCAGTTATACGATTTCCTCTACACTCTGCTCTTTGTCACTGGCTTTCTCTGGGTCAGCGACCTTCTTACAGTGGGACGAGTGGACCCAAGTCTCTCTCTCGGCAACCTTCAATGCCGTCGTGCTGGTCAGTAAGACTTGGTACGGTCCTTCCCACCGGTCAATAAGGCAACCTGAGCGTAGAAAATTTCTAATCATTACATAATCCCCAGGTTCAATGTCATGACAATTACTGTCTGGTAGGTCAGGAATCACCAGCTTTAGATTGCTGTTTTGATTCCTCAACTGCTTGAATATTTTACAGTTACTTCGTTATTGCATTTCAAATCATCCTGGAGGTCAATCATTACATGGAGTTGTCGACCAAAAAGAATCTCAAAGGGTGATAGGTTAAGGGGGGACCTGGGAGTGGTTCTGATGCTGTACAATACAAGTGGCAAAGCTTCTGGCCACAACAATCCTGTTTCAGCCATCACTTTGCTCAACTTGTTCTTAATAGTGCTGTTTACTCTTTCCACTTTCGCACTCGCCTGTGGGCGGTACGGAGTATGCAGCTTACTATTAATTCCCATCAATTTGCACAATACCTGAAAGACTTCACCTGTAAAATGGGTACCCCTATCACTTTCAATTATCCTAGGGATACCATATCTGCACACAAATTCCTGCACAATTTTCTTTGCAGTAAATGTAGCAGTATTTGTGGCAGCGGGGAACGCTTCTACCCAATTTGAAAACACATCAATACAATCCAACACATATTTTAAATTTCTGCAGGGTGGCAATTGTATGAAATAAATTTGTATTACCTGAAAAGGGCCGTCTGTTGGTGGAATATGGGATGGTTCTGTTGGTATTGACTTTCCAATATTCTTCCTCAAGCAGGTAAGACATGTCATTGCTCTCTTACCCGCATGAGAAGAGAATCCTGGCGCACACCAGTAGGCTCTTACCAGCTTACACATACCCTCTTTGCCCAGATGAGTCAGACCATGTGTCGCCTCAGCTAAACTTGGAAGGTATGCTCTGGGGGCTACTGGCTTACCCTGTCCATCTGTCCAGAGTCCTGAGGACTCCTGGCCATATCCTTTTGACCTCCAGACTGCCTTTTCCTGTGGAGAACACAAATTTTGCATTTCACGTAATTTTTGTGTGTTGACGGTATTGAATACCATCAGTTGTGTGATATCTGTCTGTATGGGGGTGCTGGCTGCTGATTTAGCAGCTTCGTCTGCCCGGCTGTTACCAAGTGACACTGGGTCTTGGCTGTAAGTGTGGGCTTTGCACTTGATAACAGCCACTCTGTCAGGTTCCTGTACCGCTGTTAGAAGCCTTTTTATATGGGATGCATGCGCTACCGGTGTGCCAGCTGCCGTCATGAAATTTCTGAGGCGCCATAGGGCCCCAAAATCATGCACTACTCCAAAGGCATACCTAGAATCTGTATAGATATTGGCTGATTTACCCTTAGCCAATTCACACGCTCTGGTTAGGGCGACCAGCTCAGCAACTTGTGCTGAGTGCGGTGGGCCCAGGGGTTCAGCTTCTATGATACCTTTGTCATCTACGACTGCGTATCCAGTACACAAGTCTCCCGAGTCCGTCTGTCTGTGGCAACTACCGTCAGTGTAAAAAGTAAAATCTACGCCTTCCAGTGGGTTGTCACTAATGTCGGGTCTTGCAGTGAAAGTTTGGTTCAGATATTCCATACAATCATGTGTGTCAGTGTTTGTACTAAATCCTCCTTCACCATCACTTTCATCCTCCACCTTTTGTGCCTGTCCAGGCACACCTGGGAGATACGTTGCAGGATTTAGTGCGCTGCATCTCTTTATGGTGATGTTTACAGGGGCCATTAGTGCCCCTGTAAACCACCTTGTAAACCGTGCTGATGAGACATGTCTGGTTTGGGAAGAATTCAGTAAGGCTGACACTGCATGAGGTGTATGGATGGTCAGGTTGTGTCCTAACACTACATCTTCGCTTTTACTCACTAGCAAAGCCATCGCTGCAACACTTCGCAAGCATGTGGGGAGAGACCGTGCTACGGTGTCCAACTGTGCACTGTAGTAAGCTACTGGCCTGCTGGCATCACCATGTCTCTGGGTTAGAACAACTGCCGCACACCCAGCACTCTCTGTACCGTACAATTCAAAGGGTTTCCCATAATCTGGCATACCTAATGCAGGTGCCTGTGATAGGCACTGTTTGAGTCTCTCAAATGCCAGTTCGGACTCATCTGTGTGCGAAATCCGATCTGGTTTGTTTGAAGAGACCATCTCTTGCAAAGGTAAAGCCAGTATGGAGAACCCTGGGATCCAGTTTCGGCAGTACCCACACATTCCTAGGAAAGTGCGGATCTGTTGCTGGGTTTGTGGCAGAGTCATGTCGCGAATCACCTGTATTCTATCAGCGGTGAGGTGTCTCAGTCCTTGTGTTAAGCAATGCCCCAAATATTTCACCTTGGTCTGGCACAACTGTAACTTTTCCTTTGAAACCTTGTGTCCCGTATTAGAGAGGTGAAACAGAAGCTGTTTCGTGTCTCTCAAGGACGATTCGAGTGAGTCAGAACACAGCAGTAAGTCATCTACATACTGTATTAATACTGATCCGCTCTCAGGTTGAAAGGATTGTAAACAGTCATGCAAAGCCTGGGAGAAAATACTTGGGCTGTCAATGAAACCTTGGGGTAAGCGAGTCCAGGTGTACTGTACTCCTCTGTATGTAAATGCAAACAAGTATTGGCTGTCAGGGTGCAGAGGGACCGAAAAGAAAGCAGAACAGAGGTCAATGACAGTGAAAAACTTCACAGTAGGGGGAATTTGCATGAGGATGACAGCTGGATTTGGCACTACGGGGAATTGGCTCTCAACTATCTTGTTTATCCCCCTTAGATCCTGCACTAGCCTGTAACCCCTCCCCCCACTCTTTTTCACAGGGAAGATGGGACTATTGGCAGTGCTGGACATCCTAACTAGGATGCCCTGTTGTAGCAAGCGCTCTATGACTGGGTACACTCCTAATTCCACCTCTGGCTTCAGAGGATACTGTGGGATTTTTGGAGCTATCCTACCATCTTTTACTTGCACTACTACAGGAGCTACGTTTGCCATCAATCCAGTGTCTTGTCCATCTTTGGTCCAGAGGGATTCCGGTATTTGGGAGATCATTTCCTCTACCTTGGATGGACACCTGTCTATAACAGCAGAGTGTGACATCAACCTTTGTGGGGTGTCTAACATATCCTGCACTTCCTGAACATGATTCTCGGGTATATCTAAGAAGACACCCTCAGGAGTACAATATATGACACACCCCATCTTACACAGTAAATCTCTCCCAAGTAGATTAGTCGGAGCCGATGCAGCTAGCAAAAAGGAATGCTTGGTTTGCAAAGGCCCTATCGTAATCTCTGCTGGTCTACTTAAAGGGTAGTGTTGCACTACTCCTGTTACCCCCATTGCTGAAATTGTTTTACCCGTTGTTTTCATACCTACCGTTGAATTTAACACTGACCTGGCCGCCCCTGTATCTACAAGGAAAGGTAGTGATCTACCAGCTACATCAACTGTAACCTCGGGTTCATTTCCAAGGCTAGCAATCAACTTTACTGGCTGCAAACTACAGGTGTGGCCTAACCCCTATTGTATGTTGTGACCCTCCCGCAGCGCGCTGGCAGCTACAATATGTGAGGGGGGTAGCTGAGAATTTCCAGAGGTCTGCCAGTCCTTCCTAGGTGGGTACCTCCTTGTTTCCCCTGCATGTGGCTCGTAATTCCTCCTATGCGGTCCCTGATCCTAATTACGTGTGTCATACTGTGAGTCATGTTCTGGTCTAGGGGGTCGATATACCTTATGTGAGTCTTTAAAATTACAGTTCCGTGCGTAATGTCCTTCCCTCTGACATTTATAAAATTTTACCACATACGACTTACCATCAGGGGTCTGGGGTTTAGGCTGATGTGGCTTCGTTGTCAGGGCTTTTATACTTACTGTCATCAGCTTATCCCCCTGTGACTCCCTGTGCCTAATGATGTTCCGATCATGCTCAATAGCGGACTCTCTTAATGCAGCCACCGAGATACCTCTCCAGTTAGGTTGAGTGGTTTGTACCCTTGTTCTCAACGTTTCCTTCAAGCCGTCCATTAATACGGACACCGCTACCTCCCTATGATGTACATTTTCCTTAATATCCTCGACCACAGTGTATCTAGCCATTTCCTGCAGTGCTCGATGGAAATATTCAGAAGCAGTTTCACCTTCTTTTTGTCTAATGGAGAAGATTTTATTCCACTTGACAACAGTTGGGAAGTATACTCCTAATTGCAGATTGATCTGTTTTACATTCTCCTGATTGTATTCATCAGTGAGAGGTACCTCTGCGTCTAATTTACAGTCAGCAATGAATTTCACAGGGTCAATATTAGAGGGCAAACATGCCCGTAGTACTGTCCGCCAATCTTTGTTTGTGGGTTCGGTGGCGTTACCTAATTCTCTAATAAACCTCTGACATGCGGCTAGATCCTTCCTGGGATTGGGAAATTCAGACATAATTGTCCTCAATTCTGTCCGGGACCAGGGACAATGCATAGCAATGTTCCTGACGGGAGTGATTCCCTGAGCATCAGTCTTCCCATTGGGGACTGCGATCACCCTGACAGGATTTAGTTCAATTACATCATTCTGGGTTGCTTCTACAATGTGAGGTGCAATTGACTCTGCATAATGTACTGTACCGTGCTTACCTGTGGACACGACCTCACCTGTTCCTCCGCTAGGGGCCTTTGCTACTGCTCTTACTGGTTGGGCCGTGCCCACTTGTGTGTCTTGTATGGTGGCTGCTAGAGAGAGTGCCGATATCGTGCTGGGCTCATCTTCTTGGTCGTAGTCCTGAGGGAAGTTTTTTTTTTTTTTTTTTTTTGAAATTCTTTATTTTTGCGTGGTCAGGTACATAAAGAAGGCATTCTAGGAGTACAAGGGACATATGGCCAACATAGCCAGTGTCCAAAATAGACCACAGTTTTCCAGTGAGTAACAGGGTTAATTGGTATGGGAAAAACAATCAAGTTCAAACATGGGAATCGGGGGGGGGGGGAGAAGAGAAACAGGGGGGGGGGGGGAAATAACCACATTTGTAACCATACATAATATAAGTCTTGAGAACAGGACGGTCATAATAGGGGGGGGAGGAAACGGAGAAGAGACACGGACAGAGAGGGTAATAGGAGGAAGAGATAATTGAGAAAGATAGGAGATGAGATAAGGAGGAATGTCAAAGGGAGAAGTAAGTGGGTGCCCATGGGTCTACGGGAGGAGCTGGAGCAGGTGGAGGGAGCCGGCTAACCACGTTCAGCGGCGAGCCAGGGAGCCCAGACCTGCTCGAAGACGTGGCCCCGGTCGTGGAGGTAATAGGTTATCTTTTCCATTGAGGCGATGTGCCAGATTTTAGCTTTGAGGGATAGTAGGGAGGGTGGTAAGGGGTTCTTCCAGTTGAGGGCGATCAGTGATTTAGCTGCGGCTAGAATGTGTGAGGTCAGCTTTTGGGAGAATTTATTGAGGAGTGGGGGGGGATAACACAGTAAGGAGACCCAAGGGTCTTTCATTACAGGGGATTCTAGAAGTGAGTTGAGGAGGGAGTGGACCAGATCCCAGAAGGGGACGATAACCGGGCAGGTCCACCATATGTGGAGCATAGTACCTCTCTCCCCACAGTTCCTCCAGCAGGCTGGAGAGGAGGACGGGAAAAATTTGTTAAGACGGTCGGGGGTATAGTACCAGCGGTAATAAACTTTGTAGGCCGTTTCCTTAAAGGCGGTGGCAATAGAGCTTTTAGCAATCCCTAGTCTCATGTCCTCCCAATCCTGAGTTTCAGGTGGGGGCCCGAGGTCCCGTTCCCATGCAAGTTCATGGGGCCGGGATAGGGGCAGGGAAAAATCCAGTAGGAGAGAGTAAAGTTGGGAGATTGTGCCTTTGGAGGAGTGGGAGTTGACACATAGGGATTCAAAGGGAGTAAGGGCACGGAGTAAGGCGGTGGAAGGGAGGGAGGTTAAAAAGTGGCGTATTTGTAAGAATTGAAAGGGGTTGAGTGGCTGTGAGGGGGTTTTCTGCTGGAGGTCCGGGAGGGACAGCCATTGGCCTCGATCGGCAAAGTCGATTGGGAATTTAAGGCCCAGAGTTATCCACGTCCGGGATCTCGTAGCTGAGAGTCCGGAGGGAAACATGGGGTTCTGCCAGATGGGGGTTAAGGGTGAGGGTGTAGTAGTGAGACCCCACTTCAGAGAGAGGGTGTCCCAGGTTTTGAGGTTGAATTTGATGGTGGGAAGAAGTTTAGAGGTTGGGGGTCGAGAGGCAGAGGGGAGTCCCCATAGGGGGGTCAGATCTGGGATGCCAATGAAGGCTGCTTCGATGTCCAGCCAAGAAACCGATCCTGGAGGAGCGTAGGAAGTGACAATGTGGGATAAGTGGGAGGCGAGGTAGTATAATTTGACATCGGGAAGTCCTCTGCCTCCCATGGAGGTTGCTCTTTTCAGGGTGTTGGCAGCAATGCGGGGAGGTCTGTGGTTCCAAATAAAGCGCACAAGGGCTCGTTGGATATTGCGGAGGAAGGGGGCCGGGACCGCCACAGGGAGAGTCTGGAAAAGGTAGAGCCATTTGGGGATTATGGTCATTTTAACTGCTATGATCCTGCCCAGCCATGAGATGAAGAGACTGTTCCAAGAGGTCAGGTCGGCTAGTGTGTTGGTAAGAAGGGGTGGGAAGTTTTCCCGGAAGAGGGAGTCGTAACGCGGGGTTAGGTATATCCCTAGGTATTTTATCTTTGAGGGTTGCCATTTAAATTTAAAATTGGTGCGAAGGGACTCCGCCTGGTGTTGGGGGATATGTAGCATCATGGCCTCAGATCTGAGGGAAGTTTAAGATGGGATACAACTTGCACGGGTTAGTATTAATACATTTATCAAGTTCACTCTTTTCATATATTAGTATGCCATTCTCTGTAGCCACTTTCTCTCCTGTAATGTATGGTGGTGGTGGTGCAGTTGCTATCAGTTTCCTGCTAGGGTTGGAACCAGCTGTTTGAGCTAATCCCCTTTGCATATCACCCTCCTGCTGCCATAAATGTAAACAATCTGTATGTCTAATCCTTTGTTTTCTGGATTTTATTAGACATATCCTTCTCCTTAAATTTTGCAACACCTCTGGACTAAAACTGCCTACCTTAGGGAATGGTTCCCTATCTTCCGCAGTCATACGTTCCCATTCATTGCATAAAACCTCTGCATGTGATCCATATTTCTCACACATTATGTACCTCGCCGACCCTTTGGGCCGCGGAATATCAACCTGAACCCTGGTTGATCGTCCCTTACTTGAGCAACTGGCCCCCATTCTTTGCAGGTATTGCCTTCTCAGCTAATTCCTACAAAAAACAAAATACTCAGTGGTAAGGCGACGGTGAAAGTTCTCAGAGCGCTCTCACCCACTCACGCCCACGTTGGCCAATACACCTAAGCACTGTCCTCAGCACCGGTCGTACCCAACCTAGGGCCCTATGTAACCTCTATTTACTGAGAGTGTGTGGGAGTGACTTACCCTTCCCAGTAAATATTGGTCGTTGGAGACTTTCTGAGTGACCAGCAAAACTCCCTTAAAATAAAAAAACTGTTACACAAATCACGTTGCGTGTGCTACAATTAGCGTCTATGATTCCGCGATTTTACGCAAATGGTGTAATGGGTATCAAGTTGAACTAACTATTGCACAAACTAACGTGCGGTACAATCGCACGGCGTATAAGTAACTGTTACTTATCCGCTATATGACCAATGGAATCGTTTTTCAGGTTGCGAAACCTCAGCCGGAGCTTTTCAGAACAGGCCTGTATGGGTACTACGCTAACCACCGGGGCTGCGCTCTCACCGCTGACCTTTTAGGCCACGGTATTCAGAGCTTCGCTTGACTTTGTCAGCGGATTTCTGACTTCGCTGACCTCTTGGTCTGCTGTTAAACTAATTGCTCCTTTGTACTCTAATCAATGTTAACATGAGAAAGCCACTCCCACGCCACCAAGTGTCCACTCACCTTGTGTGGTCTCCTACGGGATCCCGAATTCTCTGGGTCCACAAAACCTTTATTGTTTGCACACTCACGCTCGTTCACTCATATACACTTTGGTTTTTCTGTACAGAAAATTAACTTTCATTCAGATAAAACAGCCTTAGTCCCAGAGGTGACACAGTAAGAGAAGGTTCTTTTAAACTAAATATTGGAAACTGAACAAATTTGTGCTATTATCGCGTGGCTACCGTCTCGCCTAAACTGAAACAATGCTATTGTGTGATTTGTATTTAGTGGGTGTACCTGTACGCACGTTGCGTAGACACGCCACGTGTGTAGGCCTTTACGTTGCGTACGAAGTCCCGAACATTGTCCGAGACACGTGTACAAAGGCCGTACGTCCGCAGTACTACAAATCCCACACTTCTATAAATGTAAGCGATATTTAACTATAATCACTTACTTAACGCACACACAGTTTCCACTGTATCAACCTTTACAACTAGGCCAGGCTGCGTGTGCATTTTACACTTACTCCCTTAAATATTAACTCTATATGTTAACTAAATAGCAACAAATTTTCCAGTACAGGTCAAAATAAATCTAGTAATCAGTGATTATGGCAATGGTGTGAGCAGATATGCAAAGTACAAAATACAGGTGTATGTGTGTTTTGCGTGCACATTTGGCGCCAAAACAGAAACTTACAGATTTTACAAAGAAAACTAGCTTTTGCGTTCTTACCTTACGGATCCCTCCAGCATCCCTTCAAACCATGCAGGGCAGACGCTTATCTAATCAGCACTTATTATATCCACCGACCAAGAGAAGGTTTACAGGGGATACCTCTCCGCCCTTTGGTGATAGATAAAGTCTGCGAAAACTCTGCTAGGCTGCGGGTATGAGAAGGAACCGGACGAGCTCCCAATTGATAATGTTGATCTCTTAGACCGCAAAGCTATACCTCTAAATACACTTTTACCGTTGAGCCGCTATGGCCGCTAGACTACATGCACGTGCTACGCACTTTGTACGCTATTTGCGTACAGAGTCCTGCACGTGGTACGCACTTGGCGTACACACGCCGCGCTGAGTGTACGGAGTACACACAGCGAGCGCACACACAATTGATAACTTTTAAACCTTGTTAATGATACAATGTAATGATATGCTTACACTTTAAACCCTTAACAGTAAAGTACTGCAATGATGTTATACCTTTAAACCTTAAGTAGCGCTGGCGATACAAAGTACCCGCAGTGCGTACACCTTATCGATGCTTTATACACTTTATACAGATAAACCTACTTTAAGAGCCCATGCAGAAAAGTGAAAACACAACACTGATTTGTAGTTGCAACCACAGGGTTCTAAGGCCTCAGTGGATTAATTCCAAAAGGTAAAAACAATACAAATCATACACTACAGGCTAACAAGTAAATCTAAACAGAATAATGGCTACAGAGAATATACATACGTGAGAATGTTCGCAAGCGCAACCCGGCTCGGTCCTCCGCTGGTCATACAGATAGCGTTTAGAGTCTTCTGACCGGCCAGGCAACAATGGTCCTTTTATACACAACATGCATACACAATACAATGGTCACTGTAATCTCATTGTCCATTGGACACAGGGATGTGTCTCTACATTACAGCAAAGGTCATAGGTGGATTTGAAAGGGTGGGCGATGTCTTTCCCCAACTGCTCTTGTGGGTGGTATCCTCTGGATTCCCGCCGCATACATAAAATACAGTAAATACAGTTAATGTTCATATTCTATTTTTGTACATACCTATACGCAGGAACAAGCGATCTTTTTCTAACCAACACCGGAATGTTACCCTCAAAATACCCTACAGCTGGATACTAGACATCACCTTCCAACCTTTATCTGACCCTTCCTATCATGCAAAGGCGAATCTCTCTGTCCAGGAACTGTTTAAACTATCAATACTCGCTGACATGGTCTAGGGGAACTATATCTACAATGTACACTATTTGGGTTAAATATGCAATGTTCTAATAACCCTCTATGCGCTCACAAACTCTACCGTAAATGCGCATACCACGCGCTAAGGCGCATGGCCGTGGAAAGCTCTGTTACGCAAATTGCGGATATGCGCACGCACGGCAGAGCGAGTGTACGCGCAGCGGGCATGTGCATGGGGTTACAACAAGGCATATGTATTACAATATTTTTCGACTTTAACACACTGATTGTAGGTTAGAGTCGGATAGTCCTATGACTGACGGAAACAATCAGGAAAATATAGAACGAATTAATAGGCAACTCGAGTTGTGTTTCCCCATTACTGTTAAGTGGAGAATAATTTTCTCCATAACACAGAGGGAAAATGAAATGGCATCTGAATATTTCCATCGGGCCCTGCAAATAATGGATAGATACATTGGGGTATCAGATACAGGGAACGATGAGAATTACAGGGAGATGGCTGTCTCTGTGCTAATGGACGGACTCAATAAGGCAGTTAGGGACAGGGTACAAGCATCTTTGCCTAATTGGAGAGGGGCCACAGTAGATTGTCCTAGAGCGTGCGCAATTGAACATCATAAGAATATTGCTAGGCGTAGAAAACAACAGGAGGAGAAGCTGATGACAATAAGTCTACAGGCTCTTGCAGCAAAGTCTCATCAACCTAAACCCCAAAACCCAGATAGTAAGAAAAGACCTAGGATATGTTACACTTGTAGGAAGGAAGGGCATTTTGCCAGAGATTGTAGATATAGTAGAACACATAGTCAATATAGACCCCTAGACAGAGAAAACAAGCCGCAGTATTAAACACATAGACGGGATCAAGGCACATATAGTAAGGAATCACGAGCCATATAGAAAACACAGATTCGGTTAATGGGAAGAACAGAATAAATGCAACTTTACCCTTTTAACAGAACTTGCGGGGGTTAAGAGGAGGCCTCTAAACTTTTGCTTCTTTCTCTAGCAGAAATAGCCCCATATTAACATAACAGGAGTTTTGTTAGAGATGATATACATATACTGTGCTCCCGCCCAGGAAGCACAAAGTATGTTGGGTACCCACGAAGACTAATGTTGCATTTCACTGTTCTAGATGCATGTCCATCACAGATAGAGAAAATTATCTCACAGATACCGGGTTCCCTATGAACGTAGGATGGACAAGACACTGGATTGATGGCTGGGATAGTCCAAGTAGATATATGACACACAGAATTTTTTTAGGAGGTATCACTTCCCCATAGTGCCCAATCCAGATGTCAAATTTTATAAAATCATCTCTGCCTCTATAAACTTACCTGTTACTAACTTCTATGTGATTTTTCTTCAAAGTTTCCTCCTCATCTCTTACGTTCACCGACAGGAGGGTACAACACATGGACCCGATTACAGTTCAAACACCACATGCCTACTCTGTCTTTCAGAGCTCTGCCCAAATCCAGTATATCTCACCGACATAAGGACACCAGTATTAATGCAGTGTGCCTGGTCATGCATAAAGGGTGGAGAATGAGAATACTGGCGAAGGGAGACTGTGCACAGACACTGATATGCATGATGGTGTGACAGCCTGTTGGTGAATACCAAACCTGACATTTTTCTTTTCTGTATTTACTATTTTCCCCTCTCTCCTCTCATCCAGAGACGGTTTACTTCACACAACTGATAACACACGATAGTAAATTAAAATGAAAAATTTGTGTTCCCTACAGGAAGAGGCAGTCTGGAGGACAAAGGGGTATGGCCAGGAGTCCTCAGGACTGTGGGCAGGTGGACACGGTAAGCCAGTAGCCCCCAGAGCATATCTTCCAAGTCTAGCTGAGGTGGCACATGGTCTGACTCACCTAGGCAAAGAGGATATGTGCAGGCTGATGAGAGCCTACTGGTGTGCGCCAGGATTCTCTTCTCATGCAGGTAAGAGAGACATGTTTTACTTGCTTGAGGAAGAATATTGGAAAGACAATACCAACAGAGCCATCCCATATCCCTCCTACAGACGGACCTTTTCAGGTAATACAAATCGACTTCATACAGTTACCACCCTGTAGGAATTTGAAATATGTGTTAGTTTGTATTGATGTATTTTCCAACTGGGTAGAAGCGTTCCCTGCTGTCACAAATACTGCTACGTTCACTGCAAAGAAAATTGTGCAGGAATTTGTGTGTAGATATGGTATCCCTAGAGTGACTGAAAGTGATAGGGGTACCCATTTTACAGGTGAAGTCTTTCAGGTCATGTGCAAACTGATGGGAATAGCAAGCTGCATACTCCGTACCGTCCACAGGCAAGTGCAAAGGTAGAGAGAGTGAACAGCACTATTAAGAACAAGCTGAGCAAATTAATGGCTGAAACTGGATTGCTGTGGCCAGAAGCTTTGTCACTAGTGTTGTACAGCATCAGAACCACTCCCAGGTCTCCTCTTAACTTATCACCCTTTGAGATTCTTTTTGGTCGACAACCCCATGTAATGATAGACCCCAAGGATGATTTGAAATGTAATAATGAAGTGACTGTGAAATATTTGGTTGGGATGAGCCAGCAGCTGAGAAATCAACAAAGAAATTTAAAGCTGGTGATCTCTGACCTACCGAACAGTAATTGTCATCACATTGAGCCTGGGGATTATGTGATGATTCGAAACTTCTTACGCTCAGGTTGCCTCATAGACAGGTGGGAAGGACCATACCAAGTCTTGTTAACCAGCACGACAGCATTGAAGGTCGCCGAAAGAGAGACTTGGGTCCATTCGTCCCACTGCAAGAAGGTCGCTGACCCGGAGAGAACTCGTGACAAAGAGCAGAGTGTAGAGAATCTCGTATCACTGGAGTGTTTGTTCCAGGAAAATTGAGAGGCAGGACTGTTGAAGGGCATCTGAGCACAGAGAGTAAACAAGATCTAGAACGGTTGTCGTACCATTTTCTTTTTTCACCTCCCCCTGAATTTTCCTTTCTTTTCTCCTTCTTATTTTCCTCCTTTCCCCTAACGAAATGGATCGATCACAAGAGACTGCGTTTCGGGTTCTGTTAGTAATTCTGGTTTTGATCAGGACAGTTTGTTTTGGTGAGGGTTCCAGAGAGGTCGAGCAGGGATCTGGAATGGGTTCTGATGGCGAGTATGAATTTGTAGGATCTCAGTAGCAGCACATCACTTTAGTAAAGGCTCAGGCTGGCATCAGTAAGCGCTCTGGTAGTCAGGGAGCTCGGAGGCACTGTGAGGGGTTATTGTCTGATGAATTTTGTATTTGTAGGAATTGTGAGAATATAGTAGAAGATGGGTGCATCCAGAGATGTCAGTCCAACCTTAATATCGACATGGACCGTCATCCGTTGAGTGATTACCACTCACTAGTGGGTAAGATCTTAAACCAGACAGAATGCTGGGTGTGCTCACAAGTACCTCAAGGTCAGAGTAAGTCAGGATTAGTACCATACCCTTTAGCAATAGATGAGGTACTCGAATTGCAGGGTGGGAGACCGGTGGACAAGAAATTCAATACCTCTAGGCCCCCTAGTTTGAAGCTCCACCAGTATCATGTAGACAGGTCCTTATTGTGTTTTAATATTTCCAATTACCGAAAACCGGGAAATTGGGAAGTGACGTGGAATAACCAGACAATGACCTTTTCATACAGAGCTGATAGGATACCCATAGACTCTGAACTTGTATGCCAAATAGCCAACAGTGGGAGGTATTTCCGGTATAGGTATACTCGTGGAAGCAAGACCATGTGGGTTGGAAAAGTATCGTCAGGGTATTGTGCTCATATCATCCAGCCCGATACTTGTACTGGTCAGATGGGAGAACTAGGGATTAGTTTCTTTACTTGGAAAATTTGTAATATGGTGTTATATTTTGTCCCCTATGTTCTCCCAGATGATGCCTATTTCATATGTGGGAGGAAGGCGTACAAGTGGCTTGCCCTGAGCTCAGAGGGATTACGTTATATTGGGAGAGTACTACCAGAGGTCATGACCATAACCCATGATAAAATGAAAGACGTTCACCGCAGTACTCAGGCTCCTTATATTCATACTCACTATGAACACATCATCAAGAGACACCTCATAGATAGGACAGAGCACGCAGCCTCTGATTTGATCCACAAATCCACCGGGATTCAGTTCCTTCTCGCATTAGACATTACCCGTACTGCCAGAGGAACTATAAATTATAAGTATATCCATGCGCTAGCGAACTTGATAGATAATATCACGGAGATGTATGACGACACCTTCAGGTATACGGGAAGGTAGTTACAAGCTTACAAGAAGGAAATGATTCAGCACAGAATGGTCCTTAATTATGTCACAGCCGTGACAGGTGGGTACTGTGTTACCCTGGCAACTCAATATGGTGTGAAGTGCTGTACTTATATTACAAACAGCACTGACGACCCAACGGAGATTATCGATCAAAAGATGGACGATAGAGTAGCAGTTTTAACTGCTCATTTGCCGCACAGTTACACCAATTACCCTCCACATACCCCACTCGGGCCTCCCCAGCACCGAACAGGGCGGTCGCGGAGCCGGCGGGTGCTCCCTGGACCCGTGCGGGTTGCGTCCTACCCTGCCAGCCGGAGCCAGGACCTCGCGCTTGGAGCTGCCCCGGACCGGAAGTGAGGCACCCTGCGGCGGAGAGACGGGCCGGAGCTGTTCCCAACACCTCTGGAGCCCCCGCACCACTCACCGCTGACCACCTCGTCCTGGTGAGTTTACACCCGGACGATCCGCTCTGTGCGGCGGTTCCCCGAGCGCCCGGCGGCTGGCTCCGTGACGAGAGAGAGTGCGGTGCCGGTCACGTGGTGCCGCTCCCGGGGCCGGATGCGGCCACTGATCCAACGCCCATCGCTTGCCCCATGAGACCCCACTTGGGCTCCGGAGACACCAACCACTGCCACCACTGACAATCTCCCGCAGACAGGGGACACAGGAGGCACATCACAGGCACCTGAAGATAATAGCCTGGCGGCGCCATCTTGGATCCTGGCAGACACCACTGGCAATTGGGAATAGGAGCCTGCAGTAGCCATTTTTAGATCTGGAAAGGCGCCCATACTAACAGAAGCTGCTCTGGGGTGCTTTATAACCCGGCTGCCAACCAGGGTGAAGGTGACAGGGGCTGTTGACACAGGACCCCAACCACCCCACTAGTTATAGGGGTCGAGCTACACCTGACTGCACATTCTTAGCCTGACATAGGGAATTGAAGCTCCCCCTAGTGGACCCCTGCTACATCTCACCTCCCCTACTGTTACACTTGCTTGTATTATAACAAAACAACTTGCCCACAACTAGTCACCGCTGTGTGACCATCATGTCCCCACCCAAAAGGAAATAGACGCCTCCTCCTGCAGCCATGTAGGGCCGTCTTGAGGGATGATGGCTGACGTCTTCTGACACGTTCTACTACCAAAATGACCACAGATCTGTTTTGCTGATTTTGCAACGTCTTGCTAGACCCGACACGATAACGCATCCACCCAGACATGTCTGTCACCGATCGCACCCGCCGCTGCACCTGACACTCTCTTCTGTATGGTGGCGACTTAGAGATCAGTGAATATCAGCCCCAAGCTCTGGGATATGGGATCGAGGGAGTGCTCAAAGTGTGACCTGAGGTACTGATTCGCCCATTACACCTGCCCCAACGCTTGTCGCACAGGTTCCGACGCTCACATCCCCTTCTTATTACCCATGAGTCGCAAGAATCGTAGGGGAGTGAAAACCTCTATTTGTCAGTCTGCAGTCACCCCCCGCTCAGACCTAAGGCGGTTTCTCAATCTCCGGAAAGATACAGTTATGTCGACTCCACCGACGCCTTCCTCTCCGGCGCACTCCGAGAGGGCGGAGAAGCAAGGCGAAACCAGGGTGACTACACCAGATAGGAACTCCGCTGGACAGCAAGACATGCAGAAGGTCCTCACCCTCCTACAGACCTTGCCGACTAAGGCGGACTTCACATCTTTGGAGAGTAAACTTCGAGATGTGGTCCACTCTGAGGTGTCCTCACTTCGGTCTGAACTGACTCAGCTGGGTTCTCGAATCGAAACATTGGAGACCAGGGGAGATGAATCCAACGCTTTCCAACACGCACTGGTGGACACTATCAGGCTTCAAGCAGAAGAGATCCAGAACCTGCACGACCATCTTGATGATATAGACAACAGGGGACGTCGGAACAACCTGCGAGTGAGGGGCATTCCTGAAGACGTACCACAGCAGAGCATCCCAGATATCCTCAACAAGATCTTTGGTGCAGTCCTGGAAACCGACCCGAACGACCCCATTGTTTTCGACAGGGCACACAGAGCACTGCGTCCCAGAGGCTTGCAGTCCGACCGACCAAGAGACATTATTTGCCGCCTTCACTACTACAGCCAAAAAGAAGAGATAATCAGGAAGCTCCGGAACGCCGGAGACCTAGACTTCAACGGCTCACCTATCCAGGTCTTCCAGGACCTTTCTCGCCACACCCTACAGTCAAGACGTCAAGTAAAACCCCTCACAGATGCCCTCCGTAAAAACAACATCAAATACAGGTGGGGTTTTCCTTTCAGTATCACAGCGACCAACGACGGCAGGTCTGCAACGATTCGGACCCCCGAGGATGTCGCCCCCTTCTGCTCCATCCTGTCTATGGACCCAGTACAGGTCCCTGAGTGGCAATCCGTAGGCTGGAGATTACGCCCCCCCCAACCTCCCCGGGCTGACATACCTTTCCAAACGGTGGGATCTCCTTCAGCAGCACAGAAAAGGAATTGCTCCCTTCCGTCCCATTCATCTTCATAGTCTCCCTCGGCTGTGAAGACCTGATCGCCCCACCTTTAAAATGGCAACCTTTCCTTGCTACGTAGGATTGACGGGCACGGAGAGGACTGCTTCACTATGTCAAGTCACCATAGGAGGGGCCATGGCTCCAATATGAAGACTGCCTCCCTGGAGGCACCATGCAGTTGGGGGGCGCGTTGCCTCTCGGACCCTCGCCTCTATATTTGATAATCCCGTTATACCCAAGGGACCTAGACATTCCAATTTCCCGAATAGAGTGAGATTTAAGCATTTCTGCCATGGTATCTTCTGAATTATCGTAGCTCGGGTAATGTACTGTTCCTATTGCGGTGACATGCAATGTTCACATTACTGTGGTTATCAATTATGCTCCATTGATATAGTTCGTGTGGGAGGGCGGATCCGTCCCCCCCCCTTGTTACCCCATTTGCACCGCAATGTTTGGTCCTGGAGCGATTGATGGGGACACTGTCCCCGTTGTTTGTATCACCAGGAGCGGTGCTACGCTTTCACATGTTCAATTGTTCTATATTGCTATGCTTTTCTGTTCTGTTGTTCTTCCTCTATCCCTTTCTTTCCACCCTCCTCTTCTTCAGGTTCTCTCGTCCCTTCCTAAATTACCTAGATTTACCAATGCCCAAACACTACTCTATGCTGCTGGGTTCTCGGTGAGACCAGATTTACTATTTCTTTTTAGAACGGGTAAATGGCACTACTAAAAGTGGTTTCTATTAATGCCCGGGGACTCAACATTCCTGAGAGGCGGTCAAGGGCCTTACGAGAATTGAAAGCCGAAAAAGCAGATGTTGCCTTTGTGCAAGAAACCCACTTTAAAGAGGGAGTGGCCCCCTCTCTCAGGAATCGTGACTTCCCTACAGGGTATTTCTCTAATAATGTTGATGGTAAGACATTGGGGGTAGCGATTCTGATCGCTAAGCATGTGACCCTTGCTGATGTTGTTTGTCATCAACTTGTCCCCGGCAGGGCTCTGCTTATAAATTGCACTATCGCTAATAGAGCTCTTACATTTCTCAATGTCTATGCCCCCAATAAGGCACAGCCAGGCTTTTTGGAAAGAGTCCTCACGCTAGCCCAACCTCATATTAATGGGATTTTGCTTTTTGGCGGGGATTTAAACTGGTCCTTGGAGCCCCGATTAGATTCCTCCAACCCCTCCCCAAGGTATTCGGATAAATTACACCGTAGGGTCCGGAAGACTCTACATAACTTCCAACTTATTGATGTCTGGAGGATACAACACCCCTCCACTCGGGATTTTAGCTTTTATTCACACCCTCACAACACTTACACTAGGATTGACTACTTATTTATCCCACATAGATTTTTGCACCTGGCTGAGGTATCTGCTGTGGGCAACATGTCCTGGACAGACCATGCTCCCGTCTCTCTGGGGGTTCGCCTGTCCCCTGTTCGGCCGAACTCTTACACGTGGAGACTAAACGAGATGATCATCCAGGACCCCGGTTGCCAGCAGCAGATCAGAGAGGCGATAGCCGATTATATTGAGGTCAACGACACAGAGGAGATCTCTAAAGTGGTAGTCTGGGAGGCACACAAATGTGTAATTAGAGGAAAACTTATTCAACTGGGCGCCCATAGGAAAAGACAACATATGGCGGCACGGGAGGCCTTGTTACAAAGAATCCAAGCCTTAGAACTTCTCCACAAATCCACCATGTCAGACGAAAACCTTCAATCATTACTAATGGCTCGGAAGGAATTAGACTCGCTTATGTCCCACAGACTGAAGTTTGAGGCTAGAAAATGTCGTAGTCGATATTTCCTATGGGGGAACAAGCCTGGGAAGCTGCTAGCGCGGGCTCTCCAGGCTCAACGCGCAGCATCTTTTATATCTAAAGTGAAATCTCATACCGGAACAACACAACACACCACGACAGAGATAGCAGCAGCCTTCCGACACTATTATACCCAATTATACAACCTAAGAGGCCCCAAGGAGGCAGACCCTGATCTTTCCCGAAAGGCCTCCATTGCAGAGTTTTTACGGGAAATTAATTTCCCCACTCTTACACCTGAAGAAGTCGAGTCACTGGAGAACCCCTACACTCTGGCAGAGCTCGAAGAAGCTGTAAAAACCACCCCAAATGGCAGGAGTCCGGGCCCTGACGGCTTCTCTTTAGCTTACTATAAGACATTTGGAGATGTTTTGCTACCTATGATGCTTAGAGCTTTTAATCAGGTTTCAGACCAGTCCTCCTTCTCCCCCCAGTCTATGCTCGCACATATCACAGTGATCCATAAGGAGGGCAAAGACCCGTCACACTGTTCCAGCTATAGACCCATTTCCCTACTAAATGTGGACCTGAAGCTCTTCGCCAAATTAATGGCGAATCGCTTAAAACTCTATCTTCCAAAACTGATACACTCGGACCAGGTGGGTTTCGTTCCGGGCCGCGAGGCCAGAGACAACACCACGAAGGTCCTCGATTTGAATCATTACGCATCAACTTGTAAATCCCCCTCCATCCTCCTCTCAACAGACGCAGAAAAAGCGTTCGACAGAGTGGACTGGGATTTCCTATTGGGGGTGTTGGAACACATGGGCATGGGCATGGTGGGCCTCCAGAGAATCAGGGCCCTGTATTCTGACCCCGCGGCTCGCGTACGTATCAATGGTGAACTATCAGACCCGTTCCAGATACGGAATGGGACTCGTCAGGGGTGTCCTTTGTCACCACTTATTTTTGTGCTATGCATGGAGACCCTGGCGAGGGCCATTCGTCAGAATATTAACATCACAGGGCTGCAGGTGGGGAGGACGGAGTACAAGCTTGCCCTATTTGCAGATGACCTCCTCGCAGTGATTTCTAATCCTTTGACCTCTATACCCAACCTTCTTAAAGAGTTCAAGCGTTTTGGTACTCTCTCCAACTTTAAAATTAATTTATCGAAATCTACAGCAATGAATTTAACACTAGACCAGACCAGCCTCCAAGTACTACAATCTATCTCGCCCTTTGCATGGCATCCATCACAATTAAAATATTTAGGAGTAATTCTTCACAGGGATCTCTCCCAAATTTACCAATTGAATTTTCCCCCACTCCTATCAAAACTCCAATCTGATCTCTCCAAATGGGGCGGGGAAAAAATTTCATGGATAGGGAGAATAGCAGTAATCAAAATGAATATTTTACCCAGAATCCTCTACCTATTACAAACTCTGCCTGTTACTATTCCTCGACAATGGTTCCTCTCACTACAACGAAAAATCAGAGACTACATTTGGGCGGGGCGAAAACCCCGATTTAAGCATGAGATCCTCTTTAGACGGAAACATCAAGGAGGTCTCCAACTTCCCCACTTTTTATCCTATTACCATGCAGTACTCCTTACGAGAGTCATGGAATGGAGTAGTGAATTCCACAGGAAACAATGGGTAGACATTGAACTGGCCTCTCTTCCCTCTCTTAGCTTGAACTCCCCCTGGCTTTCTAAAGTCCCCCAGGTATTGCACCCACTAGCTGGTCCCATCTTTTCGTGTTGGCGTCTCCTACGCTCCCTCCCACATATTTCAGCACACCCTTCCCCACTCTCACCGCTGTTTGGGAATCCTGAGTTTCCCCCTGGATGCCACTCCATGTCGTTCTATGCATGGCAGGAAAAGGGCATCCTGAGAGTTAATCAAATGCTGGACTCATCTGGTATAATACCTTTTCCCGAACTGCAAACTAAATGGAATCTACCCAATAAAGAAATCTGGAGATATCTCCAAATTAAACATTACCTACAGACTTTTTGCTCTTCTGGAAAGGGTATACGAGCACTGACTCTATTTGAACAGATGTGCCTCTCCCACACATACCCTAGACACACTCTTTCCACGTTTTACAAGTGGATCTTGAATCATAGATTTTCTTCTCAACCGAAATTTGTCAGGGATTGGGAAATAGACCTGGGGGGGTCGGTGGCCACAGACGATTGGGAGGGTATCTATAAAAATACCTTCTCATTGACAACCAATGTGCTAGTTTTGGAGACTCACTACAAAGTACTTACAAGGTGGTATAGATGCCCAAATATCCTAGCGAAAATCTATCCTGGAGTACCCAACACGTGCTGGAGATGCGGGATGGCAGTAGGCACCCCACTACATATATGGTGGGAATGCTCTCTCTTGCAACCGTTTTGGCGCAAGGTGGTAGAGACAGCTAGCTTTATCCTCGGTGAGGACTTACCCTTTTGCCCTAGTTTTTGGTTATTAAATCTCACACGTACACCTAGATATCATCTCAAGAAATCACTACTTCGCCATATTTTGAGTGCCTCTAAGGCAGTGATCCCAGTTCACTGGAAATCAACAGTTTCCCCCACTATGAAAGAATGGGCCGCCCGATTAGACCACTATATGATAATGGAAGATCTCATTTTGTCTTTAGAAATGAAAAACACCACCTTCGTTGCTACTTGGAGCCCATGGCTGGAATACAAAGCAACAATCCATTACAAATCTTCTCTTTAAGAGAACCCCCCCCCCCCTTTTTACCTCCAGTAGCCATATGCAATTAATCATGCTTTTAACCCCTTAGGACAGGAAGAGAAAACCTCCCCCCCCCCCTTCCTAAACCTTATTTCTCTACGCTACCTTTCCTTCCCCCCCCTCTACACGGAGAGTAATACTACCCCCCATCCCTCTATCTTTTTCTTGGTTTCTCGCTACTCCTCTTTCCTCTCCTACTTCTACTCTCTCCCTTTTGCTTCAAGAAGTTGTAATTCATGAAACGTTTATGGTTCTTACTCCTTTATGCTCTATATATTTTTCTATCTCTGGAATTATGATATGTTAGTGGAAAGGGGACATACCCCTCTACGGTTTTTTTTATTACACACGATGTTGAGTATCTCCAGATGATGTACCTCTGACAGTACTAGAAGCTATTGTAATGTTTCTGCAACTTCCTGTTTTTGTTCATTTGAAATTTCAATAAAAATCTATTTGCAAAAAAAAAAAAAGATGGACGATATCTTGCAGTTGAAGTGGGAGTTCAGGAGGAAGCACAACCTTACCTTAGCGACTGTGAGTAATGAACTGACCGGCTGGGTCTCATGGTTGAACCCACGCAAATGGTTCTCAGGTTTAGGAGAGTGGGCTCAGAATGTCATTATGAGTGTGGGGAAGTTTCTCCTTTGTATCCTGGGAGTCGTCATAATTATTGGTTCGATATTTAGGTGTGTTCAAATTCTAATGCGGCGCAAGCACGGCACAAATTTGATGAGTCTAAGGAGCGAGGGCGCTGTTATAGGAGCAGATTTAATTTATGACCCACCCATAGAGACCGTGTTATGATAAGGATTGCAAATGAATTTCATGACCTGTTTCTTTCACCTGTTTTTCTTTGTCTCCCCCTCTGCCCAGATACATCCATCCGGAAAAGACATCAGCCCTACCCAAAATGTTTATGTGAATGTATTTTTATATGTGTGTCTTATCTTCATCTCTGCAACCTCCAGCTAATGGCACACATAGTCGACAGGTGATATCCACATATACTAGCACTCACATATGTTTCCCCCTCCATGTATCATCAACTAAATGTGCACCCCATTTGTTGGAACAAGAAGCCGAAAAGAGCTCGGTAGTGTTTGTTGGCCCATTTACAGACCCTTAATACGGGATGAGAAGGATTTAATGTATACTTCGCAATACCTCGAAGCTTATCTAGAACATATACGGCACGGTGATACATGCCCCTCAGACATGGATTCATACATACATGCTTTTTACTATCCTACTAGGTCATACATTTCCCACCTACAACTCTTCCCCGATCATCCAAGCTTTTGTATATATTGTATAGGTAATATTTTTTTTCTGTTTATTGATTAGTTAGTGGCAGTTATTGATGACTGCCAAAGGGTGCACTGTCGAAGTCAGAAAATATTACAACACACACAATACATACAAACACCACATAGATGGCCTCCGTGTGCGTACGTATTCGGCTGTGCGTGCATATATTCGCAAATTGCGTATGATCGCTCCCACGGTCCTGCGCATTAGAGCATGGTATGAGTAATTACAGTGGAACTTGTACTCGCATGGAAAAGCCACAAAGACATATCATAAATCTAATCTATAGATTGCATAAATCCCACACTGTCTGCTTCCTCTTCTAAATAGCATGAAGATCGGTCACACATAAATTAAACTCCCAGAGACTAAAATACAATGGCCTTATTTACACTAAGCTTTGAAATTCTATGAAGAAGGCAAGCACCTTTGTTTACTAGGGTAGCCGAGTTTCTATTGAAAGCAATAAGAACTGGATTGTCATTGTCTTATCTGAAGACAAAACAAATAAAGAGACAATACCCAGAAACCCAGGCTGAGAGAAACTCAATTAGCAATAGCTAACAAAAATACAAACCAGACATTTAGAAATCTGAGATATTAACATTCATAGTCTAAACTCTTGGAGATGTATGTGTTTGTGTGTGTGTGTGTGTGTGTGTGTGTGTGTGTGTGTGTGTGTGTGTGTGTATATATATATATAATTCCTAACAAATTGTAATAGCAGGAGTCTGTGTGTGTATTTATATGTATGTATATATATATATATAGCAAGCAAGGTGTTCCTGTTAGAGGTGGTGAAGTATCATTCCAATCCCTCAATTTACAAGAACAGGCGGCACTCCTGGGTCTTGGTGAAATAAATTCAAGTGTATTTGGAAAAACACTAAGATAGATGGCACATTACGCCAACGTTTCAGCGCCACGCAGGGCGCTTTTTTCAAGGCTGTGTGCTATTGCTGCAAACAAAAAACAGAATAATGTGTTTGTCTTACCTTTTAAACCCTGTAGTGAGAGGAATCGGCTGACGGTGCTGCGGGCACTGGCGTCCAGCGGGGCTTCCGGTAGGCGTTCCCTTCACTCAGCCCGGACGTGACGTCGCTGGTTGCTAGGGAACCCGCGGGCGTCCCTGCTGCCGCAGTTAACTCAATGCTCCAGTCAGACCTAGAAAAATGTGACACCGGTGTGTGAAATCATCTGTCATGTTAGAATTATGTGCATATGTAGATGCTACTAGTGTAAACTGTGAGGAAATGCGTGAGCATATTAAAAGGTTAAAAAAGCCTGTGAAGGCTGTACCAGATCATGAAGCTAGGATATTAGCACCAATATAGATGCTGATTTGTGTGGTACATGTTTTACAAATGTTATGTACTTATGTGAGATAATCATTTTGATGCAAATGAGTTATATGTACTTGTTGTACCAATACCACAGTGTCTATGTATCAATGGAACCATATGACAAATGATGAAGTAAATAAATGGGAATATTGTGAAAGTCTACCTGTTTGTGTGTAATGTTGAAAGGAGACAGGAGACAGCATGACTGGGGTACTATATAACTTAAAAGACGTTGGATCACCGTGCTGCCAAGGTGTTACTAATTAAATTCTATAGGGTAATGAAAATAGAAGAGAATTCCAAAGAGTGCTATGTGTGGTGGTCAGATGCTTATTACATTGGATGGCTTGCCCGAAGGGGGCCAAATTATTGCCAAAAAACACTCCAAGCAACGTGTTCATTGAGACCATGTGGGGTCAATGTGGACAATCGATATATCCATTCTATTTCCCTTTGGGCTAGGATTTTAGCTCGATCTCCTCCTCTTGCGCTTGCTGGAATGTGATCCACAATTATATGTCTCAAATGGTGTAATTGATGTTGTGCTTGCTTGAAGTGTCTTGCTACCGGTTGATCATTCGGTTTACCCTCCAGAGCTGCCTTGATGGCTGACCTGTGTAAAGCCATTCGTTCTCGAAAGGTACGAATGGTTTGGCCCACGTATAGTAAGCCACAGGGACATGAAATGACGTATATCACAAATTGTGACAAACACGTTACATGATGGCGAATTTTGAATGTCTTCTTACTGATGGGATGAATAAACTGTGGACCTGTGTCCATGTGCTTGCATGTGGTGCATGTGAGGCACCTTTGACATCCCGTTTTGTATGCTGTATGTTTTCTTTGGGTGACGTCCGTTTTTACTAATCTCTGAGGTTACGTCCCCTTTTGAAGCATGGCATAATTGTTGTGTTTTTGAATACTGGTAATGTTGGATCCGTGTTGACGATGGGCCACAACGCCCGTGTGGCCCTTGTAGTAACTGAGCTGGCCGTAGTGTATTCTGTGATAAAAGGTATCTTCTTTAAGGGTTGTTGCTTTTTGGAGACTAGTAGTTGTTCTCTGGGTATACCTGAGATCTCTTGTTTAATGTCCGCCAACTGTTTCTGATTGTATCCTCTTTGTATAAACTTGAATACTACTTGGTCCAGTGCACTATCCAGTTGTTCCCTGTTACTGGTAATTCGGGCTACACGTAGCATTTGAGACCTTGGTAAGCCCTTTTTTAGTGCTGGCGGATGAAAGCTGTTCTTTCTCAATAATGTGTTTCGATCCGTTGGTTTATGATATACCGATGTGGTGATGGTCTCATTGCAAATGTTTATTTCAACGTCCAAAAAATGTATAGACTCCGTGCTGGTTTCTGTGGTGAGTTTGATTGGCGTGTCACTGTGGTTGATGTTATTTAGAAGATCCTTCAGCTCATCTTCCGTGCCGGTCCAAAATAGTAGAAGATCATCTATGTAACGTGTGTACAATAGTGACTTGCCTCATATATCTTCTGAACCTAGATGTTGCTGTTCAAATGCATACATATACACGTTAGCATAACTCGGGGATACATTGGATCCCATTGAGCATCCTGCGAGTTGTACGAAATAATCGCCGTTATGTAAAAAGTAATTGTGTGTTAGGATGTATTCCAGAAGTTTCATGAATAAAGGTATATAGATGGCATTGAAGTTCTGCGAGGTCAGAAATTGTTGCATTGCTGCAAGGCCTTCAGAATGAGGAATGACCGTGTACAAACTTTGTACATCCATGGTACACATGATAGTATTCTTCGGTACTTTAGATATTTCCCGTAACTTAAGCAATAATTGAGTGGTATCTTTTAAATATGTGGTTTGTTTGCTGACCAATGGTTGTAGTAATGTGTCTAAAAAGATGGAAATCGGCTGTATCAGTGATCCTCTTGCTGATGTAATCGGGCGACCGGGAGGATGCAGTGGATTTTTGTGTAATTTAGGGACAGTATACAATACTGGAACCACAGGATGCGGTTGTTTCAAAGCAGCTGCGGTTTTGGAATCCAAATGTCCATCTGATACTGCTTGTTTAAGGATGTTGTCTATTTCCAATTTGTATTGTACAGTGGGATTATTGCGTAATTTTTTGTACGTGATGGGGTCCCTTAGCTGTCGGTCAATTTCAGCAATGTAGTCCTTCCTGTCCTGTATGACTATTGCTCCCCCTTTATCCGCCGGCCGTATAATGATGTCCTTGTAGGAACTGAGATCTTTTAGAGCTTGTTGTTCTTGTGCGGTGATGTTTTTGTATATGGACGGAGCTGCTTGGTCATATCTTTTTATTGAGGAGTCCAGTAGTCTGGAAAAAGTTTTTATAGCAGCGTTATTGGATTGAGGGTCAAAAGTCGATCTGGACGGCAGGTTGACAAGTGGTTCACTGGTGATGGGTGTGTGTTGATATTGAAAGTGCTCCTTGAGTCTTAATGTTCTGCTGAATCGATGTTGTTCAACTGTCCATTTAAAGTCATTATGAGGGTTGGTGGGTATGAACGAAAGTCCCTTTTTTAGGACTTGTTTTTCTGGATCCGTGAGAATTCTTGAAGATAAGTTGAAGACTAAGTCTTCTTCTTGTACCTCGCACCACGTGGTGGTTTTCCTGAGTCTGAGGTTTTGTCCCCCCCGTCTGGTGGGTCTTGTCCTCCGGGTTCGTGTGCAGTCTTCGTAGCAACCCCTAAAGGGGCCTGTTTAGGAGATTTGGAGCCATCTGTTTCATACCCACGGAAATCGCTATCAGAGTTGGATGAATATGTGCGTCTTCCTGATTGGGCTCTTCTATCCCTCCAGGATTGTCGTTGGGTTCTTCTGCCTCCTGGCCGTGCCTCTGTTATGCCGTATAACCATCGGTACACCCGATTGTCTTCGTAATCAATGTTGACAGTTTGGAGTTTGGATCTCTTGAATGTTATGAGATCCCGTTTGTATTTATCCAATTGAATTTTCAATTTCTCCCAAGTACTGGCATATTGTGCATCGTTGAGTACTGTCTGATGGTCTGTAGTGTATTGGGCAATGGTGCTTCTGTATTTTTTTAATTCCTTTCCCGATTCTTCTATAACCAGCAGCATGAGGTCCATGCTGCATTTATTGAGGACTGATATCCAACGGTGGCAGAATTCGGGGCTGTTTCTGCCTATGGTGGGGACATTTTTAACTCTGAACCCCCTGGGGATGCGCTTGGCCCGGAAATAGTCAGACAGCGAAGTTCCGTGTAACAAGAAGTCCACTTCTTTTTTCTTTAGTCTTAAAAGAGTATGATAAATCTCTTCTGGGGTGGTTTTTTCCTCAGTCGTTCCTGTATCTTCCGTGAATAATATGGCTGCTGCCTCAGAGTCGGTGAAAACCAACATGTCGTCAATGGCCATAGACATACTGTGTGCAGTTGTGGTCTTTTTGGAACTGCTGGCTGCATTCATGCTGGAGTGTTCAAGATGTGACCGAACACAGTATACTTGTTTTGTAATGCAAACTGAAATGTCAATTGTGGTAATATCACTCAGACCAACCGAATGAGTGTATAGCTATTTGTCGATGAGTAGATAATTTTGAAAAATAAGGTCAGGTGCCGTACCGCTGGAGACTGCAAGTGCAGTTGGCGGACATTAAACAAGAGATCTCAGGTATACCCAGAGAACAACTACTAGTCTCCAAAAAGCAACAACCCTTAAAGAAGATACCTTTTATCACAGAATACACTACGGCCAGCTCATTTACTACAAGGGCCACACGGGCGTTGTGGCCCATCGTCAACACGGATCCAACATTACCAGTATTCAAAAACACAACAATTATGCCATGCTTCAAAAGGGGACGTAACCTCAGAGATTTATTAGTAAAAACGGACGTCACCCAAAGAAAACATACAGCATACAAAACGGGATGTCAAAGGTGCCTCACATGCACCACATGCAAGCACATGGACACAGGTCCACAGTTTATTCATCCCATCAGTAAGAAGACATTCAAAATTCGCCATCATGTAACGTGTTTGTCACAATTTGTGATATACGTCATTTCATGTCCCTGTGGCTTACTATACGTGGGCCAAACCATTCGTACCTTTCGAGAACGAATGGCTTTACACAGGTCAGCCATCAAGGCAGCTCTGGAGGGTAAACCGAATGATCAACCGGTAGCAAGACACTTCAAGCAAGCACAACATCAATTACACCATTTGAGACATATAATTGTGGATCACATTCCAGCAAGCGCAAGAGGAGGAGATCGAGCTAAAATCCTAGCCCAAAGGGAAATAGAATGGATATATCGATTGTCCACATTGACCCCACATGGTCTCAATGAACACGTTGCTTGGAGTGTTTTTTGGCAATAATTTGGCCCCCTTCGGGCAAGCCATCCAATGTAATAAGCATCTGACCACCACACATAGCACTCTTTGGAATTCTCTTCTATTTTCATTACCCTATAGAATTTAATTAGTAACACCTTGGCAGCACGGTGATCCAACGTCTTTTAAGTTATATAGTACCCCAGTCATGCTGTCTCCTGTCTCCTTTCAACATTACACACAAACAGGTAGACTTTCACAATATTCCCATTTATTTACTTCATCATTTGTCATATGGTTCCATTGATACATAGACACTGTGGTATTGGTACAACAAGTACATATAACTCATTTGCATCAAAATGATTATCTCACATAAGTACATAACATTTGTAAAACATGTACCACACAAATCAGCATCTATATTGGTGCTAATATCCTAGCTTCATGATCTGGTACAGCCTTCACAGGCTTTTTTAACCTTTTAATATGCTCACGCATTTCCTCACAGTTTACACTAGTAGCATCTACATATGCACATAATTCTAACATGACAGATGATTTCACACACCGGTGTCACATTTTTCTAGGTCTGACTGGAGCATTGAGTTAACTGCGGCAGCAGGGACGCCCGCGGGTTCCCTAGCAACCAGCGACGTCACGTCCGGGCTGAGTGAAGGGAACGCCTACCGGAAGCCCCGCTGGACGCCAGTGCCCGCAGCACCGTCAGCCGATTCCTCTCACTACAGGGTTTAAAAGGTAAGACAAACACATTATTCTGTTTTTTGTTTGCAGCAATAGCACACAGCCTTGAAAAAAGCGCCCTGCGTGGCGCTGAAACGTTGGCGTAATGTGCCATCTATCTTAGTGTTTTTCCAAATACACTTGAATTTATTTCACCAAGACCCAGGAGTGCCGCCTGTTCTTGTAAATTGAGGGATTGGAATGATACTTCACCACCTCTAACAGGAACACCTTGCTTGCTACACATTGCGTTTGTGGAAGGCACCAGGGCAGATGTGGATTTTAATGAGTGCCTACTAAAACAATCTCATATCAATTGGACTGCACTTGCAGTCTCCAGCGGTACGGCACCTGACCTTATTTTTCAAAATTATCTACTCATCGACAAATAGCTATACACTCATTCGGTTGGTCTGAGTGATATTACCACAATTGACATTTCAGTTTGCATTAAAAAACAAGTATACTGTGTTCGGTCACATCTTGAACACTCCAGCATGAATGCAGCCAGCAGTTCCAAAAAGACCACAACTGCACACAGTATGTCTATGGCCATTGACGACATGTTGGTTTTCACCGACTCTGAGGCAGCAGCCATATTATTCACGGAAGATACAGGAACGACTGAGGAAAAAACCACCCCAGAAGAGATTTATCATACTCTTTTAAGACTAAAGAAAAAAGAAGTGGACTTCTTGTTACACGGAACTTCGCTGTCTGACTATTTCCGGGCCAAGCGCATCCCCAGGGGGTTCAGAGTTAAAAATGTCCCCACCATAGGCAGAAACAGCCCCGAATTCTGCCACCGTTGGATATCAGTCCTCAATAAATGCAGCATGGACCTCATGCTGCTGGTTATAGAAGAATCGGGAAAGGAATTAAAAAAATACAGAAGCACCATTGCCCAATACACTACAGACCATCAGACAGTACTCAACGATGCACAATATGCCCGTACTTGGGAGAAATTGAAAATTCAATTGGATAAATACAAACGGGATCTCATAACATTCAAGAGATCCAAACTCCAAACTGTCAACATTGATTACGAAGACAATCGGGTGTACCGATGGTTATACGGCATAACAGAGGCACGGCCAGGAGGCAGAAGAACCCAACGACAATCCTGGAGGGATAGAAGAGCCCAATCAGGAAGACGCACATATTCATCCAACTCTGATAGCGATTTCCGTGGGTATGAAACAGATGGCTCCAAATCTCCTAAACAGGCCCCTTTAGGGGTTGCTACGAAGACTGCACACGAACCCGGAGGACAAGACCCACCAGACGGGGGGGACAAAACCTCAGACTCAGGAAAACCACCACGTGGTGCGAGGTACAAGAAGAAGACTTAGTCTTCAACTTATCTTCAAGAATTCTCACGGATCCAGAAAAACAAGTCCTAAAAAAGGGACTTTCGTTCATACCCACCAACCCTCATAATGACTTTAAATGGACAGTTGAACAACATCGATTCAGCAGAACATTAAGACTCAAGGAGCACTTTCAATATCAACACACACCCATCACCAGTGAACCACTTGTCAACCTGCCGTCCAGATCGACTTTTGACCCTCAATCCAATAACGCTGCTATAAAAACTTTTTCCAGACTACTGGACTCCTCAATAAAAAGATATGACCAAGCAGCTCCGTCCATATACAAAAACATCACCGCACAAGAACAACAAGCTCTAAAAGATCTCAGTTCCTACAAGGACATCATTATACGGCCGGCGGATAAAGGGGGAGCAATAGTCATACAGGACAGGAAGGACTACATTGCTGAAATTGACCGACAGCTAAGGGACCCCATCACGTACAAAAAATTACGCAATAATCCCACTGTACAATACAAATTGGAAATAGACAACATCCTTAAACAAGCAGTATCAGATGGACATTTGGATTCCAAAACCGCAGCTGCTTTGAAACAACCGCATCCTGTGGTTCCAGTATTGTATACTGTCCCTAAATTACACAAAAATCCACTGCATCCTCCCGGTCGCCCGATTACATCAGCAAGAGGATCACTGATACAGCCGATTTCCATCTTTTTAGACACATTACTACAACCATTGGTCAGCAAACAAACCACATATTTAAAAGATACCACTCAATTATTGCTTAAGTTACGGGAAATATCTAAAGTACCGAAGAATACTATCATGTGTACCATGGATGTACAAAGTTTGTACACGGTCATTCCTCATTCTGAAGGCCTTGCAGCAATGCAACAATTTCTGACCTCGCAGAACTTCAATGCCATCTATATACCTTTATTCATGAAACTTCTGGAATACATCCTAACACACAATTACTTTTTACATAACGGCGATTATTTCGTACAACTCGCAGGATGCTCAATGGGATCCAATGTATCCCCGAGTTATGCTAACGTGTATATGTATGCATTTGAACAGCAACATCTAGGTTCAGAAGATATACGAGGCAAGTCACTATTGTACACACGTTACATAGATGATCTTCTACTATTTTGGACCGGCACGGAAGATGAGCTGAAGGATCTTCTAAATAACATCAACCACAGTGACACGCCAATCAAACTCACCACAGAAACCAGCACGGAGTCTATACATTTTTTGGACGTTGAAATAAACATTTGCAATGAGACCATCACCACATCGGTATATCATAAACCAACGGATCGAAACACATTATTGAGAAAGAACAGCTTTCATCCGCCAGCACTAAAAAAGGGCTTACCAAGGTCTCAAATGCTACGTGTAGCCCGAATTACCAGTAACAGGGAACAACTGGATAGTGCACTGGACCAAGTAGTATTCAAGTTTATACAAAGAGGATACAATCAGAAACAGTTGGCGGACATTAAACAAGAGATCTCAGGTATACCCAGAGAACAACTACTAGTCTCCAAAAAGCAACAACCCTTAAAGAAGATACCTTTTATCACAGAATACACAACGGCCAGCTCAGTTACTACAAGGGCCACACGGGCGTTGTGGCCCATCGTCAACACGGATCCAACATTACCAGTATTCAAAAACACAACAATTATGCCATGCTTCAAAAGGGGACGTAACCTCAGAGATTTATTAGTAAAAACGGACGTCACCCAAAGAAAACATACAGCATACAAAACGGGATGTCAAAGGTGCCTCACATGCACCACATGCAAGCACATGGACACAGGTCCACAGTTTATTCATCCCATCAGTAAGAAGACATTCAAAATTCGCCATCATGTAACGTGTTTGTCACAATTTGTGATATATGTCATTTCATGTCCCTGTGGCTTACTATACGTGGGCCAAACCATTCGTACCTTTCGAGAACGAATGGCTTTACACAGGTCAGCCATCAAGGCAGCTCTGGAGGGTAAACCGAATGATCAACCGGTAGCAAGACACTTCAAGCAAGCACAACATCAATTACACCATTTGAGACATATAATTGTGGATCACATTCCAGCAAGCGCAAGAGGAGGAGATCGAGCTAAAATCCTAGCCCAAAGGGAAATAGAATGGATATATCGATTGTCCACATTGACCCCACATGGTCTCAATGAACACGTTGCTTGGAGTGTTTTTTGGCAATAATTTGGCCCCCTTCGGGCAAGCCATCCAATGTAATAAGCATCTGACCACCACACATAGCACTCTTTGGAATTCTCTTCTATTTTCATTACCCTATAGAATTTAATTAGTAACACCTTGGCAGCACGGTGATCCAACGTCTTTTAAGTTATATAGTACCCCAGTCATGCTGTCTCCTGTCTCCTTTCAACATTACACACAAACAGGTAGACTTTCACAATATTCCCATTTATTTACTTCATCATTTGTCATATGGTTCCATTGATACATAGACACTGTGGTATTGGTACAACAAGTACATATAACTC